>NC_134312.1:83589827-83963719 GCF_964195595.1 Calonectris borealis
CCCTCCTACGTTAGCAAGCGTGGCCTCGCGGGGAGGCATGCCAGAGGGTCCCCGGACGGTGGGATGCCCTCTCCGAGCGCTGGGCTGGAGCGCGGCCGCCCGCAGCGAGCGTAGGCACCGCGTCCATGGCGTTTGCCTGGTTTGCTCCCCTCCGTGCTGTAGGTCCGAGCGTAGGCGGGAGTCGTATTTAGGGTGCCTGCCCCTGCTCTTCGTCCCACCTCCTGCGGTGCCCCCGTCCCACGCAGGGACTCCCTCCTGCGGTATCGTCCCCCCGGGGCTCCGCCGTGCTGGCGGGGAAGGGGGCTGAGGTCCGCCACCGAGGTGGGCTCCTCGCGCGGCGGTCGGAGGGGCGAGGAGCGGGCGCGGGAGTTGCAGCGCCATTTGGCAGCCCCGGTCCCTCGCAGGGACCCGGCGGGTCTGCGCGTGTCACCGCCGGGGGTAAGAGTGTCCTCGGCTGCAGTGACGTACTCAAAAAATACGAACTGTCTGGTTACACCCAGAAGCGTACTGTATTTGAAGTCTGGAAAACCTAAAACTTGAGCATTTTCACAGTAGCATTCAAAATTAAAATACTGCATAGTACTCCTTTTTAACAGATGTTAAAAAAAATGAATACTATTGCTGCAAATGAGGTGTGAGATTTTTTTGCCTGAATTGCAGAAATCATAAACCTTCCTGTTGATCAATCAAAAAAAATACGTTGCTGATTATACCTTTGCAAGTGCCAAAGGATTGGCACAATTGCTAAAAGCATTTCTCTCTCAGCTTCCTATTAATGGTACTTTGATGATCTTCTCCTCCTTCCCGTTCTGTAGTGTAGGAGCACCTCGGAATCAATTTATTTATATTCCCAACATGCTTGTGAAAGAGAAGAATACTATTAATCCCATTTCAATGTCGATGATTTATGCTTGAATAATTGGACGGCTCTTAATTACTCAGCAAGCCACCTGGCCACTGGATTTTTTCCACTATGTTTATTACCATGTTCTCATGTACCTCAGAAATCACTCTCGGTTGCACAGTTTCTGTTCTCAAACTTTTTTTTTTTTTTTTTTTTTTTGCTTTATCGAGTGTGATGCCATATCAAGTCAACGTTACTCTCTCACAATGTGCTCTTTAAGAGGTGTGGATGTTTATATGGTCAGGGGATGCTAGAAAGTGCGGTAGTAGACATGATCAGTGTAAACAAAAGTATTTAGAAAGTATGCGAGGTTGTTTTCGATGGATAAGACTCTGATACAGTGTAGTCTTGATTACCTTTTAAAAGGTCTTCTTTGTTCAGTGTTGTCATTTTTATTAATAACCTGTTGTTTTGACTAGTTTAAAGATGGTTCGAAGAAAAGTGTTTTGGCGGGATTAGGTATGCTGTATGGACAATAAACTCACCTTGACCTAAATTTGCCTGTCTTGGTTTTATTCACTCAGTGTGAAGGTGCAAAAGGAGACGCGATGCTGTGATTCTAGGTAGATGGTGTTAGTAGGCATATAAAACGTGAACTATTGAACGTTGCAGTCACAGAACAAGTTTTCCTCTAAAACGTAGCTCACTGCCTACTGGGTAGGCAAATTCTGGCATGTTTCTTCTGTGAAAACGTCCCGTGAGATTTAAGGAGAACAAAGAACTGTAAATTGCTGGATCAAAACATTTTGTGGAAATTAAATTGAGCTGGTGGAAAAGTCCTCGTAAAGAGTGTGCACTTCTGCAACTAATTGAAATATTATTTAAACCTCCACTCAGTTACTTGTTGCATTTAAAGGCTACTGCAAAAATTCTGTTGTTTTTCTTTCTATAAGCTTTGGGCAAACTGTGAGTAAAAGGAGAGGGCTTTGTGGTGAAGCCAGCGGGAAGAAATGAGCCTCCATGCACCGACTCTCCTTCCTCAGCTCGCGCCCAGGAGGCGGGATGCTCGCCCTCGCCCTCTCCCTCTTCCCCGGCTGCTGCTCGTGGATGCTGGCCGTGAATCGACCAACCTACCATGCGACGTGCTTGGCCTGACCTCGGCGGCTCTCCTTCTCCACTGCCATCCATAGCGGTTTTCTCCTACTGAATTTCAGGCCTTTGAGCACCCCTGGGGAGAGCAAAGAGGCACTGAAGAATGACGAAGAGGTATTTGGGCAGACACGTGGGGGAAAAAGTAACGCCATCATAAAGTGAGTAATACAGCCAAAAACAGAGAAAAGAAATGAAAGGGGGGAAAAAAAGGAAAAAAAGATGTGATGAACAGAGAAGGAAAAATGCTCAGAAGGAAGAATACGTTGCTAAAATGAAGAAACATATGAGCAAAAAGAAATAGATAGGAACAAATAGAAAAAAAAATCATGGATGGGTTAGGAGCTACGAACTAAATCTTGAGGTTGTGAGTCAGGAGATACAGGGCTTTCTAGTCATAATCACACAAATCTGGGAGCTGTGGCTTTAGGCAAAGTCTCTCAAAACTTCCCTGGAAAGTGGCCTGTGAGCCTCATATTTCACAGGTTGTCTGCACCAAAAGTAGAGATTTTAAAACATCACGAGTCCTCGTGTTCTTCTGGCCACCATGTAACAACATGACCAGCAATCTGCGGCATTTCATAGCCGTAACTTAGAGCCTATGAAGAACTGGAACTTGTGAGGGTTGTTCTTACACCTTCCATTTGTGGTTTAAAGCTCAAAGGGGTGCTCTCTGGCCTAATTTCAGGTTTCAGGGGATTAATTCCTTTCCCACTATAGTGTCACCAACAGTCCTGGAAGGACTGGAAGGAATGTGCTCTGCAGTTTTGTGTTTTAAGTTTTTACTATATCTAGATTTAGCAGAAAAGAGATTTTCTGTTGTTGTTTAAGTAAATGTATGTTTTCAGAATTAGTGGATATAGGGCACAGAAGCTAAAATTGAAATTAATTGGACAACAGCCTGTTCCGTTCCTTTAAAGAAAGCTGGCTGAATGCTGAGAAGCCACATACAATAGGGTTAAGTTCCATTATTATGTGGCCTGTGAAACCATTTTGTATTGTCGTCTTCTTGCCATCTGCAAACAATTTCTGCCCATCATGATCCTATACTTTACATAAGGACAGCCTGAGGATTTTAAGGAGGGACAACATAGCAAAATCATGCTTTAAAACAACTGCACGCTGGACTGACTTTTGTGTTTAAGAAAACTGTGGAAGCAAAGAGAAAAAAGCTTTAGCATTGAGATTTCAGAAGAGAAAAACACCACACAATTGCTCGGTGTTTCCGATCTCAGTACATGAGTTAGATTATGTTTTATTTTATATTTCCCCAAATTTTTCTGTAGGGACTAGAAATGCAGTTTATCTTTCTAAGCAGGGAATTTTCCTTTGTGTTTCAAATAAGGCATCCTTAATGCTTGTTTCAGGAGTCTTTTCAAACACTTCTATTGCAATTGCTGTATTTTTTAATTTGTCCGTGAACTATGTAGCTACTCTTCATTCTGTGCTGCTGTAAAGAAGCAAAAAGCCCTACAAACCTAATGCAACCAGCACAAGCAGAATGAAATTCTATCCCTGCTGAAGACAGTGGGAGCTCCGCTGTTGACTTCTAATAGGTTTAATAATTTTCCCACCAACTCCAGTTCATTCTTGTCTCGTACTGTAAATTACCAGTCACATCAATAAATGTGAAGCTGATGTAAAGGCAGGTAGAATTTCTGCGAAGTCTGGCCAAGTAATTTCCTTTTTTTCAGCAGGAAAAGTAAGGATTTAGCTACCAAGAGGTATGAGAGGCATGGAGTCCATCTTTCTCAATATGGTGTTAACCCTTGAGCATTACATCGGTGCTTTATTCTATCAAAATCAGCACACAGGACTCCCTAGGTCACTGAAGCCCGCTGTCTGCAGTCACAGCCCATCAGTCATCCATACTCTGCCTGGAAGGATGCACAGGAGGATGCATAAATGATGAGCATTTTCAAACATACTGTAACTCAAACGTCCCATGGATAAAGAGCGAGAGAGACAAAGGGCACCTCGCATGCACTATCAAACACATGGACTGCTTAATGGCAGTGTGGATAATAAGGTAGAAAAGGTGTGTATTTTAATCTTACATTTCACGGGGAAGAAACAGGCCAGGAAAGAGTATGGCTTTGCTCATGCAGGCAACTCTATTGCTGATATACTTTCACACCCTCCTGCAGTCACTTGCAGGCATAAACATAGAGTAGTTGCATTCAGTTTTCAGAGAATTATATTAGAGCCTTCTCTGTGCTGTTTGCAAATCGAAGCCAGCCAGCTGGCACGAAGGAAAACAGGCTATGCTCTACTTCTTTGCCCCCCACAGCACACTGAATCATTTCTCCCAATTAAGGGAAAGTTTATTTTAAAAAGACTTTGGGGATCCCTTTAGATCTTTGGAGAAAGCTGGCTGTACCACGTTTACTTTGTACCTCCTTGAAATATCAAAAAAAAAAACCCACACCCTTTTATTTTTCTTAATATAATGATATATTTAAAAGGGTTCTCAAAGGTGATTTGCATTTCAGCTGCATGCGGACACAGGGGCACAGGTACCACAATATTTTTATACCAAAAAGAGTGCGCAGCAGCTGATGTAACTGCTGATGCTGCCAGGGGACAACAGTGAAAATTGTGGGGGTCTTAGTAGGGACACTTGTCAGGGAGAACATCAGGCCAGCACTCAGCATGGGCTTCAGGTGCACTGCGGGGAAGGGCATCCCTCAGTAGCGGATATATTAAATCAAGACCTGTTAGGCTTACAAGTTAAGGTGAGTAAAGCTGAGGTATTTATGCTTAGGTATGAGCTCCATATGCAGGATGTCTGACTCTGAGTTCTGCTGCAACCTACTAGAGAGACATAAAGGAGCTGACGCAAAGCACAGTAAGAAAAGAAAAGGAAAATAAAAAGGGGAAAATGTCTGTCTCCTTAAATGTCTGTCCTTCTGTGGAAATGATGTGGTGATAGCTCTCTCTTGCTATTGAGTTTTCTCTAAAAATAAACTGGGATGTTATTTCAGCTCTTCCAAAACGTAACATGCAGAAACTACAAGAAGAATTAGGACAGAGCGGTGAAGGAGAGAGAGAAAGGTCAGCAGACTGGCCGCACTTAGGGCTGCGGCTCCTCAGATTACTTGGTAATGCTTCTTAGAGCAAAAGGTCCGGTTCGTCTGGCAGGAGACTAGCAAGCATCCCTGAAGAGCAACAGGTTGACCTTTCTGATGACTAGGGTTTTCAGAACTTGAACAAAAAACTGTGAGTGGGACATAACCGGCTGGAGGATGAGGAATGAATTCCGGATTGTTACCCAGCACCCCTGAACAAAAATTTCCCTCAATTTTTCCAGCTTCCTCAAGTTCAACCTCTTTGCTTTTCCAAGAAGTTTTTTATTTCAATGTCTTTGGATTTGCTTCTTACACACAACAAAGTATTGTTTTTTCTGAAGTGCCCCGATGGTATTATTTAGTTTCCCAAGTTTAGGTATTAAGGCTTGGCCTAACGTTCCAGAAATTTGCAACACAAATGCATAAAATTCGGATGTGATTCCCCTTGATGGCTAGCAGCACCATAGCAAAACATTAAATATGTAATCTAAGCGAAAAGCAAAGCTTGTTGGATGGGAACTGACTAAAATTGGACAGTAAAACCCGAGGGTGCAGGCTGCAGGAGGACCGCTAGATGACGGTAACGCAACTCCTACAGCTGCAGCTATTCCCGGAGCTCCTCCAGGAGCTGCCTGGGGTTTCCTACCTTTCTGGAAAGTGAAACGTTTAACTGAACCTTCTCACTTCTCCGACAGCTCACCTGAACGTCCTCACCGCCAGAAAGCCTACAGCCCTGACTTGAACTTTTACGCTTGGAGGCTTTGGGCAAATTGGTGTGAAATGCTGTTGCAGGAGCACAGAGGGTTTTCTGTTCAGCGGGACAGTCAGAAGGGGCTGCCTCTGCTCCCTGTTCGCAGACGGTATATCACACTGAAAACCATCTTAAAAATAATTAAACACTTGTCTGAAGTTACTTTTCGATGAAAGCAATTGAGGTAGTTGCCGCAAAGGTATTGCACAGCTGTGTTGCCCAGCCTGGCCAGTTTGAGAACTGGCCACAGAACCATCTCTGTGCTTGCATGTGAACAAGTTAGGAATTTCTTCGTGCCAGCACATCCTTTAGAGGCATATTATGCAGGGAGAGAAGTGGGAGGAGTGAGAAATCAGGTTTCTGCTGGGCTGGTGTACCTGTAAGAGCAGGGAGCAAGATCAGATCCCGAATGACAAGTGGGCTGCCAGGAATATAGCCCAGCTGATGATTTCAGTTTTGCGTTCCTAATTGCCGACTGTTGTTTCACCGAGACTAGATAACTCTCCCTGGATTGATGATATTGTCTGCTGTTAGTGATACGCGATCCATCTGATGATGAATTTACTAGATTCGAGTTTAAAATCTTTATTAGAATAAAACCTTCTCATTCAAAAATGTTTAATTTCCAGCTCCACAAAAGCTTTTTCTTCCTAAGATGACTTCCTCAAAATACTATTCATCATCTGATGAGGAACAGTGCTCCTGTTAGCAGTTGTGCTTTATAAACACTTTGTTTCAATGGGTCGATTCAAAAAATAGGCTCATGAACACAGACTGACATGATGTGCTACAGCAGATCAGAGAAATTACCAAGGAGGAAGAAATGAAAATTCAGAATTTTAATGCCCAGGCAAAAATGTGCACATGCTATAAAGATAAAGGAGACAGGAGCAAAGATAAGAGGACTAAACAATGGAAAAGGGAAACATGATCTAGTAGCCAAACCACGAGGCTGTAAGTCAGAAGCTGCAGGCCTTTCAAGCTGTTTTCTCACAAATCCAAACTGTGTGACTTCAGAGAAAGTCTCTTTAAAACTTTGCCTGAAGGGCTGTCACTTTTGCAAAGGGACCTGTATCAAAACATGCACTTATAAGATTATAGAGGCTAAGTGAGTGTTGGCTCATACTTGTTTTTTGTCCTTGTAAAACATGCTTGAAACACAGCTGGGGTCTTATCATCGTAGCAAAACACAGTTGTTTTTAATGGTGATACAATAGAAATAGGTCAGAGCTGAGTCATTTGGCACTGGCTCATTTAAAGGCTAGACATGTCACTAGTCTCACCCTTTGAAAATGTCAGTTCTGAAATCTGTGGAGGAGAGGCACTACAGAAATACAGGGTTGTGCCACACTGCCAAAGGAGGATAAAAAGGGAATGAAAGAGACCCACCGTTGCATTAAACATTTAATTTAGCATGTTTTAAACTGCTATCAAATTAAACAAATTGTGTTTTAGTCTTCATTTAGAATTTGTTTGGTGTTAAAGCACAAACCAGTTTCAAAGTTAGCTTAGATCTCTGGCCAACCCAGAAGAATTTCTCAAATAACTGATTTTTAGATAGCATTTATTCCATCCGGTTGTAAAATCCTAAAGGAAATGCACTCAGCTATGTGACCAACTAATATTTTGGTTAATCAGATTGTCTGTAATTCATAAAACTAGCTTTCTGAGGGGAAAAGGATGGTTTGCAGTTGCTTCTTCTGTTACTTTGTCCATTTTACCAGCAGTAATTTCATAATGCTATTATTTAGTAATAGCAGTAGGGTCATTGCTTTCATTGTCTATTAGAAATCACCAATAGCAAAATGATTAAAATATTAACTTCAAATGCTATTTTCTCAGTTCTTGTGTGCTATTATAGCTCTTCGGATATTTTTGTTCACCCTTAAGTGACTTTCCCATTTCTTCCTTGCTTTTTGCAACCATAAAATAGGTATTACCTGTTATTGTATTCTACATCAATAATACAGTGATGATTTGACCAAATTTTTATGGTTAATTTCCTAAAATATCAACCATTTTGAATTCTTAATATTTCTGGCCAGCAAGACCTTTCCTGAGGTGAACATTGTATTTCTGTGTTGAGGAAAACATCTTCTATGCTGTACTCTCGCAGTTTGCCGAGACATACATGTGCTTTTCCATGAATCTTCAAAAACGGGAAGTGGGGAAGGAACAGTAAAATAAATTTCTACTTTTGTAGGACTTTTTTTTTTTGCTTTGCTTTTTCTCTCTCACTGGGGAAAGTGAGAGTCCGAATGTCAAACCCTAGCAACTGAAGGAAGAATCCCCTTACTCACCCCTTACTCACCCAGCAAGTAATGCATAGGCAACAAGAGTGTGAACTACGAAACGCAGATATGTCTTGTATCTTCCCACAAACGCTGTCAGTTGGTCCAGAAAGAACACTGCTAGGCAGAAGAGGAGAGCTGATTTACTGTATCTAGCTCAGATGTCACCTTTACGCTCCAGTATGAAAACATCACTGTAATATAGAGAGTGTGTAGGTAGTAGATTTGCTTTTCTCTCTCGCCGCAACTGCTCTAACTCCTCTCTCTGTTATTTCCCAAGTATGATGGTGGCTGCGGAGCAAAAGTGGCCTCTGTTCAACAAATCAATCTGCAACAGTCTTAATAAGAAGCTCACACATCCCAGGACGATGGATCCCAAAATTGTATTCCACCGATCTCCCATCTAGATCCCAAGAGCTGAGATTATGTGGGTAGATAGGACCTGAAGAAGAAGACGACGATAATCTGTCCCATTTTTCAGAACATGGAGGCTCTGGACTTCTGCCGCACAAGGCCAGCATGGCCCCAACTGGTTGTGGATGTTGGCGTTGTGGATGCCTACACCACACGCTGCTTTGCCTTGTAAACGCTGGTCTGAAACCGTTGCTTCGAAACTGCTCCCATCTTTGCCAATACTTACTCAGGGGTATGATTTGGCTTCCAAGACTTTTAATTGACTTGTAATTAGCGTAATTTATCCAACTATTGATATTACTCTGAGCAAAGTGCTGTTGCCGATTAGTGTCCTTAATTTAGTTGATGTAACAAGACTGAACATCATTAAATATTACGTCTTCTGCAATGTGGTAAACTTACTCAACCCTCTGGTCCCAGAATCATGAGATTATGTGAAAACTAGAGTTTTAAGGTGAAATCCATCTGATTATAATTGTAAAGTAAGAACACAGAATCCATTTAGGTTGGAAGAGACTCTTAAGATCAAGTCCAACCATAAACCTAACACTGCCAAGTCCACCACTAAACCATGTCCCTAAGCGCCACCTCTACACGTCTTTTAAATACCTCCCAGGATGGTGACTCAACCACTTCCCTGGGCAGCCTGTTCCAAGGCTTGACAACCCTTTCGGTGAAAAAAATTTTTCCTAATATCCAATCTAAGCCTCCCGTGGTGCAACTTGAGGCCATTTCCTCTCGTCCTATCGCCAGTTACTTGTGAGAAGAGACCAACACCCACCTCGCTACAACCTCCTTTCAGGTAGTTGTAGAGCACGATAAGGTCTCCCCTCAGCCTCCTCTTCTCCTGGCTAAACAACCCCAGTTCCCTCAGCCGCTCCTCACAGGACTTGTTCTCAACATCTGCCTTAAGCCCTTAAAAAAATCCTTCAGACTGGACATGCCTTCCCTTTAATTTTTAAAAACGAATATTCTCAGTCCGTAGGTTTCCAGGGCTGGCTCGCACACCGCCCGCACCCGAGCTGCAGTTCCCCCACACGCTCTCCCCCCTCCCACACGCAGGCTGAACCTGCACCTCTCCCCGCACTCTCTGCCAAATATTAAGCCGACGAACGCGCGCGCTGCAGCTTCAAACGCATGTCGCGCGGCAGGCGGCCAGCCTTTGGGAAAGCGGGCCAGCCACCGCGCCTCAGAGCGCCTGAGCACCGCGCTGAGCTCCCGCGGCGGACGCAGCCCGGTTTTGGAGACGAGAAACTCCCCGCAGAAAGCTGTTTGGCAGCTGCACTGAGCAAACCTCTCTGGTTTTTTGGGGGAGGGTGTGTGTGGGGGGTGTGTGAAGCACACCGGGCCGTTTCGCGCCGGACGTGACCTCCCGCGAATCCACCCCAGCGCGCTCCCACCCGCACGAGCGGCGGTTCCGAGAACAGGCGGCCCCGGGACACGTTTTAACGCGTTTCCCCCGAAAGCCGCCGCCCGCCGCCCCGGGACCCAGCGGGGGCGGGCCGCCGCCTGCCCCGGGGGGGGGACGCGCTGCCGGTGCAGACCCGCCCCCCGCCGCCTCCTCCCCCTGCCGCGACGGCCGGCGGGGGGCGGGGCCGTGACGTCACCGGCGGGCGCGGGGCGGCCGGGCGCCGCAGTGCGGGCAGGAGGCGCCGGCGGCGGGGCGAGGCTGGGCCTGCGCGCACCTGTGCGGCCGCGCCATGGTTCGGTTCGGGCTGACCGTCGTCCGGCAGTGAGTACCGCGGCACCCCCTCCGCCCCCGCCGCTGCCGGGCCTTGCCCTTCCCCCGTCTCCCCGCTGCACCCCACCCCCCCGGCGGTGCCTGGGCGGGCCGTAACGTCAGTGGAGTTCCGCACCCCACCCTCCCCCGGGGCGGTCCGTTGGGCGCGCGCGGCTCCCTCAGGGGTAACGGCTCCTGTCAGTCAGTCAGTCAGGCGTGGAGGGCGGGGGTGCGCCGCGAGGGAGCCCGCGGGCGGAGTGAGCCCTGGCCCGGCCCGGCCCGGCCCGGCCCTTGAGGGAGGCGGAGTGCCCGGGCTCTGTGCCCCGGTATTATCGCTGCCGGACTGCGGGCTGGGCAGGGAGGCGCTTGGCCCGGAGAGTCTGTCTGGGTACCGCCTCTGGTGTTACTAGGTCTGGCTAGGTACGTGAGCCTGTTCTAGGATACTTTAGTTAACCAGATAGGCTAAGCCATATCGGTATAGTTTGGTATTGATGGAAGTACGGAATTATACGTAACATTAGTAAGCGCTATTTGTGAACTCTTAGGTGACTGCTCATAAGACCTTTCTCCTGCCAAAAGCTCTCTGGCAGGGCAAAGAGCTCGTTTAGGAATGGTATTCTAACATTTCTACTGTGAAATGTTAAAAGAGTTGGTCTTTGCGACTTAGGTAAAATTGTTACAGTGAGTTTTTCTTTCAAGCTACAGTGGATATTGACAAAGATTTGTCATTAACTAGACTAAGTAGATCCAGCTTCCTGCAACTTATAGTAGTTAACTGTTTAATTTTTGTGAAAGCTAAACTTTTTTTCCCCTTTAGCATAATACAGTTTAATACTTGATCAGTGCAGCTGGCGCAATGACTTCTTTTTTTTTTTATTCTGATTTTCCTCCTTTTAAGAGTTACTCTTGATGTCCCTCAATGACCTGGATCTGCTGACTTAGTGCTGTAATTGCAGCTTAACTTTTACATCAGCTAGAAAACGTGAGCCTGAAAAAATTCGTTGAATTTGAAATCTTCTGGTGCGACTCTTGCAGACATGTCAGAAAGATCCCATTTCGTTCGCCAGCAAATGGATGGGAATTCATCCATCACACTGCTTGCATATGCTGTGCTGTCTTAGTGCTGCTTGGAAAACTGCACATTCTACTTTTCCCCCACTTGCATCCCAATTGATGACCAGCAGGATGGACTCCATCCAGCCTGCTGCATTTTCCTCAGGTGGCTGGAATTAGCTGTCAGGACATGGGATGAGCCTGAAGAATTAAATTGCTGCCCCCTGTGCAGGAAAGAGCTTAAAGTGTGCTAAAATACAGTGTTTTTTCTTAAAAGTACTGGCTTTCTGTGATCAGTTACCTGTTTGGGGGTCATCTTGAGAACTTCCACATAGCAGTGTTGATAGCTCTTTGTATAAAAACCAAGCAGCGCGCTTGACCTTAGTACTGCAAAAAAACTTAAGCACATGACATTTCAGTCAGGTGAGGAGTCTCAACAAAGTCAGCATGCTTAACTTTGTTCATGTCAAGTTTAGTTGTTAGATTTTCCCTCCTCAATGAATCTGCACATGATTTTAGTCACTCTTCTCTTGAAATACTGTCAATTACGGTTTTTAAGGTAGAATATTCTAATTCTTAAAGAAGTTGATGTTCATTCTAGTAGTTTTGCTACACCTCTGGCTTCTTAATGCTGTGTTACTTCAAGGTGTGCAGTGTGCTCTGCTGCTATCTTTGATAAGCTCTTGAATTGGCTTCCCTTTAAAGGACAGAGGTCCAGTTGGCTAGCACACAGTTTTCATAAGAGGACTCCAGAGTCTTCCTGCATCTTCCCTCTCTCCAGCATAGAGGTGTTATTGTAATAGATAAATTATGTTGCATTTATGATAAATTTAAAAAACTATTTCCTTTCCTTTTATCCCAGGTAGGTTTGTTTTAGTAAATATTGACGGCATGATTGGGGTTGACTACTTGAAATCTTTTTTTTTTTGTTTTAAGGTCTTCAGATACGTCTTTTTGAAAAGAGGCTGTGCTGTCCTGTATCTCATTTTTCATTTTCAGACTCTGCTGTCTCCTGTTGGTATCTAATATAAAGTTTTTGAACATTCAGTAAAGTTATTGTGAGTTAATTTTTTTATTTGTAATCTCTTTCAGTGGAGAAACAAGATACAACAAAGACAAGATACTACAAGGTTAGTATCAGTTATTCTGCTAGCTTGTTAGGAAAATTATTCTTCCCTGCAAAATGTGAAATCCTGTAACCAACTGCTGAAATGTTAACAATTATTACGGAATAATATTGTAAATCTTAAGAGACCTTATTTGTAAGCCAGGATGTTAGCTTGATAGCTTTACAGAACTAAGAAGATTCTAAGTTGGTCTCCACAGAATATCAACAAATAGTGATGTATTTCTGGTATCAACAGGAGTATTAGAATAGTTCCGTTTTCTAAACAGGGGGAGAAAAAAAGTTACCTGTAATCAAATAAAGCAATAGCAGCACCTGTTAGTAAGGATGCCAGAATGTCCCATAGCACTCTGTTAAATCTCAGTAGTATGAAGCCTGGGAAAAGGGCTTCTGGTGCTCAGAGGAGAAGTGAGAGCTGCAGCTCTGGTGAAGAACCAGCCAGGTGCAGTTGGTAAGGAGCTGTAGAAGGATGGATAAAGGTCATGTAAAGAAGGCTGTTGCCTTAAGAAGGTAATCTGTCACTTGCAAAAAAAGCCTACAGTAAAGCAAGGAAGAATGAAAAGTAAAGATTGTTTAAATGCTTGAATTGTTCAATCCCAGCTCTTTGTAGGAAGGCAGTCTTTAGACAAAACATTTAAAACCAGAATTCTCCTTAGTGACTGCTGACTCGTACACCTAGCAGCTGAGCTGCTTGGTTGTCTGTTGTAGGGAAACCGAGGCTCACCGCTACAAGGAATCTAGTGGGGTTGTACTCTGAATAAATAAACTTTATACGATGCTACATGCTATGAGGAAGAATCGTGCTTCCAGGTTTTCCTACCTCTGTTTTGACATTGCAATTTACAGTTCTTGCAACATGGCTTTGTGCTCATAATAAAGCAAATAAAGAATATTCCCCTGCTTTATGTTCTTAAATTATGTCTTTTAAATTCCTAGCTTTCTGTGTCAAATGACATGTAGTGGGTTCCTTTCCCCTCTCCAGTGTAGAAAGTGAACACTGCCTTGTGTTTCGAGAGGTGTAAGACCTATACCTGCATGGTGGGATCCGAGGTCTCACATGGCTGAATTACAGACGAGGTACTCAGAACTCAAGTTCTGGACTTCTGGTGTCCTGTCTTTTGCTATTGGAAGCATATCAGTGATTGTGCATTTTCTTGGTGAAAATTGTTTTTGTCATTGTTCTGGATTTGATGAGAATTGCACACTCTCTGCTTTGACTTCCTGCAAAAGTAGAATAGGTGATGCAAGTGTGGACATAGCAATTTGTTACAGGTTTGTCCCTCTGCCACAGTTCTTGGTTCTCCTACAGGCTCTCTGAGCTGTGACAGGAGCACACCTATTTCATTCAAGTTGGATTACCAAAGTGCTTGTTCTTTCAGTGCTGTCCTAGAGCTCTGTGACCAGCTCGTTTCACAGACTACTCTGGCTGAACACAATTTTTGGAAGGGTTGCTGCTTTTCAGCTAGGTTTGTTCCATCAACATGCTCGCTATGCAGCTGCACGAGCATTAGTGTCAGTGTGTGAGGTGAAGTAGGGGAGAGGAAGAGACCACAACAGTTGTGTTTACATCAACTGTAAAATTTTTGTGAAACTGTGTCTTTGTCAAAGAGTGTGTGCTGCTTTCCGCATTACACAGAATCCCTTCTTGTTGCCTCATTTCTTCAAGGCATTGTAAATGTTGGGGAATGGGGAGAAGCAGGCATTTCATATTTGTCAGGACTTGACTCTCCCAACGTGCGTGTTTTTTCCATATATGTATTTTAGTATCAACAATGTTATCTCAGTTGTATTGTCCTTTTTCTTATTTACAATCAACAAATCTGTTTATAGAGTTTCAGTTTCAGTTGTGAGATTCCTCTTGCAGGAAGCCTACCAGTGACCATTCTAAAAAGGACAAGTGATTTGAAATGACTGCTCGCGTTTAGAAAATGTAGCGTCTGTTTTATGTTTAAATTTGTCATATGTATACATTAATATAAATATAATCGATAATGATTCTTCTGTCTTCCTAGCCTGTACTCCCTTTTTTCATACAATTTGTGTGACTGAGTTTAGTGAAGACCCGAGGAACAGTGACTTTTACTAATGGTTGGCTTTACTGAAGGAGAAGCATTTTATTATGATTGAGCAGATTCTTTATTGCTGCCGTGCTTGCTCAGCTTCTAATTGATCTAAAATTTACATGTCTTAATGTTGATGGGTTTTTATTTTGTAGGTCAGGGAGTGGATGAGCCGCTCTCTGCAACTGGTTTCAGACAAGCAGATGCTGCTGGTTTATTTCTCAGTAATGTGAAGTTTACTCATGTCTTTTCAAGTGACCTCCTTCGAGCAAAGCAGGCAAGTGCTTCTTGAGGCAACCGAATGTAAATACTAGCTTCAGAATTTGGCATTTATTTGCTATTGATGATGCAAAAATAATACGGTGACAGAGAGCCAAAAGCTATTTTGATGGATTTAGAACTGCAGTTTGAGTTGTGTAGAGTTCAAGAAGGCCTCTATGAGTAAGGAAATTTCAATGAGAACAGCTCAGTTAGAAAGCGATGAAGGCTAGCTTGCTTTGCAGGATGTCATGCAGTGTTGTTCTTATGGATTTGCCATTATTTAATACGTGCATAGGTTCTTGCTAAACGAGTAATTGGGACTTAGAGGTAACACAGACTGAAGTCAGTTTTTCTTTGAAGGAACAAAACAAATTGGCTGTGATACTGTTGTACTGTCTTACGCATTGTGGCTGTATGCTGTGTTTTTCTGAGGAATGCAGACCAATATAGGCAAGATCAAGTTTTGCTGTAAAGTCAGTACAAGGATCATTAAATGTGGTTTTGGCAGGAACGTAATAGCACACCTCTCAGCTTGATGCACTATTTTAATAGGTTAATTAAAGAGGAAAAAATGTTAATTACTGAGTGGGATTACATGTGATTTTGTGTGCAAGATAACGAAATACTGAAAAAATTAGGGAGACAGAAATTTAAAGGTAGAGGCATAGATCAGCTGTTCTAGGAGGGTCATGTCTCCTGTGGAAGCCCTGTCCTTAACTCTCTCTTCTGTTACTGATGCTGTGATTTCAAGAGACATGCAGGCGTCACGTGATTGAAACTACTAAGCGATTCTTGATAGCCCTGCTGGTTGCTTGCTTTTTATTCTGTTATTCTGCTACAAAAGCTTGTGAAGCCTTGCTGTAAACCAGATCAACAAAATCTAGCATTAATCCCCTTTTTTTCTTAAAACATACATCATCAACATTGCTCATCAGTTTTGCAGCACAGTCCCATAAACTGCTGTAGCAGCACAACTCAGGCAGAAAACAAACTAGAGAGACAGGGAGGGAGGGGTGCAATAATTAGATATTTTTAAAATGAATAATAACTGCCTGACAAGTCACTTCCTTGTGTGAATGGCAGTGATTATATTTAAAAACATTAATAGTGCTTTATAATGTTCATAAGACTGTCTGTGCTGTGTGCCTGCCTTAGGGGAATTGTTTTTGAATGCTCAGCCACTTGAGAGTGAGGTTGGTAATTTCTTTCCTTATGTTAGAGACAGCCTTTTCCATGAGAAGCATTTGCATTCTCATGATGTAGAAGACAGACCTGAATTTGTCCTTTGCATAAAGGAGATGTGTTTTGCCATTTGTTTGACAAGCTATCCAGACTTTGTGGAAGCTTTTCCAAAGATGTGTAAAGCCGCCGTTTCCATTTGCTTGGAACTCCCTTTTTTGGCAGCTGCAAATCTATGAAGAAGTGTCCTTTACTACGCTGTCACTTCATAGCTCAAGTATGAGAGGAATGTACAAGTTCCCTTGCAAAAGAGGAAAAAATGGTTTTTAAAGAAAGTGTTAGTGGTAAAGTTTGGTTTTCCTTGCCATGTCTCTTGCATCAGATGCAGTCAGGGTGTGTACTGGTTACTGGAACCGGGAGTGGTACGTGGTCCTCTGGCTGCTGCCCGTGCCTGACAGCTGAGCATTCAAGCCTGAGCAGGACAGGAGAAAACAGGGATGTGTTGTACTAGCTGGGCAGGAATTCCAAGAGCTACAGGAGATGCAAAGTGAGCAGATATAGGAAATGCAGAGAGAGGCTGTGCAGGGAAGCCTGTTTGAGAGAATAAGCCTAGGAGGGAGCGTCAAAGACTAGCTCCAGAAATGAGCAGTGTAGAAGAGAGCAGGCAGATCTGCAATGTGAAAATAAAGAAAGACCAGCTGGGCAGACTGGGATGTGGTGTGAACAAAGCATAACTCCGTAAGACTTCTAAGCTTAAGAGAGCATAACACCCAAAGTCTGCAGGGGAATATGGGGCCTACTGTGAGATGCTATGCCGTTGGGACAAGAACTCTGCAGCAGTGAAAGTAGGTTCAGAACTGGGACAGGCTGGGCCCTGAGGAGGATGAGAGAAAATCTTTGGGTGTTTTCAATGTGTAAAGTGGGGCCAGTATCCCTCTGTCACTGTGGTACTGTGAAGATTCAGGAACGTTTCTGAAGCATGCTGGTATTCTAGTAATGGATAGTGTAGGAAAGGTGTGAGGAAGTTAATCTCTTCTTCAGAGCAGATTTTGGTTTCAGCATAGTAAATGAGGCTTCATGTTTAATACTTACAGTTCAGAGTATGAATTAGTGCTCAGTAGATTAATGTTGTCTATTCTATGTACTGAACGAGATCTCAGTCCTGAGATACAATTATAAAATTTCAGGATACAATCATAAAAGTAACTATGCTATTCATATATACAAGGAAGTTGATTCAACCCTATCTGAATTTTGACATTATTCTGTGACAGGAATTTAAAGTTGCAACTTTAAAAGTAAAAGTAAAATAAATAAAGCCTTTCCTAAGCAATACATTAAACAGGTCATAAAATCTTGTTAGTACAACAAGGCTGCATATTATTTGCCAGAATCCAAGGAGCCTTTTCATAATGAGTTCTTTGAATGTCAGTTCAATTGGATGTGGTCATTTGCACAAGACTTCCAACTGATATTACCGGTCAAAACTGTATGCAAATCCAGTACAGCCTTCTCACTTTGGTGCATATAAGAACAGGAGCAGGTTAGCCGTCCTTTAGTTCCCATTACTGGCTGTGGCAGCCAGACAGCTGTATAATATCCAACACGCTGGAGTCTGTATTAGGCAATACTTTTTCCAAGTGGTACCAGAATTTCCTCTTGATCAATTGTCTTGCCCTCCCTGCACCCCCAAAATCACATGCTTCCTTGGAAGAAAAAAAGACATATAGTACAAAACTCAAGACATCCAGACTGTTGTTAAAAGCAAACTAAGCCCTTTGGGTTTTCTCTGTCTCTTGGCCATGCTATCAAAAGGCAAGTGAATACAATAAGCTAGATTTTTTTTTTTCCCCAACTGTATCATCCAATGCATTTCTCCCTTGTAACATCGAGGCTGACACTTCAGTATGTTGCCAGCAAACACTCTCCTACCTCTTAACTGCCTCAAGAGTATTTGATTTCTGAGGTGCATTAAGTAGCTACTTGCCAGAAAGTAATTTCATTTGTTAGATGCTATGTTTTTCGCAGTCGGATTAACTGATCGGTTTTTAGGAACATACTGCTTGTGAGCCTGACCCACATACTATGTGTAAAGAATGGGTCGGCGTGATTGCTTTGTGAGTGGCAGCATGCTCAAAAGAAGGTGTGGCATTTATCCCGGTAAACCTGGCTGCTGCGGTGCGTCTTGCTGCCCATCTTTCATGGGTGCTAAGTGTCTTTAACTGTTTTGGACTTTGAACTGTGAAAGAACTTTCAGAAGATTGCAGCTTTTCTGCCTTTCATGGCCTGACACAGGCCATATATCCAATTCTGGCAGACACTACTAGCTGAAAACCTTGTTATCTTGTTTGTTTGGGTAGTTGGGTACTACTAATGTGATTCACATTGTGGTGGTGTAAGGTGGTCTAGCTATCCCATGAGAAAACAGCTCATTGATATGATTGTACATTCACTTTTTAGACTGCTGCCACAATTCTAGGAAAAAATAAGTTCTGCAAAGATTTGGAAATCAAGTATGATGCAAGACTTCGAGAGAGAGTAAGTGCCAAAAGAGTTTGTTTTAATATTGAACATTGAACAATTTGAAAATGTAAAGTACTGCTGATGGATATCTTGGCTTATTAAATGGTAGGTTTAACAGTGAAGAGCACTATTTGATGTGTTTTTAATCACTGAAGACTGAACTCTTCACATCAGGTACTATAAATTGTTTGCCGAATTGCAAAGCAAAGCCAAAATTTAGTGATTAGTACTGTAACTGTGATGCTTTAATGATTTAAGTAAGATAAGATTTACGTGTAGAGGGAATTATCTTAAAGGTAATAAAAAGCTTAGCTCTGTTTTCTAATCCCATATGTAAAGTGTTAAAGATATTCCCTCTACCTACCTTTTCTAGCCTGATGGCACAACTCGATGTTGGCTTTCTAGCTGTTTATACCTTTTCATTTGCAAAAAGACTACTGGAAAGCTTTCTGCTGTCCATGGAACAATCTGCTTTCCTGATTAGCCTCTCTGCCTGATAACAGGCATAATTGTACCTCCTGTCTGTTTTAAAGTATGTCTTGATCAGAATAAACTCAGATGCTGGCTGTTTTTGCTACTATGAATCACCCTTCAGATGCTACACTGAGAGTGTCAGCTGAATGTTAAATAAGGAAATGCTACAAAACCAAAAGTGGGATGGCACATTGCCAGCAGGCAAGTAAGTGTTTAAGTAGCATTTCCTATTTGGATCTTCTTTTTCTGTCAGAAATTCCAGTTCTTCTCCCGAAATCAGCAAGTTAAATGCCTCCCAAACTTCTTCAGTTGCTTTACCATCTGATGTTTTTGAAAATATTATGGTTCGTAATACAGAATTTTAGAAAGAAGAATCTTAAGTCTCTGTTACACGTTTTTTCCCCTTTCCTGGTGTTTGTATGGATGTATAGAAATACCAATACAATGTCTGCAGGCCACAGGTTGTAAGTCATTACTCTGGATAACTGGAATTAAGTTTGAATTGCATGAAAAGAAGCAATGTATTTTAAAAGAACATATGTCATTGACCCTGTTAAGAAAGTTTTATTCTCTCATGCCTTGCTTTCATGAGAGAAGTCTGGAAAAATCTTCAAGATTAGGATTTCATTTTCAGCAGCTTCAGAGCAGTTATTTCTTCATGTCTTTCTTAGTGTTCTTAAACTGCCAATATTTTCCTTTAGAGAAAGGGATTGAGAGGCTGAAGTAAATGTGTTTCAGTACATTTAAATTCTGAAGACTGTAATAAATTAATTATTATGGCATCTAATTGCATATCCACAGCACGTGGATAGTGACATAGAAGTCAAAAAAGCCTCAGTAATAAGCATGCATCTGTATCCTAGTCATCAAAGTCTGTGTTTCTGGAATGTGTGTAACTGAGCATTTGACAGTATAGCATCAGCTCTTTCTCAAAATACTCATCATAACTGCAGCGTTTTCACTGTCTTCGGACTTTCCAAGGAAAGACCAATGAATATATTTTGTTAGTGGTAGTGAAGTATTAATCTTCAGAGGGATCTGTTTTACCATTGTTAGAGATCTGCCTTGGAAAGGTCTTCGAGGTCAAAAATGGTAATGCACATCCAAGTATATCTATCTTGTAAAATACATTACAGATGAGAAATACTATGTTTTATAATGGGACTTCTAGTGACCCAGAATAACTAGCTGGTATATATGGGTTCTTACTAGTGTTTCTCGTATGGGCCTTGTATTTGGAGGTCTCAGGAATAAGCATGTCATTGAAGAGAGTTAATTGCATGTTCTCTGAGTCCACTAGCATATGTTTTTAAGGTCTTTTTTGCCTTTCCTGTTTTCTGAAAACACTGTCCACAGCAGTAATGTATGTTCTGAAAAAGTCGGGGAAGGCCTTATTGTTTATTTTTAATATGTACAGTACTTGTGGTTTTTCGTCTTTTTTTTTCTTTTTTGGGCTTTTTCAAAAATTCTAATTTTAAAATGGACTCATCTGTTGTGGAGATTTCAGAGGTCTGTAGAGAAAATATTTGTTTCTTACTTGTGAAAAATAATTCTCTGTAGTCTTTCTGCAAATGAAAAGTAAATGGATTTATCCTCATGTGAACAGCTACATACAGAGGTGTTTGCAATGTAACCTCAGTTACAAAGACACTTGAATTTTGTATGCTAAAAATGAATGTCAAGAATGTAAGAAAAAATTTCAAAGCAAAGATCAGGCTGAAGGTAATGTTTTGAATGTTAGTACTTTAAATAAGATGCTGTTCTTAATGTATTTCTGTACCAAGCATATATACATATTTTAACTTAAATAGCAGATATAAAGATACTTCCTCCCCCAATATTGCAATAAAATGTAAAAGGTAGTTAAGCCTGCACGTTACACTTGAGAATCCAAGAAAATAAGGCTGTTAAGAGACGTTCGCATTGGAAGCGGTACTGGAGACTCGATACATCTTGCTAAACCCGCTCTTTGTAACTTGCCTCTTACAGAAATACGGTGTTGCAGAAGGAAGGCCTTTGACTGACCTCAAGGCTATGGCAAAGGCTGCTGGAGAGCAATGTCCTTCATTCACGCCTTCTGGAGGAGAAACACTGGATGAAGTATGGTATTTATTTATTTGTGTTCTAGTTTCTAGGCCATTTCATCAGTGCAGATGCAGCTATTGCATACTTAGGAACATCTGATTGAGAGCTTAGCCCAACTGAAGGTAGTCACTTTCCAAGCTAAAAACCCCACCTGAAGTGATTGCAGTGGCTGTCAAGTAAGGAATCTCTTTAGAACTAAAACACTGGTTCTGAGACTGACTCCTCGTGAAGCTGTCGTCTGCAGAAGGATGATGGCAGTTACTCTCAACCTTGGCTTTGGAGGGCAGAGGAGTTTTTACAGCATTCAGTAACTTACCATTGATTTCTGAGACTTGTCCGTGATAAATGTTTATCTTTTAACTGAAGTAGTCATATCAGATTTCTGAAAGCAGAAGCCTCTTGCGTTCTTCACAATGTACTCTTCTGACCTTTCTCTTCAGGTAAGAGAACGTGCAAGGGATTTTTTTGAATTTCTGTGTCGGCTAGCTGTTGAATTGGAAAAGAAAGAGCAAGACATGCATGCTGCAGCAAGCAGAAGCTCAGAAGCATCTGAAGAACAGTTAGTTTTCCCTTGGACAAACCACTGCAGTGAAGCAGAACTTAGCTCTGGTAATGATGGAGCTTCTAAAATATTAGATGCCAATATATTAGTAGTGAGTCATGGAGCCTACATGAGGAACTGGATGGGTTATTTTGTTTCGGATCTCAACTGTACTTTGCCAACAAATTTAACAAAGTCTCAGTTGTCTTCTGTCAGTCCCAATACAGGAGTTAGTCATTTCATTATAAAACTTGAAAATGGAAATTTGTTAAAACCTGAAATCACATGTGTTTGTCTTAATCAAGACTCTCACTTAGTGGATGTGGGAGCTGAATGCGTAGCTCCAAAAGTGTTTTAAGAGTTTTTGTAGGGGGAAGTGATTTTAGATCACCATTATACTAAGCTTGGGAAAGGTATCTGTAGTAATTACTGGGATTGACTGGAGTTATTGACACTAAACCACAAAATTGAAGACATGCAACTGCTTGCCATCTTAAAATAACACAATTTGCATGGTCATAGTGCCCGATACAAGTTGGCACTAGAGAAATAACACAAATGTTCTTTATGAATAGAAACTTACTTCAGTCCCTTGCATATCTGCTCCTAGAGTGCATATTTTTAAAAACTTCTTTTGATTAGTCCATAATTAGTTCGGTTATCTCCAGGTAGAAGAGTTGGGGAGGGGAGAGGAATGGTGCCTCAAAGATGAACTATACTGTATTCTTGTTTTATTACAAAATGCTACATTGTAATATTAAACATATATGTTGTCTTAAAATAACTTTTTTGAATGCAATAGTATAATCTAAAAAGGAGCATTGCCTAGTGGAAAAGGTTTGGTACAGAGGCAGGGGACATGTTCCTGGCTCTGATACTAAATAGCTGTGAGACTCTGGGCGAATCTCTTTTCCATTTGTAAAATGGGGATGATGATATTACCTACCTCGCAGGAGTGTTTTGTAAGAAATCGTTAGTGTTGTTGAGACCTCTGTTGAAGAGCACTGTACACAAACGTAAAGTATTTATTTTTAACTGTAAGCAGGATGAGGAACCTCATGTGCACATAGTTGAAATAAATGGTCTCTCTTCTGAAAAGCAACCTTCTCAATAGGGTGAGTTGTATACCCGACTAGAATCCTGTTGTCAATTGCAGTCGTACGCTTGATGGATGAATATTTTTGCCTAGAATTAGGCAAGTTTGATTGCTTGATGATTGCTTATAGTTGCTGTTAGTACTGCATTCTTTCCCCACTGGGGTGTTTGTAGTGTTACTGTGTAAGCTTATCTTACTTATGTTATTTATAATATCCACTTACTTTTTCCTCATTTGCATATTTTAAGCCTGTTTAAAAAAAAAAAAAATTAAAGGCTCCTGAATAGAACTCTGTTTCATCTGTATTTCTTTTGAGGTAAAAATCTTTGTTAATATGACTATGAAGCTTTGCTCAGATCATGTAACTTCCTTTTTTTTTCTGAAAAACCCCAGGCTGGTCTTTTACTGTGAAAAAGAGCCCTTTTTAGGGTTGATGGATCAGTGCTATCCTGACTCTTACCTGGAAGAACCACTCGTTAAAATGTTAAGGACATACTTAAATTGCTTGCAACTGTACAAAATTAACTGTTTGACTGAAGTATTAATTCTTTGTAATTTTTAAAAATATGCTGTCCTGTGAACTTTAAACTACTTGGCTTCTTGGCCTTGAAGCAGAGACTTGAATTTTGAGGAGGAAAAAGAGGTTGCTCTTGTTTCCTTGAAGCGGTGGGTACCTATACTTAACTGCAGCCCTGCTGAAAAACAGCAACAGAATTATTTAATCTGATTCTAGTGACTGTACTTTGCCTTTTCCATTCCTGTGACTGTGATTCAGTAGGAAAGTTCTTATGATTCCTACTTGGACACAGAGTGGAGATCTCCTTCCGTTCTCTGTGCTGCTTGCCCAGTGCTAATACTGCTAAAATGTGGAGGATGAAGTGGGAAGTGTTCAGCTTGTGGTGACCAGAGGTAAGCTTCTGAGGTAGTGCTCTCCAGAACCTGGAAATGAACTGGAGGCTTTTTATTTGCGGCGGGGCTTGTTTATCTAGCAAATGACCTTGAAACCATCTGCTGCAGTGTCTGAAAACTCATCCATGGAGAGTAAAGCAGCTTACCTGATGTGTAAAGATGGGTACTAGTAACTCATGTCAGCAAACGTTGGTCTTTCAACCTCTAACACATTATATAATGTGAAGGACTGGAGGCTCTTAAGTTGGGTTGGCAAATTTAAACTGGAGTTTTATACTGAACTTCTGCATCGATAGGCTAAACTTCTTATTTATTGATCAGCTGGCTTCCTTTTATTTCTTTACAGATGCAGAGGAAAGCTTCATTATAGCTCCTCTTTCCCCATATGAGGCAGTTCATAAATATACAGGTGTGTCTGGGCAAAGTTTTGTGACCAGGGGTCTTCCAGCAAACAAGAAATCTTCATAATACAGAATCCTGGGAAACTTAAGATTTCTTCATAACATAAAACCAAGCTTTGGTCAAAATGTCTCTCTTTCAAGTTTAATCGTATATAAGCAGCTTTTGTTTAAAACAAAGGTATTCTTAAGCAAAGTGTTTCAGTGTTGTTCAGAAGTAAAAATTTCTGAATTCAAATAGTCACAATAAAATGTTTAGAAAATTAGTAAAATTTTTTTTTTTGAGAAAGCCAGCCAACTGGAAAAATCCTTGGTAGCCAACCATTATTGACATTATGCATGTTTACCACCCAAACAGTAAGTTTGTGTTTGTGAAGTTAAAAAGGGTCTGTTTCAAATCAAAAGTACAGACATGACAGCAGTAGCTTGAGGAAACGCTCAAGACTTTTGTTTAAAAGTATCCATAGATTTTTTTCACAAATAAAAGAATCCATTCTTAATATACTGAACGAAATAAGTTGTGTACACGGGAAGGAAAAAGGGAATGTGGGCTTTTGCACAGCTTCCTTGAGCTTCTTGTGAAATGCATCTTCCTAGAGGGCTCCTGAATACTAAATTGATGATCACAGCCAAAGAAGGTAGAAAAGTTTTAATTATGACGACTAACAGAGTTAATGGCAGAAGGTGGGATAGAGTTCGTTCTTCATTTGCTTGTCCCTGGTAGTGCCTGTTTATTTTGGGAAGACTAGTTACATAGCAGGAGACTATTCTGTTGGTGCTTTAAATAGCTTGAGCTTTTCCGTAATTGCCATGTCCTGAATTTTGTCAGTCATTCCATTAACACTTCTTGGAGCCAGAGTAACCAAGGTGAAAATGTGCATCCTTCATCAGCTGGAAAATGGGTGGAGACCTAATACGTTTTCCTCCCTAAGCCAGTAACTTTTGTCAAGTATTTCAAAACACACAACGATTTCTGTGCTTTAAAAGGCTTTTTTTTCTTTCTTGCCTACCCTCAAGCAGGTTAATTAACATTTTTTTCTTGCTGATGAGGTAAATATCTTATGGGAACATCTGCTTGTTTGTTAAATGCTTTGCCGCTTCTTGGGTAATACTATTCCCATAGGGATTTTTGAATCTTCTTCTGTAATATGCTCTACCTTCTTTAATGTATTTATAGGTGGTTAAAATTTAGACCCATCCTGAGAAACCTGTCTTTGTGATTGTTTTCTTTAAGTTAACAAATTCTTTCATCTTGTTTTAACTCTTACATAGGGCAAGCAGCAGGTACAGTAGTGTCTAACCGTGAAAAATACCGAAGGGTGAAACCATTCAAGTTTTCTAAACAGCTCCTATGTTAATGAAGTAACATTTTTCAACGAAAAACTTATGAGCCAGAATCTCCTAATTTAAGACCTTGTAAAACGCACTAAATTGGCACAAACACATCTGCCGGCGATGCGGCCGGGGGAGTATAAGCAGTCAAGCGGGTTCTGCAGTTGCCCTATTGTATTCTTTCCCTATGTATCGGCACTTGACATTGTTGGAGACAGGATACTGGCCTAGGTGATCTGATAGCCTGCCCTAATGTAGTTACACTTTTTATTTCACCTTTGTTATATCAGATGTAAGCTTTCTATGCATTAAGAAGTAAATCAGTAATTTTGGAAACTTCTGAAGTTAATTGTAAGCCTTCTTTTCTTTAGGTCTGTGTATAGTACTTGTCTTCTTAAGTCTTTGAATTGACACTGAGATGAAATCTTTCTTTTTGCTCTTTTACTAAAGTGACTTTTGTACATTTGTACAGCAATTCTGTACAGTTTATTGGGATCATGGGAAAGGAGAGCTGTAGTTATAGATGGTTCTGTTAGGAATAGTAGCAGAACATAAATATTTGAGGGATTACTCAGTAGTGGGCAATGAATGTTTTGTCCTTGTGAAATGCCAGTCTCTAATTAGCAGCAGGAGACAAGGCCTCAACTACAGGGTGGATTTTCAGCAGTAGCTGCCAAGATGTAAGAGAGGCTGTGAAAGCAGATCGAGCTGTTAAACACATTACCAGGATGATAAGAATTTCAAGTGATAAGAAAAAGGTACATTCCTTTTGAATACCGTTGTAGGAAAATAGTGCTGAAATAAATGTTAGAAACATGTCAGCTTGCCCACATAATGGCCTGTAGTCAGATCTGAGAGAACCAATCCATACTTTAAAATTATCTTTTAAACTGATGAAAGTTAAAACAAAAGCTGTCTTGGCAGGCTTTTTCAACTGAACAATAGGAGAAGAAAAGGTGACTGTGGAGATCACCAAGATCAACAGGAAACTTGGTCCTCTGCTTTCTAAGCTAATGTTTTCTTTTGCTGAAGAGTCCAGTGGTACTCTGCTCCCAAAAAAGTGATGCTTCAAAAGGTAGTGGAGTTGTGACCTCCTTTGATAAAGTCATTGTTTGTGTTTAAGCAGTGCTTTACCAGGCCGGGCTTGGTTTGGAAAAGGTGACAGGAGAGACAAAGAGGAGTTCAAAGTTCCCAGCATGGTAGCACACTTGTTCCTTAGTTTTGGCTCCACCAACATCATCTCCTGGCGGGTCTGCTAAATGTCCAGCAGTCAGCAGGCATGCACTTTGGCAGAGCGCTCTGGTAGTATCACAGTTTCCTTCCTCTGAAGTATCGGCCCTTTTTCAAGATATTTGCTTTATTCCCACAGTTCTCTGTTGGGTTTATGTTTTCCAGACACAGCCCTGTCTTTGCAATAGGAGGAGGTGGGATTTTTTTTCCTTTTTTTTTTTTTTTTTTTTTTTTAAAATACAGAATTTAGGTCAGATGCATTCTCTATCCAAGCTTTTGGTATTTCATGAGACTGCCTCAGATCCACAGCCCACATGCCTGGACCTAATATATGTCAAATTTTCCCCAGATGTGTCCCTCTTGTGAGGCCTTTGGCTGCGAGCCTGAGGTTTTTGGATATATAGTAATCCCAGGCAAATGGCAGCTGCATGAGCACAAATCAACTGCACAATATGTGAGCTGTTTCCCTGACATCCGTGGATATGGCAAACCCGCTGCGTGGGTGATCTGTTTGTGCGTGGTAAAGCCAGGACTGTTCGGGCAGGTCTCCTGTGCCGAGGTAGCTCTGGTGTCACTTGCAAACATCTCTGGGACTTCCAGGCATGCACGAGCCCTGCCTGAGCCTACAAATTTCCTGCCTGAACACCAGGAGCTCGTTGTGGGGCCCCTGAGAGCACAACCAGAGAACAACAGTAGAGGCCTCGAGAGTATGGGCACAGGAGGATACCAGGATAAAAACACAAATCACGAACAGGCAATTACTGCTCACCAAAGGAATGCACTTGAGGTCCAGGCAGACCCCCTTTTGGGGCATAATTGGATGTGATACTCTTTCCCTCTGACGCCCGGTTCGTTGATCAAGCCATAGCTAAACTGAAGAGGGGTGATGCACTAGACTTGACTGTGATAAGTCATGAATATATTTTGGAAGAGCTAGCTATTGAAAAGTGAATTTACTTAAGTTAGAAGATGAGGTAAAAAAGGTTTTATTTCAGAAGGGCAAGAATCACAAAATGAGTTAATAAGGTCAGCTATACGTAAGAGCCTTAAAAGGACTTAATATGGAAGAAAGAGGGGAAAGCTTTGCTTAAATCAGAGATGTAAAAATTATTTAGAAGTTACATCCTAAACAGGCAAAAATTACAGGGAAGGTCTCTAGACCCAATTAGTTCAATAATCATCTCAGAACAAGTTGCTGATTCTGGGAAGAGAGCCCATAAGGAGTAGAAAGTAAGTTACATTATATAGAACATTGTATCTTAGATATGAAATGATGAGAATTTGCAAAATAATTTAAAACAAGTAGCAAAAAGATCTTGAGATACGCGTATATCAAATCAGAGAGCAAGGAAAGGAGTATCAGAAATGTTGCAGTGTGTGGGTAGAATAGAGGTTAGATAGTCTTAAATTAAATCCCCAAAACGAATTACTTCATTTACAGCAGTATTGAACACAAGGGTAAAAGAGGATGGGTAATGGGAATGAGGATAGGGAAAATACCACATTTAAAGCCAAGAATTAAAGATTTTAATATGCTCCTGTCAGGGGAAATGACTAATCTTTATCCCAGAATTCTGAAAGCACATCTAAAATTACACATCCGTAAGCAAGTATTTTAAATAGATCTGTCAAGTTGGGCGTGGAACCATATGACTAGAGAATAGGAAATAAAATATTTTTTATTTGAGAACAGAAGACAAAGTATTCTTGCAGAATTGTTGGTTTGACCTTAATAACATTCAGGGCTTTAGAAGAAATTCTGAAGGGGAATGTAATTACAGACAAGAAAGGTAAATTAAACCTGGAATATAATTAAATTAGTTTTTACACTAGACTAAACTGATAGTTCTTTGAGGAAATAACTGATGTCTTGGCAAGGGAAAAATGATGGAATATGATCTAGGTGAATTTTAATTGAACACTTGACACAATGCCACGATGGAAACCATCAGCTCAACTGGAAAAGATAAATGTTACTAGAAAAAAAAAGGTGAAGTAGGTATGCAAGCAATTTACGGGCATATGAGTAGGTAGTAGTGTCCAAGGTCAAGCACTGAGCTGGCGTAAACTTAATATTTAACTTCCTCATGGGGCAATTTTTTGGTAACTACTCTGAATAAAAATATAGGAATGTGGAAATGTTAGCGAGGAAGCATCACCAATAACTGCGTGGGTCAGAATATCATGCAGAGAAAGAAATGATGAATTTGAGGAGTGAAAGACGTGGCATGAAACCAACTACTACAGACTGCAAGCTCAGGCACTTTGATACCAATGACAATAATGGCCACTACAAGCTGGAAGATAATAATTGAAAACAACAAAGGAGGAGAATAACCTGGAGTAATATTAATTCCTGACTTATTATGGGTAGTCGGTGTTGTTGCATTTAGAAAGACAAGCCTGATCCTGAAAGGTGCCTCTGATCCAGGTAAGGAGCCATGAAGGCCGTTGTACAAGCGCTGATGAGATCTCACCTGCAGCGCTCTGTGTAATTCTTGCCACTTTCAAGGAGGAGCTGGGAAACGTAACTCTACCTTGAAAATGGAAGGCAATGCCCTGAGTTAAATAAATTGAAAACCTTGGGTTATTCAGAGAAGCACCAACAGCATTTTGTAAAAGATCTCCTCTTACTAATAGATCCAGGAGTTGGTGTTTAATGCATGGTTAGTTCTGGGGGGAACGAGTAGGCAATATTTCACTTGGGAAAGTTGCTCTTTCTAACCTGTGCCTTCCTAGGCATGTTGCTTACCCTGAAAGCTAACAGAAGTCCACTCTTGGGCAGATGAACTGTACAAGTCCTGCATCTCGTTTAAATGCTCAGTGTGGGGCAAGAGAAGGGGCGACCTACTTTACAGAAGGCTTTCAAGTTCAGTAAACCACGAAAATAATCATAGAAATTGAGGTTAAATTTAGATAACTTGCCAATCTTACTACTTCTTGAGTCTTAAAATTGGTTCTTCTGCCTTCTAGAAACATTTAAGCTGTATCTGGGATTGTGCCTTTGCCTCAGCAAATATACTCCTGACTTAAGCTCCAGAGGTTGTTTGAATGCAGAGAAGAATTGTTGGGGATGAGGATTTACCCAGAGTTCTGGAACAGGTTTGTGGTCTTATTCAACCTGCTGTCTGCAGCGTGCAGCTTTCCCTTGGTTCAGCAAAACCACATAGCCCTCAACTAAGTTACTAAGCAAAATACTCAGATTTCTGTAAGATATTATCCAGATCAAACATTTAACAGGACACAAAGTAGAATGGGATGCGTGGTAGGTTAATGAAGATTTACAGAATTAAAGGAGTAAACATTAAAAGGAAGTGCAAGAGCGCTGGAAGATGTGTGAATCCTCATGTTTTAGGATCTGAAACACTGTCACAAGGCTCGGAAAAAAACAGGTGCTACGGTATCGTTATTGGGACCATCCTTTCAGTTGGCTGGTACTGGTCACTGCCAGGAACAGGAGTCTGGACGAGGTGTGACCCTTCATGTCCTGTCTTCCTCTGTTAGAACGACAACACCAGGTAAAAAAACTTAGGGGTTCCTTATTTCTTTGAGTAGCCAAATATGCTTCATAATCTTGATTTCCTGGCAGTGTCCGACACCTGTGTGTGACTGCCACCCTACTCTTTTTTCGTGCTTCTTTTGCAAGCATACATGACTGATAAAAATAAAACTTTATTCATCCTTGTGAAAAACATGGGCGTTTGGGTGAAAAGGGTGCAGAAATGTTTTTCGTCTTTCAACTTCAGCATAAATCCTCCATATGAACCCCTTTCTCTCCTAGCCATGGGCTTTCTCCAAATGTGATTTTCTAAAAGGCACAGAATCAGATAAGAAATGTAAAAAGAGGGTGAATCCCTGTTAAGCTAAGGGATGAAGACAAAGGTAGGGGAAGACAGGATGGTGGGTGATGAAAGAAAAGCCTAGCAACAGCCCGCACAGCAGGCAGGAGAGGAGAACTGGTGTTTGCATGGGCCCGCGTTACGCTCGGCAGGTGTGGCTTGTGCTAGAAGGTACCTTAGTGCTTCCCCGTTACGCCTAAAGCACGAACAGCCTTTGAGCTTGTGCCGGCAAGTCCCCCAACAGCCTAACCCATGCCACAGGAAAACTCAGGGACTGATCGGTGTTTCACAAAAGCCTTTTTGTTCTGGGCTTTGGGCACCACTACCGTCAGGTACTGTTATCAAACAGGATTATTACTGAAGAGCAGTTTATAAAATTACACAGTTTGCAATGAGATAAAATCTAGCAATAGAAAGAATGGCTGGGGGCTCTTGAAGTGGCCAGCTCAGTCCCCTCTGCCCCATGTCCTTGCATCTCCAGCAGCTCTGGAAGGAGACACTGCTGGCCAAAGGCAATGTGAGGATCTCTGGAGGGAAGGTAGAAGGTTACATCAAGGCATCAAGCTACCGTAATTCCAAAACCCCACCCAGGCAAAAGAAGCAGGGATGAAACATAGATGGGTGACCTCTACCTGGCACTTTGTTCTAAGTCCTGAAAAATGCACTCTGCGGTTGTTTTGCTCCCCTCACTTTGCAGGCAAATGTTACCCATAAAAAGGCCAACGCACCTGATTTTGCTGACTCTGTTTTACCTGAGAAATGAAAATTGAAAAATGTCCGTACAAAAAGTGTTTCAGATGTGTACATACATAGACGAGTTTACATGCAGTCCAGCTTTCTGCTGGTCCTTTGTAGCAATGTGGGCTTAAAGAGTTAAATGATAAAGCTTTCTATATTTAGTAAATAAATAAACAAGGCCCAGTTAAACCTTTTGAGATGTCCTTCAAGAGTCTCCATTCACATTGCCGTTCAAGTACTGTTCTTTAATGTCACTTTCTACAGACACTGCTAAAAAAAGTCACTTCACTTTTCAGTTGCATTTCCCAGAATTTGTTTGGCCTAGAGATGGGGATCAAATGAATTTTTTACGAGGTGTCTGCTTTTAGAAGGACACCGGGAACAGGCAATCTGGATTTCATTGATTGATTGTCATTCATCATTATTGCCCCTCTACTCCACTCTGGTGAGACCCCACCTGCAGTACTGCGTCTGGCTCTGGAGCCCTCAGCACAAGAAAGACATGGACCTGTTGGAGCAGGTCCAGAGGAGGGCCACGAAAATGATCAGGGGGCTGGAACGCCTCTCCTATAAGGAAAGGCTGAGAGAGTTGGGGTTATTCAGCCTGGAGAAGAAAAGGCTCCGGAGACACCGTGTTGTGGCCTTTCAGTACTTAAAGGGGGCTTATAAGAAAGATGGGGACAGACATTTTAGCAGGGCCTGTTGCAGCAGGACAAGGGGGAATGGTTTTAAACTAAAAGAGGGTAGATTCAGACTAGATATAAGGAAGAAATTTTTTACAATGAGGGTGGTGAAACACTGGAAGAGGTTGCCCAGAGGTGGTAGATGCCCCATCCCTGGAAACATTCAAGGTCAGGTTGGATGGGGCTCTGAGCAACCTGATCGAGCTGAAGATGTCCCTGCTCGTTGCAGGGGAATTGGACTAGATGACCTTTAAAGGTCTCTTCCAACGCAAACTATTCTATGATTCTATGATTATCATCCATGCTGCCGCCTTCAGTGCTGTGCTAAGGTACCTTGCAGATGCTTGGTGTTTTATTTGGGTTACTCCATGGAGAAAACAGTCTCACAAATAATTTCTAGTAACACCTCACGATCCATAAAACAACAGTCTCTGGATTGTTCCTCTTTCTCAGCATTTTTTCCTTGCTTTAAGATCCAGTTGCAGTTTCAGTTCACAAAGAGCAAGCTTCCTGGACAAGGAGAGACAACAACTGAACAAACCTTCGTGTTTGTCCTCCTCTTGGAAAGAGAGAGAGGTGGCAGAGATGCTTTCTGGGGCCACGGTTGCTCTGCAGCATGCTTTCTTCTTATTTCACTGTGCACAGCTTACTGTGAGTGAGTTTGAACAGTCCCAAGGCAGTACTGAGATTTCAAGTGTGGGGGAGACTAAAAGATACTAGCTGATTTTTTTATGATACCTTGGCATCTATTAAGTTTCTCATATGCTTCGATTCTGTGGTAGATTCCTGCTGTGCTTCTTCCCCCTTTGAAGTCCATGGACCTAAACTTTAGCAATGGGAGAAGAAAGGGATCTTGGAGAAGAGAGCAGAGTTCCCCACCTACCTGACCACCCTCCCACTGAAGACCACTGTCCTCTTGCCCTCAAAGTGCAACAGTACTGTGGTACCTGGTGGTAATATGATGCTTCTCTTGGTATTGGCACCATAGCAGATGCAAATGATGCTGCTGACTATGACAGAGCTCCATAGAGTATTTGTGGTGAGGGGAAGTGCTGAGAGGAGATAATCTGTCAGACCCATGGGCACTTGCCATTTTGCAGCTCTCTGCTGGGTCTTGGTGGGCCTGGGGGCCATTGCAGGAAAGAACTATGGGGATGGTATCTGCAACTTATTCAATCTGTGACCTGTCTGCTGCAAAACAGAGCCTTAGCATAGCCCTAGGAATGGAGTTAGAATATTTTGTATGAGCCACAGTAAGTGAGCAGTAACGGTAATTAACCAAGTACCTTTTACCCTAAGATCTTGGAGCCAGGATCACAAATATTTCCTAGCAGGACTGAACTGCTAGACCAGTGGTTTTCCATTGCTTTTGGGTTGCAGAAGAAGTTTTCCAGTAGAGGTGACAACCCCTTCATGGTCAGTCTGGACCTACCGAGACTTTGTTTTTCTCATCATCTTTCACAGAACTTTCATGGTTGTGGTGCATGAAAAACCCAAGAAGCTGCAATCGATGAGGCTGAAAATTACAAGGGACGGTGGGACACAAAAATTTTCAGACACAGCTAGTACCATTTGTTCACTCAAGTCGTTCTGGAATGGGGAGCTTGAACAGATGATGCAGAATCCACCATTTGGAGAGAAAGAAAAGTTTATTGGTACTTTTACAAAAGGAAACAATCTCTATAATAATTGTTATAAATATTTATAAATATTCTGTGGGACTTAAGACCCACTCAAATAAATAAATAAATATTGTAATATAAATAAGTAATCCTTTCTTAATAGCTGGTGATGGCCAGCATCTCCTTTGAAGAATTAACTCTTTTGACATTTTGATACAGTTCTCTATAACTACAAATATGTTTTTTGATACAAAATCCGCTGTGCATTCACTCTTAGCTTGGGGACTAAATCCCCTGGCTACTAATGGAGTGAGCAACTCTTCTTTCTTTGTTCTAATGTATGAATATAGAGACGGTATAGAGATTTAACCCCACTGACATTTCTCATCAAAGTTTAACATGGATCGAGACAGAACTTTTCATGATTCAAATGGTTGTAGGTCCATTGACTTGAGTCCTAGAGAGCTCTGTGGAGCTTACAAATGCAAAATGAAAACTTTGCTTGTGTCATTGCAGTCCAGAGTTCTCAAGGAGCAAAAGCCAAGAAGAATGGTGTAGGAATCAAGGAAAATTATTAAAGTAGAACATATAAATAAAATCACACCTCTCCACTGTATAGACAGCAAGGTAAAAAGTCTTGCTGTATTTTGAATAAGCAAGAAAATACACAACTATCCACCCACCCTGCAACTATCCTAAATCTGTTAGTATCACTCCTTTCCTTTTGAAACCAATCAAAACCATGATGAGTTTAGAAGATGAAAAATAAAAAATTATGAGACAGAACTCTTGGTCTAGTCCTAATCATTTGGCTTGTCCTGTGCTCCTAAGAACTTACATGAATTAGGAATCACTCCACACAGGAAAACTATTCTAACAGCAGAATCAGGCCCTATGACTTTTCTAACGTAACAACTTGGATGTTGTAGATAAAGAGATATCATGTATATATACATATATAGGAAAAAAAAAAGATTATTTTAAATGCTGTCAGAAGGACAGACCCTGCGGTGAATCCAGAACAATTTCAATGAAAGCAAGAAACACAGGAGGCCTTATTTTGATTTTGTTACGCTGCTATAACTCCAGTGGCTTCAGTGAACTACTTCACGAGACAGAAAAAAGAACAGGACCAGAATCCAGCCTAATGTCTTTTGCATTATTGCTATGAGCAATACCTGGGACAAATGTACCATTTTCAGACCGTTGTCAGGCTATTAAATATACTAAATAAACCAAACAGAAGAATCTGCATCTTGACATGCAGAAAATGCACACACACCAAAATAAAAAGCTCTTCTCAGATATCTACCTTGCTATTGATTTCTGCAAAGTACATCAAGAATAACTCTTTCAAAATGACACCGATTTAAAATTACAGGAAGATCGAATAAAAATGAAAAGAAATAAGGGGGAAAAATTGCTAAGTATGTACACAATTTTCAGAGACCTTTTAGCTCCATTAAAACCAATCAAGCTATACTGAATTGTACCAGCTAACAATTTGACACCTAACTGACAATAGAAAGCTCTGCTCTGCAGATATCGCATCTTAACTGAAGATTTGTAAACTTCAGATATATATATGGAGGTTAGGTTCTGATAAATAAACTTACCCATAACATATACCAATCTAGGGAAAAGGTTTTGTCAGCATTAGAGATCTCCTGATTAATATTAAAGTAATTTCACTCTTACAAGTATAAAGCATCTGATAGCTGCTCAGAACTAAACAGAAACATGGATACTAAACTTAGATTCTCCTTTTCTAAATACAAACCTAATTTTCACTCATTAGATGAGAGTTTTCATGAGCTATTAATAGTTTGACGCCTATAAGGCATAATTTTTTGGATTTTTTTCCCCCTGTATAGTTCAGCAGTGTGCAAAACAAACCACCCTGTTTAACACACTATTGATTATTAGTAATCCTGGTACTTCTCTCTGGGTTGGAAATATGTAAAACTAATCAATGTCTCTATTATATTTCCATATTGTGATGCTAGAATTTAGTGAATATAGAAGTGTGATAGAGAAGCACTGGAGAGACAGTGAGACTCTCCTCTTTTTTTCCCAAACCTCAGCTTGGATTCAGTAAGTGTCAGAAATGACTCTTTCTACGCGAGACCATTTGATCCTGTCCTGTTCTCCCATCAGTTACTCCAGTTTTCCATGTGTGCTGCTCCTATGACAGCAGAGTAGTCACTTTTTGACTCATATGGGCATGAAAAGAGACTGAAGCTCCAACTTAACAGCTAAAAACATATATAGCAATTTTTATATAATAATATAACACACCATTGGTCGGTTTGTCTGCTGTGCTTTCACAGCCAGGGATGGTGCTAGTAAGAGGATTCCCTGTCTCTGTTGGAATCTCAGATGCTCCAGGTCTCTTCCCAGTAACGTAACATCAGTTTCTCATTTCATTCAAGTGAATTCTTTTTTTCACTGATGCATACTTAAGGTGATTCAGACCCTAAAATTTGGTTTGTATTATTCTTTTCAAAAATGTATCTTCTTTCCAGTAAAACAGAGCCCCAACTGGAAAATGTCCAACTTGTTTTTTCAGTAAAATGTCATCTGTAACTACAAAATTTGAAATTAAGGATATTTTCCCAATGTCTTTCAGGTTTCTAATAGCCATTTTGACATTCAGACTGAGTGTGCTAAGTTCCTTTTGCCTATTATATTCACCCATGTGTTCAATTTGCAAGTGGCGGGGCCACAGTTATCTTGTAATATAAAAGCGAGGACTTGCGTACCTCCTGGCATCCATCATAGCGTGTGGGTCATCTGGGTTGACCACGTCATTCTGGTTGATTCTCATGGGTTCTCTGGGCATGTGGGAAAAGTCTGCTTGCTGCTGCAACTGAGATCCGAAAGCAGAGATCTTTCTCTGTGGGACCAGGATCTGGTGAGGATCCATTGGATCGATATCTGCACTTCTAGTATTTCTGTGGGGCTCAGGTGTGTTGAATCGAAATAAAGGGATTTCATTTCTCCTGGACAAAAACTGGGAGTATGGTGGTGGATTCATACCAGGGAAGAAAGCTTGTTTGACTCTGCCTAAGCTAACCAAGAAGTTGTGTTTGGGAGATTGGTACACATCATATCCATTTTCCAGCGTCCTGTGGTTGAACACGCAGTCCTCTTGACTGAAGTAATGCTTAGGGAAAAAAATATGACACCTGTGAGCAGAGAGATTTGGTGAATGGCAAGTGCTGATTAAAGACAGAAAGAGGGATGAGATCTTGCAGAAGGTGTTTTTCTGATCTGCCAGCTCTGTAACTCAGACCACTTGGGCTTAGTCCAATGTAGGTCTGAGATGCATGCCCATGTTTTCAGCAAAGGTATTATAACGATAACATTGTTTTCTTCCAGAGGGCTGCATTGTTTGAGCTACTCCCAACCCATGGCTCTACGCTACAGCAGAAATTCAGATTGGTCCACCACGGGATCTCATTATGCCCTTGTTTAACCAAGCAGGAATTCAGATGACTTTTGTCAGCTCTACAACTCAATACAATCAATGAAGAGAGGAAAATTTAACCTAAGTAAGCGGCAGGTCCTCAGCTCTCTTAAATCTGCATCCTCCTACTATGGCTATACATATTTGCCCTAGCTGAGGAAATAGGCACCACAGAAGAGACTGCACCTGCTTTTTAGTCTTGACTCTTAGTAAAGGTCACTCACCGAACCAAAAATGTTTCCTTTCATGTCCATACATAGGTAGCGTCCACTCTTCACACCTGTGATTATTACTGAGCCAGCACCCTCGGATTTGATCATTAGGGCACCTGTTTAGAAAAACAAAGATGTCAAATCCAGGCCCCAGTTTGACACTGCACCGTTGCTCTACAGCTCCACAGGTGCTCTGGCTGGAAGTGTCCTCTGGGGGTCTGAACCAACCTCCCACGTGACCTGGGACTATTGCCCACCCTAGATCAGGTTAGCTGTGGCTTTGTCCGTCTGAGTTTTGGAAAGCTCCCAGGATGGAGATGCCACCACCTCTCCGCGTGCCCTCTTCCAGTGCTGCACTAACCTCCCAAAGACAATTTTTTCCCCTCTGAAGTCCCAAACCACAGTCTGCGGACATTGCCCTTAGTTCTGTCATCAGCCACTACCAAGGGTAGTTTGTCTCCCTCGTCTTTGTGACTGCTCTGTGGTATTAGATTATCCGTAACCTCCTTTTTGCTATACTAAACAAGCCCAGCTCCCTCAACCTTTCCCGATAGATCGTACTCAAGGCCCCTAATCATCCTGAAAACCCTCTGCCAGACCAGCTCCAGTTTCTCCGCAGCCACCTTGAACTGGGTTTGCTATAGCGCTCCAAGAGCAGTTTCACCAGCGCCGAGTAAAGTGGGAATAACAACTGTCCTTGATCTGCTGACCACAGTAGGTGGTTTGCCTTCCTCTCAAAGTGAGTGTGCTGTTGACTTATGTTTGATTTGGTGCCCGCTGTAACCCTCAGGTCCTACCCAGGAGGGCTGTACACATCCAGCCTCCTCCCAGCCTGTGCAGCTGCAGGGGGTTATTGCAGCCCTGGTGCAGAACTTTGCACTTCTCATTTATCCGGCATCTCAGTGGTACCGTGGTGACCTGGCAGAGATTCAGTCACCCTTCTTTTCACGGCCCCTTTCGTTGTCTGATTTGCACCTTTCCTGCTCCACCATTCCAAATACTGGTGTATTTGCTTCAGGGCTGATATGGGCAAAACATGGTATTTTGCTGGCTGTTGTTCTCTAAAACATCACACTGGTTCTTGACCAACGTACCTAAAATGAGTTTTATAAAACCTTTAGATATGCAGGAAGAATAACAGCAAGACAGTGCAAGCATCCCTGCGAGTGTTTCATTAGTAATTCCTATTAAAAAAAAAAAAAAAGCAGAACTTGACCCTTTTTCTCCTTGATTAAATTATAACTTTTAAAAACATCCTTTGCTTCTTATATACTGATTGAAAACATCATTACATATGCTTACATTTTTAATTGAGTGGATGAAGAAGACGCTATGCAGCAACAATAATAAACATGAATTTATGATGCATAGCTACTTGTGATTTGAATGCTGCTAAAAAAGAAGTACTTTTTAAATGTTATGAAAGAACCCTAAGTCTTAAAAAAACCCCATTTTTCTACTAACTATATGTTTGGGCTAGGTATTCAGCAAGGGAAGAAGAATACCTTAGTTTTTCATGAAAATAAACTATGATGAGACAATGTGAGAACCCTTTAGTTACAGTAGGGAATGGTTACTTCTCATGAACCCCAAAGGCTTAGCACTTCTTTTATGACAGTCTGGCCTTTTGTAGTTTCCCCCTTTTTAATCTACCTTTGTGTACCCATGTTCTATGCACATTAGAGTTAGTTTTAGTAGTTATCAGCTCTTTACCCCAAAATAAAGATATGACAGATGCTATTTTCCACCACTGCTGTGGTGAGTCTCTTCAGTGCAGTTCCTTTGGTAATACTGTCACTGCAATGGAAAGTGGCTGTCTGGGGGATGTCATCACCAACCTCTAATAGGAACTTCCACAAGAAACTGTGGGTAAAATCATGAAGTGAAGGATAATTCAGGTAGTTTTTGATTGCAGAGTATCACAGGAACCATAGGACTTCACTTCCCTTAAGTGAGGAATGAAATTCCTCATCCACTATATTTCTTTGGAGCAATTTTGTTTATTTGTCAAACAAAAGGAGGATTATAATTTTGTATGTTTTCGATCCCATAGCTGTACTCCTCTGTCTGCCTGCCTAATGAGAGGAGGGGATTTTTTAGAGGTAGTGAGAAAGCAAAAGTCTTATTCTCCCTCCCCTGCTCCCATGAAGACTGAGGGTCCATAATAAGCTACTTACTATAAATGGTTTGGTGAGGAACACCATCAACGTAGCCATCAGCGTTGATTTGGAGATGGAAGCTGTTCCTCTCTGTATCTGTGTAGAGGTGCATCAGGTGATCTCCATTCCCCCAGCTGGGATTCAGGAGCGGAGAGGAGTTGGGAAAGGCGAGTGTAGCCTTCAGGCTACAGAGTACCAGCAGCGTGTACCCCAGGCAGCTGTAGGTTCTGGGCTGCGGCATGGCTCGCCGTTCCTGGTGGTCGGTCGGTATCTGCAACTTGATACGCCTCTGCGCTCCTCGCTTTCCCTTGGTCGCCTGTGTCTGGAGTGTGAATCCTCAGATAGGTTCCCTTCTTTTCTGCAGAGGTTTATAAAGGGCAGCAAAGTGACATCACACAGGAAAAACTTCTCCACATCCTTGATTTTTGTGAAAGCAACATTTTAAGTGTCCCGAAACCTCAAGGGAAGGATCTCTGGCTAAGGTGCGGGGGGGAAAAATGTAAGGTTTCTAAAGACAGCTCATGAAAGCTAATCATATGTTCAAATGTTATCTACAACCCTGTGACATCTGAAAGCTTCCCACGCCCCTACTGTTAGATCCAGGAAGAGCAATCCACTGCACTTTACTTCTACTGAAGGGAATGACCTTCAGACCTGAATTACCTTTTTTTCTCAGATATGTTTATTCAGATTCTCACCTCCTCTCTCCGTTTCCAAAATGCATTCTGATTTAGTGGAAACATCAAATACTGCTAAAATATTTTGCAAATGTATCAAAAGCTGATATTAGGTTGTCCTGGGCTTGATTCCCCCTTCATTATGGTGTAAGTTTAGCAGTGAGTCTGTTGGGCTGATATTTGTGTCGCTCCATTTAAGCAGAGGAAACTTGATATGGGCACAACCCACTTCAAATAAGCTGTCCCTTTTATTTCTCCTGTTACATTTTCAGTCACCTAAATCATTTAAAGTTGGCCAAACAGCTGAAAATTACCTGTAAAACACTTAAAACCGGCACGTTTGTTCCTGCATTGCACATCTAGCTGGCAGTCTTTTACAGAGTCATACAGGTTAGCATGGCCAGTAGATCTAGGATCTGAACCAAACCTGAAATCACTCATATTGACACATTTTTATTACTTCAGGTACAACAAGCAAGCTTGGAAGAACTACAGAGGGACATGAGTAAGCTGAAAAGTAATAAATGGACAGCGATGTTAAAAAATGTTCCAAGACACAGTATCTGCTTTTCAGTTGTCCTGCCAATGTTCTGCGGCTTTACAAACAAATTTTCTGATTTAAAATAATATGGTTCCATTTATTGTATGAAAATGCTGTACTAATGGGACACTGTGTATATGGGTAAAACAATGATAATAGAAATGACAGGTTATAAAACTGGACTGTGTTAAGGTTTCTTTCAAAAATTAATACAAAACAGAAAAGGGTACCAAACAATAAATCAATTTTTTTTTTTTAAAGAAACCTGAGGATTTTAATTGTAGCAGTCTTAGGTTCAGTTACAGTCTCTAGTTGGACACAGTGTGCAAAATTCTTAGTTTCATTAACAAGCTGTGGAGCAGTGCCATCAGCATCAAACATATTATGGATATAGTTGTACAACTGTAACCAACTGCGAAAGTTGATCTGATTCTTTTTATTGTTTAAAATTAGCAAAACTCTGCCAAATTCTTCTGTCATGCCTGTGTAAATCTAAAGACTTGCGTCAGTGTATGTACACCTGTGTAAATGACAGCATTTTTTAGCCAAAGTGTATAAGGGTCATATCTTAAACTGAGTAGACTGACAAAGCTGTCTTTGCTGAGAGGCAATCTCGGCTAGATGTTTTACTGGTTATAACACCTGAAATGCTTTACTTTAATTTAAAAGATAGCTTGGAAGGAAAGGAGGGTTATTTTTTCTTCTCTTTTTTTAAAGTGATCTATCTATTTATTGTTGAAATATCCACGAGTGTTTTTCACTCTGATATTAAAGCAAATATTTGGGGTTTTTTTGTTGTTGTTTGTTTGTTTTTCTTTTGCTCCCTTTCATTAGACTACCATGGAAATCTGGATATGTATACCTCAGAAGCATTTGCAAAAGTTTCTGCAGGAGGCACTTATAGGATAGTGTGTCCTCTTGGAATTTTTTGTGATTCTTTTGTGAATGCAGTATTTCTGGTTTGATATTTCATATTCATCATGAAATTTTTCTGTGCTTGCCATTATGCACTGATCTGATCTCTCTCCCACTGTCTTAGCTGCAGAGAAACAGTTCTCAGATGTTTGAAAAATTTATTCAAACCCCATTTTAGCACATGCCAGTTGTGAGCAGCTGTTTTATTTTTTTATATGTCAAAGAAGCAAAGACTACTTTCACATGCTTAAACTCTTTGGCATTTTCAAAAGTTTCCCATAGGGTCAGCAAAACTCCAGACTTTGCTGAGTTCTGTTTAAGCTGCTGGGCTAAAGTGAATTTATGTAAGTCTCTGCTTGTGGGGATGATAATGCAAATTTTGCCTTTTCATAGTAATTTTTTTTTTTGTTTTAAACCTATAAATGCCCACTGCATGTGTTTTTTTTTAGCAGTCCATTTCTTTTTTATTTCAGGCTGACCCATTTATTCCTTCTGTTGGTATGTCACTTACCTTCTCCTACTCATTCAGCTGTTGATGAAGTAACCAGGTGTATGAAAGCTTGCTTACTTTTTCAGCTGTGTCTGTTAGTCTAATAGAAGTGATGACAATCTTTCTTCTCCTGTTCTGTCATGCTGTTGCATCAGTAGTAACAATATTTCTGCAACTTTTACCACATATGTCGATATTGCTTTTTTAGATCTCTATATCGTTCTGAGATGTTTGACCAATCAAGACAGCTTTTCTCAGGTCTCAGTAAAGAATTAGCCGCAGAGTCTTACAGATTTTGCTTGGTTTAGAGGGAAGAAAAAAATGGAACTGAATTTGAAGACCAAAAGCATTCCAGCAAACTCAGAACTGCTGTTATTCTTTAATTGCTGCCTTAGTCCAGATGAATAATTCAGCTAGTGCTAAGTTTTGTTCAAACGTGGAAATAGGTTAATTTCTCCTCTGGAGGAGCCCACACTTTTAAGCAAGATAGGAGGGAAGGTGGGTGCTGTGAAAACAGCAGTGTGAGCACATGTGGAGCTGGAGGCATGCTGGTGGGGAAGGACAGGGCCGACCTATGCCTTAGCACTGAATGCGGACGTTTCTACAGTCAGGATGGCCACATTGCCACATTTTCCACTTCCCGTTGCAGCGATGCTACACAGCCAGTCTCAGGTGCCACAGCGGCACAGGGCTTTCCTTGGAAGCATCCTGCAAAGGCAGCTGGGAGAGAGCCCGGAGGTACCACCCGTGGTGGATGTCGGGAACCACGGAGGTAAAGTGAGGAAATTCTCACTTCAGAGCAAGGTTGAAAGGAAAAGATGGATAAGACAGGTCCCAGCTTGCAGGCTGAAATCTGAGAAAATCATTGATGCTCTGCCCCTTAGTGGGTCTCATTCCCCTCCCGCTCTCTGCCATGCCTTCATCCCAGGCCTGTTCCTGCTGCCTCCTTGCTCCTTGCTTCAGAGGCAGCACAGGTCTGGCTAAGCCGGTTAGTCTGGGCACTCAGCTGGGCCAGGTGCCTCGACTGTGACATGTAACGCTTGTGCCTCGCTGGTGCGGGGTGTGCTGTGAGTGCTAGCCCAGGGCACACAGCAAACAGGACACAAAAAACCGAATATCTCTAAATGAACATCATAACTTTCTGTGCTGAACGAAGCAAATGTTAGGTGGAAAGTTTTGTAGTTTATTTAAATATGGTCATCTAACTGCAAATTATACCCAAAACTGTACACAGAAGGAACGGAGTTAGGGTGATGGGAGCTGCCTGGGATCTGACTTTGCCCCATTTTTACTGCTTTGAGTTTCAGCCTTAGGTCATTTTTTGATCAAAACTTACCATTTCAAATTTGTAAACCCCTGATCTCAGCAACTGTATGTCATCCCTTGTCCAGCTGCTAGCAAAGTAACTCCTTTCTTTTATTGCTTATCACTTCAGCCAACTGCAGAGGACTTATAAAGAAAAGGTAAGATTTTTAGAACAAATTTAAGCTACTACAAGTGATTTGCTCTCAGTCACCTTTTGCAGACCCCTTGAAAGTGCTTTATGCACCATCAAAAATTTGCAGGTTAAAAAAATGAGTTTCGTACTCAATATAATGGGGTTGCCTTCCAGGATTCTCCTACGTGTAAAAATGCATGTTCCCTCACAGTGCTGGACTACCTTTCATCATGTAGGAGCACCTGTAGCACTGTTGCTTAATAAAGCATATTGACTGATATTTAAACAGGTGTGTGGCTTGTCCTTTTGCAGAACTCTGTGCTATCTGGTTTTCTGGGATGGCCTCAGGAAGCCTCTTGCTCTCTGCTGTTTCAAAGATCACAAGGGAGTTTGGGTTGACAGATTTGAAACTACCTCTGCTTTTAACAATTTTCTTTGCATTGTATCTCTTCAAAGAGGTCAGAGAAATCAGAAACCCTTCCCTCTCCCTCCTTTTCCTTAAAATCACTGTAATAACTGGCTCTGGGACAATCACATCTTCAGCGTTGGAAATACAAGGGTGGAGTGCCTCTCCAGAAGTTATTCTAGGAATAATGACGCACTAAGTCAACGGTATGTACAGTGGATGCTCTGTGTGTATGCGTGTGCATGAGCTTTTGCCACAGACTTTACCCGGTGTTGTTAAACACATCCTGAGTGACCTTATTTGGATGTCCCATTCTTGTCACACTGCCCACGACTAAAGAAAACATCCTGGCTAGGTTCACCTACGTGAAACAAATGAGGTAAGCACAGCCCACTAGGTCTGGGACCGCAGCATGTACTAGCAGTTTCTGCAATGTGCTTGCCAAATATATTGTCTTGGGTCTTCTATTTTTTCCCCTCACCCTTTCTCTACATAGTAGACATTTTGGAAATCCATTTCCAATTTCAGAAGTCCTAAGTCACCTGCACAGGCAGCTTAGACACTGATATTGCTAGAGTAGCTTTCTCGATGCCTTTCTCTACAGGATGCAGGATGTATGGTTTTCCTGAGAAGCGCTTGTCTTTTCTTCTTGGGACTTTTCTTTCCAGTCAGACAGAAGACTGGCATAAGCTTTCAGCTCTGGTTCACAAGTCCAAAATGGGGGGCAGCTTTTTATCAGTGGCTTTAGAGACTACGGGCTTTCAAAAATTTAATGCAACAAAAATAGGCAGAAAGAGAAAGCCCCAATATTTCACTGTATTCTGAGGAGGAAGTAAATAAGAAATCAGACTTCCCTGCCTGTAAATGTCCCAGATGGGCATTTGTGATGCTGTTTGTGTTGTTTTGCTCTAACTGAAATGAAGGGCCTCATTCCTCCTCCAGCTGAAATCCTTGGCAGAGCTCCCAGTCAAAGCAGAACCAGTCCCTAAAAGGTTGTGTTTTCTGAACAGAGAGTGTTTCTTTCATTTTAAAGGGTCTGAATTTTCTTAGGTATTGTGGAATAGAGAATGGTTACAATCTGTGATGAGAGCTGCTGATACCCTCCATTTCCAAAGAGATGCTTCTAGTTTATTGAAATGGAGTCTCCCAGGTGGCGGCACCTGTTCCTCTGGGGATGGGAAGCCCCTTTCACATGTGGGGACCTGCTTCTCCTGCAGCTCAGGTCAGCACCTGGACACAAGCAACCCCATAGATCAGCTAATACGCTTGGTGGTGGCACATAGATGAGGGGATGTACTTGGCCTGGGGTAAGAGAAATGAGAAAAATTCGTGGGGATCTGAGGGTGGGTCCTAGGATAGGAGTCTGTGGGAGGCAAGTGGCCACGGTGGGAGGTAGAGATTTGAAGGGGTACACCGAGAAAGTGAAGGAAGAGGGCACGAAGACAGACCTCTCTTCACGTTTGGCTGCGGGAGGTGCTGCTCTTTGTACATGAGCAAACCCTGAGCTAATCTGCTTGAAGGATCAGGTGGCTGAACCAAACGCCCTTTCTCAGTGTCTTGTGGTAGTAAGTTCTCTTGATATTCTATGGCTTAAAATACGTATATATATTTAAAAATATATATTTTGATCTCTCAGTGTGCAACTTGTAATTTCATATAACGTACCATAAGAGTGAAAGAGTTTTAAGTTAATTCTGCTCGTACACACATACTCGTACACAAGTACACACGCTCTTAGGTGTTTTTTCTCCTCAAAACTAGACAGCCCAAGTCAACGTGAGTTCTCACATGGACATCCCTCCGTGCTGTCACTGAGCGTCCTTGGGTTGTTGCTCCTGTTGCTCAGATGCCAGCCTGAACATCTTGATTTGCTTCAGTCCACCCTCTATAAAATAAAATCCACATACCCGACAGTAAGAACCTGCAGCACTTCTCCATCCCTTGTTTCACTGCATGACCCTTCTGTCTTTCATGGATACCTCTCCACTGTTTCCTATATTTCCTAATGCGGTATAACTAAATGCTCTTTAACCTATCAGACCTGAGATGAGAAGGACGTTAAACGTGTGCCAGGCGGCTTTTGCCCAGCGGGCTGGCTGCAGGTTGGGGCGCAGCTCCCAGGACAGCAGAGCCAGCAGAGGCCACCTGTGGCCGGCAGAGCCCTGGCAGGCATCCCCAGGGGCGAGCAGCAGCTGAACCAGCAGCTGAAGCATCTCAGGAGCTGATGGCACTGAATGAATCAATAAGATGTTGCTTCTCTTTTTTTTTTTTTTTTATAACCACTAGGATAACTGTATCTTCCCTTTCATCTGCAGGGGAAGGGAGCAAAAAGATAAAAAGCAGCCTCCGAAAGAGTCCTCTTGGACACACTCTAGTTTAAAGGCTGACGTTCAGCCACTTGTGAAGCATTTTGCTCACAGCAGCTCTGTTGCCTTTCAATTCTGTTCAATTCTTCTTAGTACTGCAAACAAAGTCAATAGAAATAGAAGTATGCCCTTGGGAAATCCTGTTCTTGTGCCCTTTTTCAGAGTTGAAACAGAGGCATTTGGGTGCTCAGGACTGAGGGGAACTTAAATTTCTTGATGCTCTTATCACATTTAATGTTTTATTATGGCCGCTATATTGACTCCAAACCCTCATAGCCAAATGCTACTGAAATAGTGTTGTTATTGAACTGGTTAAGGATTTGTTTTTTTTCTCCTGCACATCAACACACACAAAGTAGAGAACTCAGCTTTATAGATATTTCTTTAGATGTGTGAACTCCTTGTCTTTTGAAAAACCTGTAGGGGTTGGTGGCACTTAGGTTGGAGTCCAATGTTGTAAAATGTAGTTTGCTAGCGTGGCAAACTACTTGCAGTCTTTGAAGGATATTTGGTTTCTCAGCTGCAATGAGTTTACTCTTGAGAAATGCATGCCCTTACACAAGGGGCTGGGAGGGATGGAGAAGGCAGCCTTATAAGCAGAAGCAAAAGTTTTAAGACACTTTTTAATGATAATTTTCTTATTTTATGTTTCCAAATCTGTTTTGGAGAGAAAAAATTCAGTACAGTATTCACAACCCTTAAGTTGTCAACTTTACAGCAATGATAATTGATCTAGACGTAAGTGAAGATAATGTCTAGGCAGTCTAATCTCACCAGTCTACCTCCAGAGCTTTGCACCTGAATTTTAGTGATTATGCAAGTTGTGAATTTTTTTCTGAAGAAGAGATGACATTTAAAAAATGGACCTCTCTAGCATCAGTTTGGTTTCAGATGTAAAGAAACAAAGAACAGCCTTGCAAGATTTAAAAGATATACTGATATTACAAAAGATTTTGACAAACAGATTTGAAATGCAACTATAAAGCATTTCTGAGTAGTGTTTGCAAACCAAGCAAAGTGACATTAGGTTAATGAATGACATTGAAAAAAGGAGGAATTAAAACTAATAAAGCAGGAGCAGAACACGAAACATACTTTTTACCTTGGTCAGGAAAAAAAAGTGAGTGAATTCGTTCCCAGTCATCTCCATGGATAGTGCTTTGTTTCAAACAGTCTGCTCTTACAGCCCTCTGTAATGCACAATTTCTGTACAAAACCTGTTCATTAAAATCCATTAAGATTGAGAGTAAGTATCAGTAATTCAGGGTAAAATATGCTATGGTCACAAGTTGAAACAAAGGAAATTTTTATTGGAGAGAGGTTAAAAATTCTTCCTCTGAGAGTGATGCAGCACTCAAGCAGATGCCCAGAAAGGTTGTAGCCCACAGCCCTGGAGATACTCAAAACTTGAGTGGGCAAGGTCCTGAGTGAGCTGATCTAGCTTGGGAGTTGGTGTTGCTGTTATCTCTGCTTGGACTAGAAACCTCCAGGGGCCCCTTCCCACCAAGATCTTTCTCTCATTCTATGACATTGGGCATGGTAATGTATGCCACTGCATTTATTGACAGTTTCCGATAAACTAATACGGTAATTCCCCCTTGTTAGATAGAAGATGAGAATAGATAATAAAATTTGTTCTAACGTAGTTTTAAGCTTACTCCAGTCTCTTGGGTTCATGTTTCTCTCGACTCTGCACTCTGAAAGAAGAGATTGAAAGGTTTAGGTTAAAAAAATGAAGAACAGAAAACTCAAAGGAGGGGGGAATGCAGTGAAACTGTCAAAATACAATATATGCAGACAACCTCATCATCAGCCAAGGACCCTTTTGCTGTGGAACAGTAATAACATAGCATGTGACTGATATGGTTAGAATTGCTTCAGTACAATTGCACGTGTTGCTCTTTAGCTCTGAGACTTATTTTTTAGTGGGATCTCTTTGAAACTAAAATTTGATTTGAGAAACATTTACTCTGTAAGTTTTAAAAGTAATTTTTTAATCTGAAAACCTAAGCAGTAAATGAAGAAGCCCACGATTGGACCAAGCATTGCTCTTGTACCCAGTACTTCTAATGCAAGGAAAGTAGAACGGTTTCCCAAGCTACTGCAAGACTAATACATGATTCTGGACTCCTTTAAAGCAACATGGAGATCAAACTTTGTAATGGGCAGGGCAAGATAAGTAACAATGACTTCATTTTTTCACCTAAAACTGTGTTAGCTCAGCTTTGCTCAGAAGCTGGGGTCTGTTTGTTGAGGTATTTCTGTGATGGGGGCACCTGGAGCATACAGACAAGGAATGATTAGATTTTTCCACTAGGATGGAAATCTGGCAAAGGTACATCTCGAACTCTGCCCCTGATTCAGGTTTTCCATCACAGGATGGCTTTTCAGGTAGATTCACAGCTACAATATTTCTTCGTGTATTGCAGTAACAATAGTTCTTCGTGTTGCCTTCTTAGCCTGTCACGCTGCTGGCAAGGAGGAACTTGAGTGACACATTGAGCCCTGGATGCACAGGTTCATCAGCTGCCGGGACACTGACCCTGCACCTGGGCCCTAATGATCTTTGGCCATTTTCACAACTGACACAAGCTGGCTGGGAAATGCATTCTGTTTCAAAGACAACAAGCAGGCTGGTTTTATCATCTTTATTGAAGTTTTGGACTCTTATCAAACTGCTCAGTTTTCCAAAAACAAAGATTAGCTGGCTGACATTTTTTTTTAAATTTAGAAATGCAACCTAACCATTTTTTTTAAATGAAAAAATCTTATTTATTATCTTTTCCATAACCCTAATGGACCTTCTTACAGGCCAGAGGCTGGCTAGCCCACCTGCCTAGCCTGAACATGACTATGTCTTTTTGACACTGATGTCGCTTCAAGACCCCTTGCTCCACGGTTCATTCATCCCTCAGTCTCCACTTCTGGGGAAAGAATGGAAATGAATTCAAGTTAGCACCTTCGTGACACTGATGACCAGCTAAACATAAACTGAGGTTGTGCAGAACGCAAACATGCATTAGAAATTTCATACAGAAGAAATTTCACAGTCACCCAAGTGGCTGGTAGATCTGCATGTTGGTTGTTATAGGCCTGGGCCCAGATCATAGACAGAGTAACCCCAGGAAAAAACCAGGCTCCGATTGCCTGGAATGACTCAGGGTGGATCAGTTCTTATAACAAATACTTAGGAAAAAAAAAAGATGCTCTCCTCCAGACAGCCCTGAAACAAATATAATTGCAAACAACTCTGTTGGTTTATACATTATCGCTAACGATTTCTCATTTGACGTAAGTCGGTATGGTCGCATTGTCCTTGGAGGAGCTATTCTAGTGCTGTGAGCTCTGGTCCATGAAAACAAAAGCACATAATAAAATTGTGAATTGTAAACAGTTAATTTAGGGGACAGAAATTTAGTCCTGATGAAGGCATTTAGGTCCACACCTTGTAAGAAAAAATAACCAATATGCATGCATGCAATACAGGATTGAATAATATGTTCACATCTCATGATCCAAGGACACAGCTTGTTCAGCTCATCTGGACTTATTGGCCCCTTGGATTTTGGCCAAACACTTTTCAGCAGGCTACGGCTTCCAAAACAAACATGCTTTTGGGTTGAGCTGGATGCAGAGCTTGGCTGGAAAGAAAAAAGAAATCTCTGCTTGTGGCTGCATACTTGGTTGTTTGTTTTTAGGATTTTTTTTCCAGTGACAGCTATTTCATCAGCCAGGATTGGTCACTGCAGTTAACTGTAATTCCAGTTTGCATTATATATATTAAACCTAGACATTCCCACACTGTTTGTCTTAGCCTCAGTCTCCCCCTCAGTTACCCAACAGCTGGAAGAGATTCTTACTTCCTCCTTCACTCTTGCGTTCTGACAAGGAAACCAAATGTCCTCTTGGCTTCTGCTGAGTCATTTGTGATTCCAAACATGAGGTGCAAGAGCTTGCAGTTGGGTCATTTTTCCAAGGAACAAAGTCATCTGTAGTTAAATACCTGGGACCTAATTCTGTCCTCCATTGCTTAAAGTGAGGAGGACACTGGCTTCAGAAAATGCCAAAAGTAAAACCAAAAAAGCAGAATACAAAAGAGATTTGGGGCTGTTTATTTCCTTTTATGAGCATATCTTAAGTTACACGGCCAATATTGACCAGGACTCTTAAGTCACTGAGACATCTTTAGATCATGGCCTGCAAATGTCTGTCAAAGATGCTGAATATCCTCTGCTTTCCTTAGCAACAGTGGGAATGGAATTGAGCATTGCTAAGCTCCGTAGGGACCGGATTGTTTCACAACAGTTTAATTTGTTTGCAAATCACTTTATGAAATCCAGACAACAACCTCACCCTTTTGTCATGCTCTTACACAAAACTGTCTTAAATGAATGTCTGGCAGTTCCCTTGAGAGGCTGGAGGGGGAATCCCCGGGTTATAGACTCTCTGCCTTTGCCACTCCTTACCCTCTGAGACTCCTTAGTGTAAGAAAGACTACCAATGCAACCATTAAAAAAACAATGGCATATTGGGTTGCATTAGCAAAAGCATAGCCAACAGATCGAAGGAAGTGTTCATTTCCCTTTTGTGAGGCCACGTCCGACACTGTGTCTAGTTTTTAGCTCCATGTTGCAAGAGAGATGTTAAGAAGCTGCAGCAAGTCCAGAGAAGAGCCACTAAGAGGTGTGCAGGCTGCAGCACATGATATACAAGGAGAGGCTGTTGGAGAGGGGTTTGTTCAGCCTGGAGAAGACAAGGGGGGAAATCTGGCTGCAGCTTCACTACATGAAAGGCAACATACAGAAGATGGAAGTCATATTATCAGGATGTGAAAAATACATTGCTGAGGTATTTGTCCACTCTCCATTTATCAGAGGCGTCCCCATCCAGTACATATGGCTAACTTAGTTTCCTACACTCTTGGTTTTGCAGCCTTCCCTGCATACAAGACACAGTGCAGAGACACAGTGCATTGTCCACGGTCCCATAGGAAGCCTGTGGCCGAGCTGAGAACTGAGCCTGTGACTCCCAAATGCTAGTCCAGCACCTGTGAACTGTTCCCTGCTGCCTCTCCAATTACAGACGCCCAGCGTGAACCTTTTCCCAGAGGTGTCTTTCTCCTCCAGTTCCAGAATCAGAAAGATTGTACAGAATTGTGAACATGCATGCTAACCTCTCTCTAATATTGCCAATTTCCAGGGAAACATGTTGTTCATCTCCAGAGTTATGGTGATGTCTCTCAATCCAGGAGGTCCCGGGGGGAGGCCATTAGGGCCAATTAAGGCCAAGCTTAAGGGCTTGGCGCTGTGGGAATGAAGGCTGGTCCCTCAGGAGGGCTCGTAGGGCCGAGGCCCTGCGTGGCCAGAGAGCAGCTCCATGGAGCTCGCCCCAGGGCCCAGGAAGGCCTGAGCTCGCCCTCGGGGAGCAGTGCGGGAGGCCGGGGGGGATCCCGTGGCCCACAGCTCTCCTGCTGTGGCCGGCGGGGGCAGAGGCCTGGCCCGGCCGGCCTCCCTAGGCCACGGGCACTTGGGCGGGCAGGCCCACGGCTCAACAGGGAGGGCTATGGCACCATGGCCACTGTTCGGATGCACCTGCTCTGCAGTGCATTCGTTTTGCAGTCAGATGATTTTTTTCATACACATAGGAATTAGAAAAAAAACCTGTCTGGTTTATCTTGCCTGTCTTCCCTTTTTTCCTTTTCTCCCCTCTGCATTCTTCAGTCCCATCTCCCTGGATGTTTTTCTAGGGCATCTCCTTTCCTCTCTTCCAAAAAGGAATGCTGCTTGAGCATACCCTGCTTTGTTATTGCTGACCCTGCCTGTGCTATTAAGAAGCTCTGGTGTCCTCACTTGGCTCTGTCCCGATCCAGGCTGGTTTGAACAAGACCGGGCCCTGGAGGCACCTTTGGTTGGGGTTGTTGGGCTGGCCTCTGCAAGGCTGAGTTTAGCTGACATTCGAAATGGGCCCAGCTCTCACCTTTGCTTTGGTTTCTCATCATGGTTCCTAAAAGACAGGCTTTCCATAGTTGCTGGAGACCCTGTGATATCCATGCTGCGGCCTCCTCCGTGCAACACCAAGTTTCAATACGGAGGAAAGGACCAGGAGGCAATTAGGTCCTCAGGTCCCTGTGAGATTTCAACATTGCATTCCAACCCCTTCTCCCACTCTTAGGATCCGCGATGGGATCCTGCACAGAAACTCACAGAGGCTGGACCGGAGGCTTAAATTAAATGCACTGGGCAAACCTGAACCTGCTTCCTACCTTCCTTATAACAGCATAAATGTCAGGTGACATTTATGTACATAATGTACAAGCTGGCCCTTTGGTCTCAGACTGTGTCAGCCTGTTACTTCCCAGTAGATTCACTTTTAAAAGAAAGAAAAATATATTAACACTAAGATGTCTCACATATCTATCTTTTAAACTAGAGAGAATTTTTTTCTTTTCCGACAACACAGCAAATAAGGACCTATTAAACAAAACTTGATGTTTTCTGCCATAAACTTTCTTGATCTAAAAGACGTGGGTTAAAACTTCTGAAAAGCAAAATGTTTTCAGTTATCACTTTTCCGATGTACCCATTTGCATGTTCTAAGGAAAGTAAACAACTTATCTGAAAGGTGGTTTTTTTTTACTGAATTGAAGGCCTATTTTTTTCCTTTGAGAAAAGCTCTGGCTACATTTTTTCATGAAACTCTAGTACAGAGGCTGCCACCCTTCTAGAAAAACTGTGCTAGCCTGGTAGTTGATGGAGAAGTGGCTATAGCATTTGTATGATGTTCTGTATTTTGCTGGTGAAATAAATCACCGTTCAGTAAATTTCTTAACAATGTGCTTGTTTCTAAGTGTGTGAGTGACCCCTCCTGTGGTTTTTTTTTTTTTCCTTCTGTATTTCTTTTTCCCCCGAGTTACGGTTTCTGCAGGTGGCACACTGCCCCCTGTGGCAGTCACAGCACCCGCATCTTCCCCGCGGCTCCCCGTCCTGCAAAGAGCATCTCTGGTAGTCGACGAACTGGAGACTGTATCATTTGTGGTCACTTATGGTCCCACTATTTGTAATAATGCGCTCAGTGAAGTAACAGGGAAAAAAAGGGATTTCTTAACATGCTTTAAAATTGCTGTCTTCAGTATAATTTGGAAAAGGCTGCTGCTTTCTGCTTTCCCACTCAAGGGGCTTCATGCTGCTAAACAGTATTTCCTGCCACAGGTGTCATGAGGAATAGCAGGGGGATTCAATGAGCCTTGTCATTTTATGTCATAGAACCATAGAATCATAGAATAGTTTGGGTTGGAAGGGACCTTTAAAGGTCATCTAGTCCAATTCCCCTGCTGTGGTCAGGGACATCTTTAACTCAATCAGGTTGCTCAGAGCCCCGTCCAACCTGACCTTGAATGTTTCCAGGGATGGGGCATCTACCACCTCCCTGGGCAACCTCTTCCAGTGTTTCACCACCCTCATTGTAAGAAATTTCTTCCTTATATCTAGTCTGAATCTACCCTCTTTTAGTTTCAAACCATTACTTCTTGTCCTGTCGCAACAAGCCCTGCTAAAAAGTCTGGCCCCATCTTTCTTATAAGAACCCTTTAAGTACCGATAGGCCGCAGTAAGGTCTTCCTGGAGCCTTCTTTTCTCCAGGCTGAACAACCCCAACTGTCTCAGCCTTTCCTCATAGGAGACGTGTTCCAGCCCTCTGATCATTTTTGTGGCCCTCCTTTAGGCCCGTCCAACAGGTCCATGTCTTTGTCCTTTAAGGTTTTCTGCGTAGCACTGCCTTTGATGCCTAGGCTCAGGTTTTATGTTTGCAAAACACATGGCAAATCTTCAGGTTGGAAAATTTGGAGAAAAGGAAACTAGTTTTCGTGATCAATTTACCTGCTTAGTGTTATGAAAAGTTGCTCATCAAGAAGATACCTGAACCCCAAATACTGTTTTCTGTGGCTTCCCAGTTAAAATTGTGACTTTCCTGTATAAGGGTGCAACAGATATTAACACATTGAGGGACCTGAAGCCTATATCCAGTCACAGCCATGAGGTGGTAGCCTCCTTTCCCCCTTGTGCTTAGGCCGGTGGTACAGAACCCATGCTTGGTCTCTGACATCCAGCTGCTGAATAACAAAATAGCCACCAGAGGGCAATAATAATAACAGCCAATAAAAAATTGCAGTAATCAGCCTCAGGAGGTCAGACTCTTTCTACCTGTCTCTAGCACTGTAGGTGTTAGGTGGCATTCAGATTTCGGAATAGCACTGCTGCCGCTCTTTTCCCTAAAAGTGGTGGGGTTGCACTGGAGCCATGCAATTCATGTCTTCCTGCAAATCTTGCGTACCTACAACTGAGGTAGCCTTGCATCCGTGAGTTGTCAGAAAGCCTTTTCTTTCTTTTTTTCCTTTCCCTTCAGGGGACTGAATCTTTCAGATTATTTCTGCAGCCATTTGTGTTGGTAGGGGTGAGTTCCAGTAGGAAGGACATCTTCTGCTCGGTGCACAGGACAGATGTGGCTTGTGTCAAGGCCCGATAGGAAGATGCCATCAGCTCTTAGACTGCCTTCCAGTAAAACATGAGCTGCGCTGGTGACCCCTTTGAGACATCTGTCTGTGATTGATCCCTTTTGAGTTGCTATCCAGAGTTTCATCCAGGGCTTAATGAATCATGAGGCTATCACAGGGGCTGTTGGAGGGGGTGGATAGAGGGGATTCTTCCTGATACAACCTTCCCTAGCTTTGAAGCTGGTCCTGCATTGAGCTAAAGGTTGGATTCAAGCTCTCCAGCAGTTCCTTCCAGCCTAAATATCTCTGATTCCATGACCAGGATGTTCCCAGGGCAACACCTATTTAGCCCTTAATTTTCTTTAAGTAGAAAGTGTTTCCTGCTCTTTCATGCATATTTACACTTTTTTTTTTTTTCATCTTGCTACCATTGCTGAGCAGTTTTTCCTGCCTTCAGGAAGGTGTAGTGCTGCCACTTTCACCTGTGCTCCTCACACTGTAACCTCCAGCCAGCTAAGGGCTGGCACGTCTCTCAGGAGCTATTGACAACCCAGGCTCATCGAGCTAATGAAAACAGCACCTGCTGCCTCATGTAGATGGTGGGTCATCAGAGAAGCCAGAGCCTGAATAAGTGGACAGATTATGGGTCTCTGCCAATGGCTTCAGGCCAAGGGGACACAGAGGGCAGCATGACTTGGGGGAGGGGGGAGAGAAGGGACATGCTGGGATACTCCTGCTCTGCTCTGGTTGCAGGGAGAGACTTTTCAGAGGAGCAGTTACATTTTCAGTGACAGGTCAGACAAAAAGACTTGGGAGGAAAGAAGAGACTAGAGGAACCGGATTAGTGCAGGGAATTGGGAGAGGTGTCTTTTTAAGCCATTTGATTAATTTCTTTGTTTAAATTGCATTTGCCCTTGTCTATTAAAGCTTCTCCTTCCCTGACAAGCATCCAACAGCTTGTCCAGGGTGAGCAGCAGAGAGTTGCTGAGGCGGGAACCCAAGTCGAAGTGGTGAGGAGAAGGATAAGGTTACTCTGTCGCAGGTGTACCTGTAGGAACAAGTACATCATTGAGTTTCAAATGACCTGGGAGGAAGCAGAAAATTATGTAAACCAAGCAAAGTTCAGCCAAAATCTTTGCTGCTCTTCATAGAGGTGGGGCTTAGTCACCGTCTCTTGTCCCGCAAATTCCCTGAAGATTTTTCATCCCCTGAGCTGTGAGCACAGAGTGGGAAGGGAGCACGGGAACTGTCCGTGCCTCCCAGGGCACCTGGGCACTCGCCTAGGTGTGTTTGGCCAGCATCACCTTTCAAAGGGCAAACAGCGATACCGGGAGAAGAAACTAGCCTGTGTCTGAGGGGGTGTCTTGTGTGCTAGCCACGTGTAGCCTTTTCCTAGCCTCTGCAGATGACTTCTTACCAGATCATTTACGTTTCTGTTTCGCTGGGTCTAGGTTGGTTTACATCAGCTGCTGGTTTGTCCTGCTGTTTCCAGTCACTGCGTGTGGGCTGTGTATCTTCTCCCGTTCCCGCTTCTGCCTACGGTGGCTGGCCTTCAGAGCTGAAAACAAGGCACTTCTATAGCAGACAGAAGCATTGCTTAACCCACCGGTGAAAGTAGTCCTCTCTCAGGTGAAATGTGGCACATACGCAGAGCAAGGATATGCAAGAATTTATGACGACTTGTAAGCAAAGGGAGTTATTGCGGGGGAGCATAGGCAGCCAAAACACAAATGCAGAGAATGGCATTTAGCCAGCATGGTGGTGCTGATGTTCTCAGGCTCCTGAGAAGGGCCACCAGCAATCAGAGCTTTGGAGACTTGTCTGCTCTGCGATATCATGTTGGTATGGATTAAACAGCACACTTGAACCAAAAAGCAGGTGGCAGATTCCCAGCTATTGGTTTCTAATACCTTAGTCCGTGTCCACAGACTGGGAGAGGTCTGTAATCATTTAACTAACTGAAGGACTAATTAACTGAAGGACTGATTAAATGACAACTTGGGAGTGGAGGAAGGGAGAGCAAAACTCACCAAATCACTGAAATGTTGGAGTGTTTCCAAAATACCCAACTTTGAGGCATAGTGTGGCAAAAACCTTCAGAGATGGCTGCAGGAAGCTGCTCTCCCAAGTTAGTCCCAGGCAAGAAGAAAATGCCATTTAAAAAAAAGGCCTTTCTTATTTAATGAAGTAAGGGATATGCATGGGCAGTTACACACTGAAGAGCACTAGCAACAGGAGAGCAGCACTAGAACCCCCCCAGGTAAAAAGTATTGGAATTAGACAGGTGACTGTGACATCTCATCTTTAATCAGATTATGCTTTTATTTTCCTTCTTGTCTGTGAAACTCCCAGATTCTCTACAACAAGCACGACTCTTTTATGACTCCCCAGGCAAGAAATCTGAAGAACATGAAAGTCTACCACAATTTTAATTGTACCAATACGTCCTCTGGTTCTAGAGGTGAATAAAAACTGTGTGTGTGTATGTGTGGATTTAATACAGCAGCTCTGAAGCAAGGAAAAAAACAAGTGTTAGAGGGATTTGGAGTCAAAACACTACCAAAAATGTATAAAAGTTTATTTTATGAATACATTAAACTATTGTGCGCAGCACATACATATAAAAATAGAAGCAATTTCACAAACAATTGATTGGACAGTTCTGTGTTTCTTGCAAATTTACAGTCTCAATTGTGAGTCCATATTGAGTCAGAATATGAGGTATATTTTAGTGAAAAAAAAATAATGTGAGAACTTTGGCACCATTTTACTGTGCAAAATAAAATCTTGGAATTGAAACAGTTAGTGAGGTATACAAAAATTACTCTGCTTTTCCACTGTGTGTGTGTCTGCACCTCTACATGTTTCGGGAAAATTAGATTATTTAAGAACATGATTCAGTTCCAGTCAAGACTGTTTTCTAACGGAGGTGGATTAGGTCTTAAATTATTATGGGATTTGTCTGTGCAAGAAGAAACCTTGAAAATAGGTATCAACTCCACAGGAGAATCCCATGTGCAAAATATGGGCAAGACAGTCTGGTGTGGACCATTCACAGCAATGATTTCAAGGTTTGTAACCCATTTCATGACCCCGCGTTAATGCGCACTGAGATGAGGTATGCTTTGAAAGGGACCACTGCAAGAAGTGTCAATAATAGGTTCCTAATTTGGCCCTGATTTGGGAAACTCCTTTACTTTCATGAGTTTTCTTTATGTAGTCAATATCCATGGAACTATCCTTTCAAAGAAAGTTTTGCTTGAGAGTTTGCCAGGCTACGCCCATATTCTCTCCATAGCTTCCGTATCATGTACGTTCAGCTTACAAATGGTTTGGCTTTTTTTTTTTCCTCTGTGCCAGCTCAACAAATTTATCCTGAGGAGTGTAACATGAGTGGTGGTCTTCCTAAATCCTCCTTCTCCCATGCAGGTGATAATGGCCTGAGGAAGAGGAGTGGAATTTAGCTAATCAAGCATGAGGCAGGACAGGATCAGGCCATTTCCCAGGCAAGTTGTGTAACTTCTTGAACACTGCCACAGTGCATTCTGCTGCCGTGAGCCGCCCCTAGACTGCTTGCACATCTGCAGCGATGTGTCAACACATGCCTTAACTCCTCTCTTGAAAGTAGCCATGCATTCACTTAAGAAGCACCTCTGTCAAAATACTGTATCCAACTAGTCTAAAACTCCTCAACGCTTCAGTACGTCACTATTCGTGCTGGAGGGGTTTCCTGCCACAGTTATCACTCCTGACAATGGCATCTTTCATTGTCGCTTCTGACAACGAAATTGTCAGAATGAAATTCTGGCACGGGGAGACCTTTTTTGGTTTCAATGTTGACTTCAGTGTTGATCTGGCTGGCATTGATATGTCATAAGGAAAAAGCAGTGGTGTAAAGAGTAACTCAGCAGAGTGACTGGTGGGACTTTCCAAATGCCCACCAAAACTGCATCCGCAAGGGTCTGCAGTTTTTAAGAACAAGCTCAGCCCAGCAGGCTACGTCCAAAAAGACTTCTTGTGACCTGGTCTACGGTTTGTTCTTGCTGTTGACCAGTATGTGCAAAATGGAGTCAGTGAGTCTGATTCTCATCTTTTATGCCAGCTATCCCATTACTTGTCAGTACTGGCAACAATAAATTACTCTAGACTGCACTGGTTTAAGAGGGAACAGACTTCATCCTATCCTAAGGACACTGGTTTAAACTGTAATCAGAAACAAACTTTTGTGTCAGCATTTAAACTATGGTTTCTTCTACATCCGTGTACTCTTCCATCCTTCTTCAAACTTAATTTCAAAGACAATTAGGAATATAACACAAGGATACAGGTTGCCAGCTAATGTATTTCAGCACAGGTGTAGTCTTCCTATCTGCACCCTATGGATTCTAGGTAGATGTCTGATATCCTCCAAACTTTTCTCTGACCCACTCTTCCCACTCAAAACATCCTGCTTTTTCTCTTAAAATGCACATTTTTCCAAAGCAAACTTCTGCACACATTGTGGATGAACAAAGTGTGCCAACCTGTCTTCTCTCTACATACTGCAAGACCAGAAAATGAAGAGTAACTCCTTTCCTTCGCCATATCCAGAGTGTCCTGTTCATGTACTGCAAGCAGTATTCAATTCTTTTTTCTCTTCATTTACATTGTGGTCACCACTTACGTTTGAGCAAAATAAATTCAAGTATAAATCACACAAATGTAGCTGGAAAACTGCATCTTGTTCACAAAACAGTTGTCTTGACGGTTTTTCAGAAAGCATGGCTGTAGATACATCCTTGTAGGTGTGCTCTTTGGGCCAAATCTTCTGTAGCTATAAACCGATAATCTTACTAAGCTGGTTTACTCCAACTGAGGATCTGGCCCTGACAGTGTTTTTCATGCATGTCAGAAGGCTCAAATTCATCATGAATAGACACCCCCTGCAAATAGAATGGCATGTCAAGGCTGGACATAACCACATTTTGGCTGGACGTGGGAGATTATCTTGCACTCAGATGTTCACTTCTGCAGCAGCACGGTCCATCTATGCTGAAAATGCTCATGCTCTGACATTGCATTGAATCTTGTTTCAAATTTAGGAGCGTGCCATCAATGCAGGAATCTCAAGGCTTCTGGTAACTGACATTTATAGTGGCTATTGACTTAGGGCCTCTTAAAATACTCTTTCAAAGGCACAGAGAATGTAGCTTCACTAGTGATCTGGAAAAAGGTTGTCAAAATAGTAAGGCAAGGTTACGTGCCATTTGTATGGTTTCTAGGAGAGACTTGGAGAGCATTTCATACAGCTTTCTGTGTTGTCTTTGAAACTGATGCTTTGCAACAGACAGAAATTGGAATTATGACACATATTCCTCTGCCCCAACCCAGGAAGGCATGCTTGTATAACTTTCTTCCTCTGTCCTTCATATCTCAGTGAGGTATGATAGAGAAGAACCAAATATACTTACAGCAATAAATAGAATAGAATTCAAAACAGAGAAGTTTTCTAAAATAACCCTTTGCTGGAAGATTTCGTGAATTTCATACGTTTTATAAAATGCATCCTGCAGACCGGTTCTAGTTCTTAGAGATTAGCAAGGTTCAGCCTAAATGAAATACAGTGCCTTTAAATATTTATGTTCTTTTATGTGTGTACACATAAAAAGGCACCTGGGCATCTAGAGACTGGGATGACTGATTCACTAAAAGTATGTAATTACATAGATACACATCCCATGTCTATATATATACACATGTATTTATATTAAAGATATACAAATCTATATTTGAGGTGGGTCTAAACTAAGCTCACAAAATGCCAAGGGGGTGGCATTCAAAATCCTCAGCTCCAAATACATTTTGCATTTAGGACCCATCTGTGATTTATCCTGTGGCCCTTCCTAAGGGAAATTGATTGTATTTTGCCAACAAGTCTTCATTTTGGCAACAAGTCCACGTGAGGAGACCCTGGAGAATCCCTTCAGAGACAGAGGGGCTCTGGGGGTAGACAGTTTGCTTTGTGTGGAAATGGTTGTGGAATTGGCACCCTAATGATCAAAATAGATTGTGAATTTTATGAGACAGGACACAATGTGTAGAAGGGGAGGTGCAGGCAGATTTTCAGATGGAGTGAACTGCTTGAAGCTCTGGTGAAGCAAAGTCATCTGATGATTTGGCCCATGATATGTAAACAGCTCACTATGAAATTTTATTATCTGAGGTAATTAATGTTAATTAGTAAATAACCTATGATTGATTAGATTGTTATCCACAGCCATTCTATACCTTCCAAATACTTTTTTCTTTTGCACGCCAGCTTGCATTTTCCTCTGTTCAGCACCAAAGGAGGCACACAGCCATGTAAAATTTGTACAGGGTAGAAGAGAAAGCAGCATCGTATTACACATGCTATGTGATGAATCTAGTACAAATATTTTTATCCAAATATACACATACATCTATAGATTTTTTTTCAATGAACTGTATAAATACTTTACCTGGGAGATTATTCCCATGTGCAAAATGAAACAGTTTTTCCTGGGACTTAATCTTCTGCTTTGCTCATGTTCATATTCTCGGTAAAAAGTGGGTCACTGTCATAGCAGGAGAAACCTTGTTTCCTCTCTTCACTCTTCCATGTTTGCTGAGTGCTATGTAAGCACCAGGGTAAGCATTTGATTCATATGCATTGTAGTTATTGGGCAGCAAGGTTTCTTTGAATTTGCACTCATCTTGGAAAACAGGCTAAAGAACAGGAAGGGGGGGGGGGAAGAACAAAGCAGGTACAATAAATATTTCATGAAGACTCAAGTAATTTTTCGTACTAGTATTTTACAGAAGAACTTGTTGCAGTGTGCAACAGGTGGTGCCGCAGTGACTGCATCCAACAATAAATCTCCCTCCTCAGTGCTAATTTGGTGTCAGATGAACTCAGGTGTCAGATGAACTCAGATGCCACCTGTCCAGATAATGGACTGTGTACTTCCTGTGACAGATTAAGTTAATTCATCATAAATCATGGATTTCTTCATTTTATTTGCAAGCAATAATTTCTGTCAACATCATGCCCTTTTGCCCAAATGACGTAGCTTTATTTCACATTCTCCCCTCTGCAAGAGGTCCTGTAATTTATAAAAGAATGATATGCTGGCTGTCAAAATATTCGGTTCTCTTAAAAAGAGCAATGGAGAATTATTTGCTTCAATAAGGTATTTGAATAAAACTGTAGATCAGCACTAAGTCTTTTCTTTTGTTAAATCATTAGTGATATTATATTTAACTGTTAGTGAGATATGCAGCAGGTTCAAAGCTGGGAAAACAGTTTTATTTTTCTTCATGTTGCATCACGTAAATCCAAGGAGAGTAAGTTATCTGGAGGAGGTGCAAGGAGAAACAGGAGACAAATGCAGAGCACTGAGGAAATTATAAGAGAAAGCAGAATAATTCCCTGACATCAGATGTCTGGCACATGAGATACCACCAGTGCCATTCTGTTTGGACATCTTTGTAATAACACCATTAAAGTTTGTAAGAGTTTAACTTAGGGCATTGCATTGTTCAAGGGAAAAACGCACATCTCTTACAGCTTTTAAAAATATCATTGAAAATAAGCAAGAATGGATTGAAACTGGGGAAAAAAAAATCAAAGGGAGCTCTGAAACCCTGCATTTCTTTAGAAAGACCTAGTCAAGCAAAGCAGTTGGGCTTGTGGCACTATTTAGGTGCTTGAAATCAGACATGAACCTTAAAATATCCCACTCTCATTATCTGTGTGAGAAGGAATCAGTCAGATGATTAGTAATGGCTACGGGTCCTTCACAATGTTTGGTATTTTATTAAGCAACTGAAATGCTTTGCTGAAATTACAGCTGTTTCAAAGAAAATGACTTTGTTGTTTCTTGACAAAAAAGATTAATGCAGTCAGTGCCGTTCATTACTTTGAGATGGACTGCTCTTGCCTGTTGCCCAGAACCAGCCTCTTTCAAACGCGCTTCTGCTGAATGTTGAGACTGGAGAGGCCTTGCTCAGGCCTCAGAGATTAAATTGCATTTAGATGGCATGGATGAGGATGATGGTGATGATGTTTCAGTGCGACTTGCCTAGCATTGTTAATAGCTATTATTGTTTTCTCACCCTTTGGGACTGATCTCACAAAACTGGTCCTTAAAATAGCCCCAGGCACATATGTTGACTTTGTAGGGTAGACTTCCTATTTATTCTTCATGGTGTAGTTGTTTTTGGTAGGGGGAGGCATGTGGTCATGATTTTACTAATGGTAGCTAGTATAGATAGCTCTAATTGTATCTCTCCTACACACACCTGTACGCATGCAATCACATACACACACACACACACACACGCACACTTATGGACATACACACACACTTATCTCCTAGGGGTTTTTGCAGAGCACACCTTTTTGCTTTACATACAATGCAATGCCAAAGGGAATCAACAGGGTTCAGTCTTACTAGAACATGTTTGTGGTGCTGAGCCCTTAGGAGAAGCCATCTAATTAATCTGTACTATTTGCAGAATACATTAATTTTCCTAGGGTGCTCCTTGTACAGTCTTATCGGAAAGCTTTAAAATAACAGACCTCTAACAGCCATGCTGCTTGTCGTACTAAATAACACTGGTGACACCAGGCTGGGCAGGCTCCCTATAATTGAAAGGCTATTTTCTCTGCTTGTAATCAGAGATTTCCAGGAGGAAAAAAAAAACCAAAATCTCTGTAGCCTTTGTTTAAACCTTGAAAAATTATTTGCACTTGTACTCACAGTTCCGTATAGCTTCGCCTTGTTGTTCATTGCAATGAAGAGAGCACTTTTCACACCAAACAGGCTAACAACACCTCTCTCTACAGTGGATATTTCAAAGAGACCTAAAAAATAGGAAGTTCAATAGAAGTGTTATTACAGAATTTACAGCTAATCAAGGGCAATTCAGATATAATTGATTTATTTTAAAACCCTCATGAAAACGTGGTATTTTCTTTATTAGAATTATCTCCCCAGACCAGCATAATAAAAACACACAGAGAAAATCTTGTTTTTTCCTACATGCCATAGGATTTTAAAATAATTCTGGAATCATAGTCACATGCTGTATAATCCTTTTGCTCTATCAAACTCTTTTGATCTGTCAAACTCTTGGGCTTTCTAACAAGTAAACTATTTTCATCTGATATGCTATAATTACGGAGTGTTTGTTACTGAGCTTTAGAGAAGCGTGGCTTGCATTTTGAAGTCCCCCATGATATCTTAGCTGCAAAAGATTTTAGCAGCTGCCCTCTACAGGAAATTCAAATCCATAGGGCTAATGCTTTTCTTTTAATCTTGTGGTTACAGAACAACACCCATAAGAACAAGCAAACCAGGAACAGCAAGCCCCTTTCATGACTGAGCGTCCCAAAAGTACTAGTCGGCTAGGATTCAAAAATCATGCTTTGGCACTCTGAGCTCAGCAACAACCTCCCGAATTCAAAAGGCAAATGAGAAGGTGAGGAGTGAGCAAATGCAGCAGAGAGAGAGTTTTCAACCTGGTTTGTCTTTTCTCATCTGTGCAGGAAAGCAGAGTAAAAATAAATTGTATCTAAATTTGTCTAAGCATTTGTGACATGTTTCAGCCTGGAGGGTTCTAATGTTTATTGATCCCAGAGACTTTCAAAAGGCAACAGATGTAGCACAGATTAATAATATCAAGTAATAACATTTGCATTCTATGAAGGGTAATTACTAGAGTTCACAGCAATTAAGTGACATCTATTCTATTTCATTTCTGGATGCAACTCACTGTATTGGTTTTCATTGTGAACTCCGCTTATCCTTCCGTCTGGGAGGATTTGAAGGTGAAACCCGATGCCCACGTTGCAGTAAAGCCTCCGCTGCCTCTTGATTCCTAGCAAATAGTCACTCTCCCAGTTCACATCTGACTTCTCCCCTGACATCCCAGCAATGGACCTGGACAACAGAGATTGCCATCCTCTTTCCAGCAATGTGCCATTAGTTCTGCTTACAGCTGGATGTGTTGAAGCAATCCCAGCTAGAAAACCCAGGAGAACGAAAGCAGGCAACGTCCGGTGAATGCTGGCTTCGCAGGACATAGTGATGAGAAGTCTTTGTGCAGTGGCCATCCGGTTCACCTCCTGGGCACGTGGTCAGAATTAATGGCCCTAAAAATACCGCCCTTCTTGTTTTTCTCCCTTCAGCATGGTGGCAGAGGCTTATTTTTGGAAAGCAAATAGAGATTGCTGACATGAAACTAAAGTCCGATAGCAGTTGGGTTGGAAGCAGAGACAGGCCAGCAGGACTCAAACTGGTGGGGACCATGTTTTGTAGATCCTGCTCTCCGGTGGGCAGCCTCAGTTATATTTGATTGACCCATCTTTATAGTGCGGAGGCTGTCCCTCCCCGCATCATCACTCTGACATCAACAGCTTGCCAAAGGTAAGCCTGCTAGGGCTGTAACACTAACCTGCCGTCCTCCCCGGCTGGCTGAGGTTTGATGAATGCTGTCACCCAAGACTGGAGGCAGGCGTGGGGTTTCATTGGCTGTTGAAAGCAAAGGAGTCAAATTGGTCGGGCAGTCGGAGGCCTCACAGGCGGCTTCCTTATTTAGAGAAGAAGGTGTAAAAACAGTTAGGGACCTCATCAGCGGGCAATGAAAACTTTGCAGTCACTTCCTTGGTGGCACGGTCACCGGGTGTACGTCAGGGCAGCTCAATATTTGGGGAGAATTGGCTTGAAGTGGCCATTGCTCTTTTTGTGCATACCCAGAAAATCCAAGGCACCTTTTACTATAGCCGCCTACGTGTTAACAGCTTGTCTATAAGGAGTGCTCCTGGCTGGTTAACAGAGAGGTAAGCCGTGCTAAAGGCAGAGGAAGCCCTGGGGCTTGCTCCTACTGTTTTTATGCAAGCACATTTCTGCTGCTTGCAGCAGCAATTCTGCTGAGCAGGGCGTGCAGGCTGGAACATTGGTCTTGCAGTTACATGTATCTGGGGACATTGATACGTTCCTAAGTGTTCATGTTTTTCACTGAGGTGACTTCCAAATGATCACATTTATTTGGGGAGGGTGTGTGCCTCTTGCAGGGGTGCAATTGTATTTTTGTTTGCAAGACAAAGGCTTAGGTAATGCATTAAAGAAGAGGAAAAAGGGAAATGGCTACACCTCCCTCCTGTTTCACTGTCTCTTTTCCTCAAGCCCAAATACTGCCTTTTCTTGTAATAATGTATGAGCATCTTAATTTTCCTCTCCTTCCGTTTGCTTAGACTGTCTAACTTGTTTCCCTGCATTTTGCACTGATGCTGTTTCAGCTTCTTTGGAGCTGGACAGATTAGACTTTTATCTTAAGTTAGTTTCATGGGATGTATTAACACGTTAGTGGGACGAAAATGACTGAGATTTATGCAAATATTTTTGCTAATATGTCTGTCACAGCACAGAACTTGCGTCGTCTATGTCATTTGAGACGCCTGCACGTTAATAAGGAGAATACCTGGAAGAGTAATTGAACTGAGCACACCCGGCGTGACATACAGGTTCACATTAACGGGCATGTAATAGGAAGCCTTGGATGCTGCAGACACTCAAGCAGGAGCGAAGGGGAAGTGATGGCAGCCCTGAGGCAGGTGAGCAGTTAGATTCAGTGACGTATGAAATACTGATTATTCTCCTGAGAGAGGCTCAGCTATAAAAAGATTGGGAACCGCTGGACTAGACCCTGGCTTATGCCAGGTGGCATTTCAAAGGCTCTCTGCCTTTGTTGAACCAGCACTCAGTATATCTTCTGCTTTTGCTCGCAATAAAAATCTTCAGACCCTTTTCTCTCCTGCCTTCTACTTCATCTCATTTTTCAGTTATGCAAAGTGCCTATATAATTTTTAGCAAGGAATAATACTAGTATTTTACACTCCCTCAGCATAGCTGCAGTATTTATGAGAGGCCAGCATCGGTGGGAAACAAAGCCCAGGGTCACTGGGACGGACTTATAGGGATGGAGCATTGATTCCCCAGGTTGTCTTATGCTTCAGTTTGAGGACCTGTCCGTTCCCAATGCATGTGACTCCGAGAAACATTGCCTAATCTCAGAGCCATCACTGTCTGTAAAATATGCATTGTAATATTTTCTTTCCCATTGATTTTTTTTTCCCCTAGAGAATGTTTCAAGTGTAATTTTGCAGTTTGTTCATGATCAGTGTCCTAGGAGGAAAATCAGAATACAGTTGTCAATCAGCAGGCAAAACAGTATTTGGTAGTTTCATGGGTTGAGGAAGGAGGGTGTAGAGCTGGCTTTCCATCACTGGCTTTTGATCACCTTTGCATCTTTGTGTCTCCTTTGGCAGGTTTCCCATAGCAAAGCCAAGACACGGGCTAAAAGAGCGTCTCTAACTTGTGCTGGCATATCTGCCACTGCAGATTCCCAACAAGCTGTTCCGATGGTCCAAAAGTCAAATGAACACTTTGTGGGATGCACCCTGCCACATCCTGCTACTGTCGATCCTAGAATGAATACTAGATGATAGTATAAAAAAAATGGGATAAATTCTGCCAAGTCCATGGGATGCATTGTTTTGGCTTTTAGTCAGCCCAGCTGGAAAGTGACTGCTGAGAGCTGTGGTGGGCCAGGGTAGATAGACCAGGGGACAGCCTCCCACCTGCAGTTTCTTGCTGAGCGAGTAGAGCTGACAGCATACTGTATGGAAAGGGTGGCCAGGTTGCTTGCTTGCAAAAATCAGGACTTCTCTTGCTTGATCTGGAAACCAAAATAAATAGCTAAACATTGTGATTTCACTGGGACATCTGGCCTTCATAAGACCAAGAGTCTTTGGCCTAAGACCAAATGGTGTGCAGCTGGGAGATGAAGTGTATGCTGTAGTCTTGTACTGCTCAGCAATTCTTCATTGGAGCTGAAATGAGTCTTGAATCATTCTGTAGTCTGATCTCTGGCCAGCAGGTTGCTGAGTCTCTGTGTATTAGCACAGTGGTCTGAAGATGAACTGTCATGTAAATTCTGGAGCTTCTGATTCAATTAGGCAAGCCTTGTCTCCTTTAAAAGATGTCTCATTCTGGTTAAACTTGTCCTCTTGGCCCATGAAGTAACTGTTTCCAGAAAACACACTGTAACATTTGGTTTTCAGAGAGCATGTTGTCCTGGCTTCATGGGCCCAGGGAAATTTGGAAGGCATCAAGGGAGACACAAATAGCATTTGCAGTAAAATAAATCCTGTGAACTCCAAAATGGTAAAAATTTACTTCAGCAATCAGCCTCTGCTTACTCAAAATCTTAAGACCCAGGATGACAGTGCTTACCACCTAATTAAAGAAAGAAGTTTTCATTGTCAGTATTTTGGTACAATATTAAAATAACCCCCCTTTGGAACACGGCAGTACAGATCCACTTTCAGATAGTCTAGGAAAAGCCATGCAGCTGAGCAGTAACAGGATACGGATGCAGAGCACGTCTTTCAAAAATGCATGATGACTTAGGGTCCTAAGTTCCATTTTCAAATCTCTTAAAAGCCTGTCTCTATTTTAAGGCCTGGAAAGAGCAATGCCTTATTCAAACACAGAAGGACAGACTAAAATTGTTCACCTCGCCTGTGTTGAAGACCCAGCTGGTAGTGGAACAGAGGAGAATGGAGATTTCCAGGTGACAAATCTGACTGTTGTGGCAGGGCAAGTATTGCAGGCTCTGGATAACTTGCATAAAACTCTGTTAGCCCAAGTATGACTGTGGAGCCACATCAGGTCATCTTTAGGCTAACAGGATTTGTTGGCCAGCATGTAGAGATTTGTAACACAAATACTAGGACTATTATGAATGAAGTCCAATCACAGTATGAAAGCAGCAGAAAAAAACAATAGAGCAAGGTTTGCAAGGATGGCCTGTACTGACATCCAAGGATTCGAGTGATAGCCATAAAACTGGTAAATACTGAGGAGTGTGTGGCTGACATCAAGACTAGATTGGATTAGGGCCACAGCATAGATGATTAATCAACAGAAGACCTGAGCTCCGGTAGCAGGAGGATGACAAAAAGGGTTATAGCACACTGCATTTGTTATTCCTCTTCCAGTTATCCAACAGAGAGGGCAGATCTGTAGCCATACAGATACCCAAAATGAATAAAGACGACAATGGACAGCAACCTTGCCTAAGACTCTTGGAGGCTGAAGCAAGCTTCTGAAGCAAAAATATCACCTCATTACAACTGCTGATTCCTAAAGCATATAAAAGACCTGTTCAAACCTAGTTTGTCATCACCAGTCAAAAGGAACCTAAGGTACGTAGTGAAGACTTAACAGGGAGCATTCCTCATCCTCCATGTCCACACAGGCCACTTGGGCGCATGAATTTTGGTGCATGTGCATACATGGGTAAGAGAGTGGGCAAGTTAAACAGCTTAGAAAGTAATTTAAAATAATTATCTTCCCATTCTGCCACAAGGGCTGTCACTGAGTTTTCGCATGTTAATTTCCTACAGGCAGGCACAAACGACAGAACATATTCCTGATATTTTTTTGGAGGGAAGAGGGGGAAAAAAAAGCTAGCTTGCTTGGAAAAAATCTTGGTTTATCCCTTATTCATGCTAAATTCATATTCCGAAAAGGGTACGTCAAGCACAGATGTATCAAACATACCCATCTTTTTCTCCTGAGGAGTTACCACAGAAGCTAGTTCATAGGGACACAGAGTAACTTTGCTGTGTTTGCACACAGACAGGGTTACGGGCAAATCTTGCTCTTAATGACACGACCACAAATTCCTTCTTGTAGCAGAGTTGTTCTCAATATACCATGACTTAACAGAGCAGAACTTGCATTCTTTATCTTTACCCTTTTCTGCACAAGATCTGTCCTAGGCTTATGCCTGTTTAAAGCTTGGCATAGAAACACAGAGGGAGGTAGCCTTCTGGGAAAGGAAATTGTGTTTCAACTTTTCTTCTATTCTAGGTTCTGGGAGAGGAAGGTATCCCACATAGCCTGCAGAAGCAGTTGGCGTTGAGTTGGAAGGGGAACAGCCAAAGATGCTGGTGATTACACTGACTCCCCTGTGGAGCTCTTGCCAGTGCGGGTTGAAGGAGATTTGGAGATTTGGAGCTCTCTGGAAGCGCAAAAAAAATCCTTCTGTGGTGCAGAGCTCTCAGTGAGAGATGTATTTTAGTGCAGCTGACTTTCTGGTCCTTCTCCATCCGTGGCACAATAAAATCTCCCCAAGAACAGTTTTGAGGTGGCCATGTCTGCCTCCAAATATCTTATAGAGATTGAAATGACTGTCATAAGACAGAGTGGTGACTCCATGGCGAACTCGTGGGTTCCCAAGCTGGTGTTCTGCACACCAGCCCACACTGCCTCTCTCATCACCTCCTCAGCTGTTCCCACTCCGCAAGGACAGGCAGTTCGAGGGCAAAATGCTGAGCTTAAAAAAAAGATGTGACAGCCGCCAGCCCCCACAGGGATCTGTTCAGTGTTATTTATTAGAAGAGTGGAATGACATGGAACGTGTTTAATTTGGTTTTAGTTTGTTACGTGTATGGTTTTCTCATTACAGCAGGAACAGGGACACTGCAGGAACAGGGATGCTAAATGTCCCATTTAGTTAGCATTATTAATAGCAAAGAAAAAATAACTTGCTTTTGTTGTTGGTGATGATGAGGTTTTATTCAAGAGGCCAACTGGCTAGATCTCTGGGTGATTCCTGACTATGGAAGCCTTTCAGATGATTTGCTGTAATCCAGTATAGAAGGTTAAAGCCAATTTCTGCCATTTGCCAGGTAACTGTGTCTTCCTTGTGTTGTGTACTATTAGCTCAGTTGAGGACTTTCTTTTGCATGTCCGTTCTTCGTCTGTTGGTCTGGATCCGTCCTCAAATTTCAGAGCCGAAGTCTGAGTCCTGGGCCTTTTGTGCAGTCATCTGAACTCTTTCCTGGTTTTGTCAAGTTTTTTTCCTGCAGGGCGGGCAACACTGAGGGTCTAAAGCTTGTAATCCAGCTTTGATAGCCATTGTGATTTGCTGTTTAATTTCCATAGAAAGGATCCTGTCTCTGACATCTCCTCCTGTCCTCTTCCCCCACCCTCTTCCCATTCCCCCTGCTGTGTTGGTGGGGGAAGAGAAGGTGGGAAGATGCTGGGTGGGTAGATACTGCATCTCTGAGTCCTGACCGCAGCTTGTAGACTAAGCCCCCTAGGGCTACCTAGCTAGCAGGAGTTCAGGGACACAAGTCTCACCAGCCATGTCCCAAAAGCTGGGTCATGCTCTGAATACTTTGTGGAACCAGAGCAAGAAAAATAGATTCTCCAAATCCTTTATGTTTCTGAAATTAAATTGCAGGAGCCATGGGACTCCAGCTCCCTGTTTCTGCCCCTGTCATACCCATGGCAGATTTCACAGACTCAGCCTCATCCTGCCCATTGCAGACATACCTTGTTTCTTCCTTGGGTGTTTCATTTATTTGGTTTCAACATTATTCTGCAATGTGCCCATCATGGTATTACGTGTGCAAAAAGAGCAACCATGTAGTAACTCATACAGGGAGGAAATTTAGACTGTCAATGATATTACTGAAGAACTCATCATGTCTTCTCCTGCCCTTCCCCATTAATCTTATCTCTGATTCCTTAACTCCCTGAGTAACTAGTGAGTCAGAGTCACAGAAAGATTTACATTAGAAGGGTCCTGGGGAGTTCATCAAGTCAACCTCCTGCTCCAAGCAGTGCTAACTCCAAAGCAAGAGCAGGTTGGCCAGTCAAATCCTTAACCTCATCAGGCAGCAGCAACAGGGCTGCTCCACAAGGGAAGGCAAGCCAGCAGCTGAGGGTGACAGCATGGGCAGGGGCAGTGCCTTCAGCCAGGGCACAGTCCCAGGTCCTCACCAGTACCCAAACTGGGTGAGCAGAGCAGGGGTGCTGATACTAAGAGGTCCCATCGACAGGCCACTGCTCAGCACACAAAGGCAAGGTAATAAGTCAGTTCCCAGGTCAAACCAGGAAATCCAAACAACGGCACAGGAGCCCTTGGCAACCAGACTGGGAGCAGAAACACCTATGCTGTAGCTTAGGCCAGGACTGAAGGTGCAGCCCCGAGCTTAAAGGGAGCTCCTGGAGCAATGGGCAGAGGGTGCAGTTTGGAGGACGTAGGTGGGGCTGTACGGAGCAATTACAGTCACCTGGTGCACTCAGGGCTCTGAAAAAGTATCCTCAAAGACAGGAGATTCCCTACCTTCTCTGGCTGCCCATTCCAGCGCTGCACCACTCTTAAGGGTAAACGTTTTTTCCTTATAGAACTTTGTCCTTAAAATTGTCCAAAAGATTTGATGTTCTGCTTTCAGTCCCTGGGAGCATAAATCATACAGCTGTCAGCTTGAACTTTTCAATGGCTCCCAAATGTCATTTTAGCTTAAAGATGGAGCTGGTGTTTTCCTTTCATGTTGCTCTTTATGTGAACTTCTATAAATAGGCAAGCGAGAGAGGGAAGGTAAGAGAGTTTTATTTCTTTGTTTTTTAGTATAAATAAGTTGATTCCCAGGACTGATTAAAAGGGACCTGAGTTTAAACTGGAGCTATAAGAGTAACAGTGGATTTTTCATTCCCTCTTTGAAAATGTGCATATAAAATTATATCCTGTTCTCATCACCAGAGTCTAGTAAAGCTGTAGGCTGCATTCTCAGAAAGTTACCTAGATGGATGGCTAAAGCTCAGTTAGCCACCAGAAATTAATCCAAAGAGAAAGTTCACTGGCTAAATGAAGAATGGGGCCATTTCAGAAGTGATCTACATTCTGGTCAGGTTTGCAGGCTAAAGCAAACAGCATGAGTTTTCATATACAAATGCAATAATTCACGTTTTGTTCCTGTAGCTTGTTTTCCGAATAGGGGTGAAGAGAGCAGGGTAATTTTTAGCTCCTCAACAGCAGGGCAAGTAATACAGCAAAGGGTGCTCAAGCTATGCCACAGCGTATTGAGGAACTCAAAATTTGTATAGACCTTAGAAAGGACCGGAATGCAAGACAGGTGAGCTGTTCCAGGCAATATAACTGATAAAACTTAGTTCTGCAAAGAAAGATTAAGGGAAAAAGTCTGTCCAGGAAATGGAGAAAAAGGAAGAATAGCAAAACCACATCATTTTGAGACAGAAAGGTGATAATGTGATATTCAAAGATACCAAAAGAGACTGGAAGGAATTTTGCAGGAATTTTGCAGGCATATGTGTGGAAATTTATCTTGGAAACTGTGAGGAGCGCATCAGATCTGCAGGGGCATACAGGAAAAAAATAGAAGTGCTTAAAGTACAGAACAAACACTAAAAAACATTAGGAGAATAGACAGCTATTAAGTATTGTGGCTTATGTCATCAAGGACCAAAGATATGTGGCAGGTGGCTGGGATCAACCAGTGCCTAACTTTTAGCAAGTTGAACTTTGGGAGTCTGTGGTCGTTGGCTCCTGTGGAACCTGGGACTGTTCACACACTCAAAATTAGGCACATGCTGCTGCAGATTGCTGAACTGGCCTGACTTACAGCAGTAAAGATAGGCACATGTAGAAGTAGTTTTAAGATTAGAGCATTAAGGAGCAGAGGGTGTAAAATAAGCGGAGTTAGTGAACCCCTTTTTGGTATCAGTATTAGAGAAGAGGTGAAGGAGACAAGACAGCCTATATCTCGGTGCAATAACAGGATTAGTAAAGAGATTATAAAAAGAAACTTGGAAAAGCTGAAATATGGAATTCAAAAAGTGGAACTGAACCTGGGCATTCTATGAGCTCTGGTCATTCTCTGAGATCTGTACAGTTCCTGTGGAAAGCTGTTAGAGTTGCGCCCCGTTGTCTTCTTCTGTGCTTGAAGAAGGGATACATTTATGACATACCTGCAGCATTCAAATTTTGTGAATTCTCCACAGAAGGATGACAGAATAAATTGCCTGATGATATCCAGGACCTTATTCAAAAGGCATCTTTCTGAGACAAAAGAAAATATTTTTTCTTTGCTAGGAGGCTAAAGCTCTAAAATACTACAAATAGCTTAGCAATACCTTGATCCTTGTAAGTTGCTGAGAGCACCTTCAGCCTTTCCTTGAACATCTTCAATGTCCTGCAGCCCACTGTGCATCCTAGTGGCTCTCCACTGGACTCGCTTCTATTTGTTGATCTCTCTCTTATGCTGGGATGCCCAAAACTGGACATAGCGTGGCCTCACCAGATGTGGCCTCACCAGTGCCAGCTACGGGGAAATAATTTCTTCCCTCGACCCTCGACCTCCCGGCTACCTTCTTGCTAATGCAGCCCAATATGTGGTTGGCCTTCCTCACCAGAACTACTGGTTTAGGTTCAGCTCGCTCTCCACCAGGATCCCCAGACTCTTCTGAAAGCAAAGCTACTCCCCCACCAGTCAGCGCACAGCCTGTACTATTGTCAGAATAATGTCTTCCCAGGGCCAGGGCTTTGCATTTGTTAATGCCAGACTGCATGAGAGCCTTGTCAAGCCATGCCTCCAGCTTTTCGGGGTCCAGCTGGATGCCAGCCCTACCCTCATTGTATCAGCTTTTCCTACAATTTGTTGTTGCTAACTGCAAACTTGCTGAGTCAGTGAAAATAAACTAATCTGGTGCTAGTGATGGATTCTTCCTCAAATGCCTACTACATCTATGCAACATGTTGTTTCCACTCTCCAAATTATTATTTATTGTGATTTTGTACTATGTGGTCATCCCACATAGTACCCATAGTAAAAAACAGTATAAAAAAAGGGGTTCGGTTTTAAGTAGGCCAGAAAAGGCCTCGTTCTTTAACCTCGTATTTTTAAGACCCTCTTTTTAATCTATGTAGGATTCTAGATGTTTTGCTACTAATCCATGACTGTACAATACAGTTAGACTGACTGAAGCTTCATCCCAAGGCACCACCCAAAGACAAGGTGAGGTCAGTAAACCCAGTTTTAATCTGGTTGATTACAGTCATCATTGGGTAATATTTTTAAAGCCTGCAAGTCCTATTTTCAGCAAGGAACCCACCTCTCTGTGTCAAAATATCCTCTGCTGCCAGTGCATCGAGGGGTCCTCAATACTAGTGCCATTTTTCACACTGGAGTCTGGGAGCTGTTGAAGAGCTGGCTGTGAGTAACTAGAACATCAGTGCCCTCTCTCCAAACATCATGCAGGTTTGCAAGTTTCTCTGGTTCAAGACTGCATCCTTCCTTGCCTTGAAATGATAATTTCTGATACTTACTCTGATATAAAAGTAGCAAATCTGAGCAGAAAAGAAACTCTTTGTATTTAAGACTGCAACCACCTTGTTATTTCTTCGTCAGGAACCACAATGTATGGTATTTGTTGTGATGGCTTTTAACATATGGAAGATCAAGATCAGATTCCTAAAATATTCTGAAAACCAGTTATAGCTTTAACAGTGACTGTGGTTAAATATAAAACCCAAGTAATTTGTTCTATTAAAAAGTCAGAGTCTTATTTTTATCAAGTGATGTTATGAGGGCATATTCTAAATCAGCCAAAAGCTCTTGTAGCAATAAGAGCTTCACTTCTGCAATTTTTAACAGCCCAATTAAGTTGGTGTGACTTCTTTGTGCATTTTGTTAGCACAGAATTCTTTCTCTGACACTGACCAGATCAGGCAGACTCTAGAAGATTTGAAGAAGACACAGGCAAGGAAAATGCAAGAGCTGAATAATAACTTTGAGTTTATTTTTCACCCGCAAAGATGAGTCTCATTTGGACAGGGTCAAGTTGTGATGGGCATGCAGGACTAAGAAGTAAAAACACATTTCATATGCATGGGCCCAGTGCACTTCTCCATATGCATGGGCCCAGTTTAAGATTAAGCTGCTAATGATGATATGCAACTATTCCAAGCATCCTTCAACCAGAATGTGTATTCCATGCAGGATTAAAGAATAGTTTGTCTGATGCACACTAGACAGGCGGTATGGAGCAGGGTCAAGGCAAGCATGTAGCAGAGCTCTGAAATTTCCTTTTTGATCAAGCAAGTAGGGAGCATATGTTCGCAGCTGGAATGTGTGCTCAACTTACTTTAGTGGAGTTTCAGCACTGACCTTTTGCTGCATTCCTTCAGCAGCAGTAAAATGGTTCTGCTTAAGTAAACTGACATATACCACGTGCAAACCCAGCTGTCTTCTCCAGCCCACCATTTCTCCTACTGTTACAAAAAGCCTGAAGGCATGGGAATGCTGTAATTTAATGTGTAACAAATAATCTCTCATGAAAATAATGTTGTGAAAAATAATGGTGCTCATGGCACAATAAAATCCACCTTGAGAAACCAGTTTAAATACTGGCCACAGGAGTGCATGTTAATGGGTCCTGGATTGTTGTACTTTATTAGTCTGGTTGACACAAACACAGGAGATTAAAGCCTCTTACACCATCGCCTGCTGAATCCTGTTGCCATCTCCAGCTTGACCCATCCTTACCTCTCTTTGGTTGCTTTGTGTTTGCCGCCTTTGTTCTTATTCTGCTTTGTTTTTCTAAGTGTCTGGCAGGTCTGGCCTGACTCCACAGTAAAAATTAAGATGGTTTGTGCAACAAGTAGGTGATCCAGCAGGCAGTTATTACTGGGTAGAATGCTTCTTTACAGAGCTACTCGTGATAGCAAGCTCTGCCATCGGTGCGAGCAGACCACAGGGAAACAGCCAGATTGTGCCTTTATAGTGTGGCATTGCACTGCGTGGAGACCAAGGCTTTCCCAGATGGTTTGTGATTCCAGTACCCTTATTTATGAGATGCGTTAAACTTCAGACACGTGGGCTCAGCTTTCTGAAAGCGCTGAATATCCCCCATCTGAAAGTCAACCTGCTTAAGCTGCCTTAGTTTAGATACTCAAAAATGAAGACTCTGTTTGGTGTTTGAACAGCCAGGAGAGAGCTTTCCTTTATGTGCGTGGCCTGAGCTTCCCAAAAGTCACAACTGAATCCATCTTTCCCCATAAAAATGCAGAAAAGAATACACAGATTACATGGATCCAGCCTGTATTATATACAGCCTGCACTGCCGCATTCTTGACGCCTTTAGGGGGGGAAGATGAAAACCCCAGTGAATGGGAAGGGCAGTCAGGAAAGATTCAAAGGCTCTTTTTTTTTTTAATCCTCTCACAGGAATCAGGGTGCTGTCTCCACTGCCCTGCTCAAATAAATACCTCAGCCTTGATCGAGTTTTCTTCCCACTGCCATGACATCAGCTGAAAGATTATCACCTACTGCTCCTCGTTGCTGCTGCCTTTCACTCAGACGGAGGTGAGTCAGTTTAAACAGGGCAACCAAGAAGTTCTTCTGACCCACTGCATTTTGCCTACAGGGGCTCAGGGAGCATTTTGGGGAGCGTTTCACCCAGTGGAGGTGGCAATCTTCAGCAGCGAGGGAGTCAGCCAGGGTGACCAGCTGCAGGCAGTTACCCTCTCAGCGGGCAGAGCTGCAGCCGAAGAACAAGGAGGGTCCAGAGCTCCTCCAGTTTTCCAGCCTCCCTCGGTAAAGCCCCCTTCCCGCTCCCGATGCGTTCGCTCCCGCGCACGTGCTCAGCACTGTAGCACTTCACTTGCCGCGGGCTGAACCCAGAGCCCTCTCAGGCTGCCGGGCAGCAGCAGAGGAGCGTTAGTCACCGGGGATGACAGCAGCCTATGGAAGCACCCTCTACTGTAGTCGTAAGGGAATACTAAAGGGTGCCTGCAAAGGCCACCGGATTCAAGCCCTTTTTTCAGGTCTGGATTTGTAACCCCAAACCCTTTTTTAAGGTTAGGCACCGAAAAGGAAGGCAGGTCAGCCTGCTTTTTTTCTGCCATGGCAGGGATGTCCTATATTTGTATATATTTACCAGTACATAAGACTGTATCAATCTCTTTGAAGTAGGAAACTCAGTTTACAGGCCCACTTTGGCCTGATGATGTTCAAATCCAGCTGTCTCCTGAGAATGGCTTGACCGTCAAGGGAAAAGAGTGTGTTAAGAAGCCAGGCTTGGCTGGAATAAGGGATGAATGAGATACAAACCACCACTCTTAGCACATGTCCCAGAAGCTAGGGAACATACGGATGGGGCATGTGTCCTCACTGAATGGCAGACGTGTTACCTGTCTATCTGAAAGCCTTGTGTGAAGTTTAGTCCATACACTCAAAAAGACACCTAACCTGGGTTGGAAGCATTACTGAATGCTGAGGCCATTGTGGATAGAAGTAGACTTAGGAATGACACCCTTGACTGTGAACTCAGCCACGAAGATAACTCCCTATTGTCATAAAATCTCATTAAAGAGGTACTTAGATATGAGCATAACTTTAAGTCTGTGTACACTTGATATGTCTACAGTTAGACAAATACTTGTTTTCTGAATTAGTTCTGCAACGTTGTAGTCTTAAGTAAATCGGTTCTCCACCTTGATTTTGCATTTTGTATATACGGTGGGTCTGATTTATTTTATCTGTGGGACAGATGAGCTATAAGTTCTCCAACAGCACAAAAAGATGTCAGAGCTTTTGGGAGTCGGAGGATTCCAGAGTGCTGGGGGTTGCCAAATCCAGCCGAGGCTGCCACAGCCCCATACACCCAGGTCCAGACGGTAGCAAGGCTGAGCATGTGTTCTTAGTAGCCACACATATACACCATACATACATACATACATATCTATGTAGCTGGTCCTACAGATCAACACAGGCAGACAACATGGCGCTCAACCAAATGCAAACAGTGCCAATGCCCTCATCCTGGTACCTTCCCTGACTGATCGGGGTGAAAGCCCATTAGTGGAAAATATGTGTGCATGTATGTATGTTTACATACATATATACATACATATACACATATACGTATATGTTATATGTATCCCTCCAGTAGCTGATGTGCTTTTAGACACTCATTCTATCCAGTAACTTCCCCCCATCTTCAATCTCCCCTGTTGCTGGCACTTGGACATATGAGCCCCTGAGTCCTGCAGACCTCCTCGCACACCTACACATGCCCTATGGATCCCCCCTATAAGTGGACTGAGATGTTGAGTGTCTCCATTATCTGGCCCCTGGATCCCTGGACTCCCCAGCACCTTATGCACAGATGAACACAAACAGGTCTCTCCACCAGCCTTCCCAGGAGCTGACCCCCAGACACCACGTCCCTCTAGTAGCTGACTCTCAGACCCCCTGGTTGTTTATGGCCACTGCAATACCTGGCTGGCAAGCCTTTTCCTTCTTGTGGGTAGTCCAGCGTGATATTCACGAGCAAGCACACACACTGACACCCACACCCACACAACAGGCACACTCTCCAGTCTCCCCAGTTGCTGGCACCTCAGACTCACGGCCCCTTTTGACCCAGGGGCCCCTCGCCAGTGGCTGGCACTCAGACCTCCATACACACAGGTGCACACAGAATAGAGAGCCCCTCACCCAGGAAAACAGTCAGGAACGAGACTTTAATAAGAAGACAGGAGAGACTGCAGTGATCAGGCGCAGGGCATGGCCAGACAAGTGTGCTGACCAGCAACCTGTTTACGTGCAACTGTCCCCTTTTCACCCCTTATCCCTCTGTTTTTCCACACTTGTTCCTCCCCAGTCCACCTTGATCCCTCCCTCCCCACCTCTGGTCCTTCCCCTAAACATCCCGTAATATGTCTTGTGCAATCCCAAAATGTTTTTTCTCCAGCATGCCCTACTGAGTCCCACACCCCTGTAGGCAGTAACCCCCCTCAGTCTGAAAGGCGATGGGGAGAGAGCCTCGCCAGCTGACTCACCTGGTGGGTCTCACACCCAGACAATGGGGCTGATTGTCCTCGTCGATAAATACCTACTTACTGTAAAATAAATACGGGGAGAAGAAAAGCTAGAAAATGTTGTTGTCTGCTTTCAGCAAATTATTTCCCACTGTAAGCAAAAGTAAGATATACTGTTGTCTGAAGTGAGGTGTACACAGATAAAGAATCAACATGACTGAAAGCCCCTTCCTTTAAACTCTTTATATATGAATACCCTTAATGAGCTTTGCACATCCCAAAGACTTTTTAAAAATTAACACGGTCCCTTTAATTGCAATATAGGCGTGAGATCATGCTATCATAGAAATGTTGGTTGGAAGGGACCTCTGGAAGTCATCTAGTCTAACCTCGCACTTGAAGTGGGACTCTTGCCAACTCTAGAAAAGTTCAAGCCATGGCTGACCTTCATGCCGTATTTCCAGCCATTGAGAGATATCCATCTAACTTAACATATGATGATTACTATAGGGCTAAGAATAATTCTCTGACTAGGGTGATCTTTTGAATACACTGGATGGTATCTGATTCAATTTATTGCAAAGACCTTTTGCAATGGATTTTTCTCTTTCTTTCTTTCTTTGTGTCTGTCTTTCTATTTTTTTTTAACTGCAAGTTAAATGTTCAGAGCTTTCCTTTTTTCTGCAAGGGACCAGATCTTACGAAAACATAAGCACCTGAACAGCATTACTGATGTGAATGAAATGTGTAAGGGTCTATTAATTTGTTTCCTTTTACACGACCTACACTTATACACTGCTAACAAGGGGGCTTTGGAAAGTATATGTTTGCATGGTGAGCAGCTGCATATATTATTACTGGAAAACCATCTGCCCACTGGTGGCTTAAGTATATTATGACACTTATCCAGCACTCTTGTACTGTGTATCTCAATTTTGCAAGGGTGGGTTTCATAACCCATGGTTTTCAAATGAAGTAGTTGAAAGGGGATATCTTGGCTAAAGATGCCATGAGGCATTGGTGACCCGAGGAAGTGAGTCTGGTTCTTCTGATGCCCAGTCTGGATTTTGAGCCTTTAGATCTGGCTGCTAGACAATCTTTTGTTTAGAAGACTTGCAAAGATTTGATGTCTTGCTCATTTTGCACACATTCATCTTCTTATTTAACCATTACATACTGCTAGAGATATGCTGGGAAGTAAAATCTTGGGCCTGCTGCAGCCAATAGCAAAACTCCCACAAAGTTCAGTAGGGCCAGTATTTAACATTACTTTGTTGTGAAAAGCCCTGAATTTGGCTTAGGCATGCAACTGAGTGGAGAAGACTGATTGGAAAGTCAGCCTGTATGATGGCATCCAGCAAAGATTCGTCGCATGAAGGTTTTGTGCTTTAGTTTTTCAAATTCTGTAGTTTCAGTGTAAACAGCCTTGATGGTACTCTTTACAGAGCAAAGAAATTTAAACAGATGGGCAGAGATTTTCTAGGAAAAGTCTGGAAAGATTAATCTCTGGCTTCATCACTTAATGCATCACATTAAGTAAAAGTTACCTGAAAGTATTCCCTTAGCGTTGGTTTGAGTCATCCTCTTGAACATAGTATTTTATTTTTACCTGCATTATTCAGTTGATCAGTGTAGGATTTTCTTGTCTTCACTATGTTTTTTTACTTTTTGAGGGGGAAAAGTCTGTTAAATTCCCCTAGATAGTATTTTACTTTTGTGAGAATTAAGACAGGCTCATGAACTGAACTGTAGTTAATATGATAGCTCAGAGATAACAGTCATGGCAGAACAACTGAGCCATTCCAGTTCAAATTCTGCTGTTTTCAGGGAGAGAGAGAGTGGCTGCTTACATGCATTGGTCTGGCTGGAAGACCCTTGTAATGGTCTTTTTTCTGGTATGGAACTGCAGTTATAAAAAATTAGCTTCAATTGACCTGTGCATGCTGGTATTTTCTTCTGAGGCCTTATCAGGGTTTGGGCATGTTACTTACCCCACCGCAGACCATGATGGTCTGAACATCCGTGATTGCTGGTGCTTTTGGCTACAGAGGCATAAAAGACCAAGGTTGTGAGGAAAGTCTGGCCAGACCGAAATCCATTTAATAATAAAGGGATCAAATCTCCTAGGATTTGATCCAGGGATCTCCAGTGCTCTCTAGTCACTGGCTTTTCATTTTCACTAATTCCATTAACCTTTGAGTTAGGACTTGGGTGTCCTGGAGTATGTAATGGGCTCTGTTCTCACAGAACTTGTCCTGCAAATAGTGAATGAAACATTAAAAACAACCAACCAACCACACAAAAGCAATCAGCAAGCTTCCTTTCTGCTCAGGGTGCCTGTGGTGGGGTTGACGCAAACCTAAGGCTGGAAAGAAAGCTACGGGCACGAGGAGTGGCCTCTGTGTTTCACAGGGAGGAAGGTTGCTCCCATCTCCGCGTGACAGAACATCCCGTCCACTATCCAGGTGATTTTTAACACCCAGGTGATTTTAAATTATTTTAACTTTTCTATATCCTGATAATGTTCCCAGTCAATAAAGTTTTCCTGATCAATTACATTTGATCTCTTCATAATTTATCCTACCATAATCTGGCCTACAGTTTGTAGTTTTAGTGCTAACAACAAAAACTCTCCAAGCCTGCTGCCTGTCTTCTGTGCGACTGTCAACCATATATCATTCAATCACTTAAGTTCTTTAATTTTTAAATCAACTTAGTAGAATAAATTTTTCGATCCAATGACAGAACTTTTAGAAGAACTAGATAATTTGAAAGACAGGGAGTTTAAGTTTCTTGCCTGTTGGGTACCTCAGAGTGAGGCAGCTAATTCCCATTAAGGCTACGGTAATCAGAACACAAAGCTTTGCCTTCTGTACTGCCGTGGTCACTCGTGTGCCACATGCCATGGGCTGAACATCCAGAGTTCTTATGCCACTCGTGTTGAGTGCTACATCCATCACTCAGCTTTGCCTGCACATTGTCGTCTCTGTTGGGACTCATGATAACTGCCAGCTACCAGGTGATTCAGAAACACAACGAACAGGAAATGTGTTATGGGGAAACTCTGCCTTCCTTGAGGACTACAGAGTGCGTCCATTATTAAAGGCAGAACCGAAGAAGCAGTGGCCCGATCTGCACAGCAAATTCCATCTACTGAAACAGCAGAAACTGGCACTAGTAAAAGCATCTGCACCAAGGAAAGCACAATACCCTTCCCTGTTAGGCAGCACTTCCCTGAATTATTTTGAAGATTTAGAAATCAAGTGAACCTCGGAAAGATGGAGCAATTGCCAACAAGGTATTTTTATCTGCAGTTCATATTTCTTAACAGGAAGGCTCCATAAACAGAGCTGAGCAGGACTAGCTATCAACGCAAGAGTGGTGTGTACCGTTTTGCATGTAGTAACATCAGCTTGCAAGACTTGCCCATAATTTATGGACTGCTTGAAAGAACGAACCACTTCCATGGGCAGGGAGAATTGCCCGAAATGGCTAAAAACATATCCAAGATAACAACTGGTGGTCAGGCAGCGGTTTCCAAACAACTACTCAACAGAAGCACTCACATCCTCTTGTGTAGCTGGTCAAGCTTGAGGCCAAGCTCCCGTCACTGACCCACTGCAATTTCCACCTTTTATTGGTGAGCGAGGAAAGATTCATTTCTCAAAAAAGGAGGCTTGGCTGGCTTGCACTGGTAGGATTTCCGCTGCGGAAATAGGCGTGCAGAAGACTGATAACGTGGATGCTGCACACACGAGGAGTGGCGGAAGGAAGCAGGCCCCTGTTTGTGGAGCGATGCTATTTCTGCCGGGATTTAAAAGTGTTCTTTGGAACAAAGTTGAAACTGTCACTATAAATGACTTGCATGAGTGAGTACAGAGCATTTTGGAGGATTATAATTTATGCCCGGCAGGAGCTGTTATGGTTCAGTTTAAGGCACTTAAAATAAGACTTTTGGGAGACAACCAAACCAGCTTCAACTCTGGTAACTTCCCAGTTCAAGTCACTCCTAAATTTATATGTACAGGGTCTGTTCCTGCATGGAGACAAGGGCCTTGAACCCCTGTTGAAACCACTAGGTCTCAAAGATGCTCTGATGGTATTTGGCACTGTTATAAATGAACCAATGCCCATTAGGACAGAGCTGACAATGTCATGTAGCATGTGACTCTCTATACCTCTTATCCAAACCTGAATTAATTTAACTAAAGGATTTCTTCCCCAAAGGTTTTGTCTTTCACAGAAACTATGTCTTGAAGGGATGGAGAGCTTTTCTCCATGGCATGCTCCTTCGTGCAGATTTAAAACCGATCAACGTATTAAGCCAACTGGGAACAAACCACATCTGTCTGGATCCAGATGGTCGTCCATGTGCTTCCCAAAGATGGAACAGCAGGAGGGAGAAATCAATCTGTTTCCGCTGAGCAATCAGAAAGGCAGACATGAAGCCCTGTCTTGCCATCTCCCAGGCAGCTTAAGACTACTGTATAACACAAAGGCATAGCTGTATCCTCCTGTCATTTTGTAAATGACACAGTGGAAATCTCTCCATTCTCAGAGAAATTTTTGTACGTTATGAGATTGATTTCTAAGTTTTTAGAAATACTGCTTCTCTAATTCTTACATATTTTTCTTTGCTCAGTTTTATCTCTGTTAGTTAAGTTAAACCCTTTCTTGGAACATGCAATACAAACCTGCCTCCTCTTTAATCTTTGCACCCTTTAAATACTTACAGATGGTTTTTATATTCCCCTTCAGTTGTCATTTAGCCAGTGTTACTCTGTATCTCTTCAAACTTAGCACCCTTGGAAGGGCACACAAGGCCAAATTCTGCTCTCAGTTACATCTGTGTAATTTTGGAGTAAGTCAGTGAACTTTAGTAGACTTTGAATTTACACCAGCAAAACGCAGAGCAAAAGGTGACTCCTAAATAAAAGTGACTGCTAAATAAACACTAGGAAGACAATCAAAGCTAACGTCACATCCTCCGGGCCCCAGGCTGCACAAGGTTGGTGGCTTTTCTACAACAGTATCTTTTGCTGCATTCCCAGTGACCAAAGCAAAGATTTAGGAGACATTGTGAACTGCAACAGCCATCTGAAACATGCCAGTATCTACCATGGCTCTTCTGAGAAGTGCAGATACAGCACATCATTACGTGCTAGTCCGTGCCGAGTTCTTTTATGATTTAACACTGTTAGCTTTTGGGGTTTTTCTATGTTACATAGAATATTTGATACTAGATATTTCATATTTATATGTCTGTGTTACAAACATGACACAAGAACCTTGTTTTGTTCTGTGGCTTTTTCTTCCCTATGGGTATTGATAATTATCCCCGCTAGTGAAAATTTATCCACCTTTTCTCAGCCCCTGCAGAGCCCTGGTTGAAAGCACCGCTCCATGTCGTTTCTGAAAGCAGAGAAACTGGTCAGTGAGACAAGAACTATGCATCATGTACTTAAGTCCATAATGCATTTTGCAACGAAAAAAATACTTCATGTGGGAAGAAAGTGCCCAGAGGGAGCTCTGCTTGCTAAAGCTGTCTCATCTTCCCCAAGCTGCACTTGCCACCCCACTCTGTATACTATCTTCTACTACCTCTGCAGTCTTTTTTGTGGCCTGCTCAGTCCATTCTGCTATATTCTACTAAGCACATAGTGAGTTTTTCACGGTCTGCAAAATTACATCAGTTATTTCCCAGCCATATCCTTTGGCCTTGTCTAAATTGTCTTGCTGTTCCAGTTGACTTCCTTGTACTGTCACCTTCCTTTTGTCACAGCCGCATTAGAGATTGTTAATGTTTTTCCTGGTGGAAAGGCGTTATTAAATTTAGCAAAAAAAGAGCTGACTATTCACTGACATGAAGTTTCTCTGGGCTGCTTTACACTGCATTCTTCCACTCGGTTTATTTTCCTTACGCTTTTCCCCCTACCACCCTTACTAGATAGGACCAGTGGGTGCCCTCCGTTTCTCATCCGCTCAGCGCAGCTGTTTCAGGTATGACGCCTGTTGCTGTATGAACTGCCGACACCTCTGCAGGTCATCCGCTTCCCCAGCCTTCCCTCCCACGGGCCTAACGACAGGGACTGCCTCCCGGGAGACTGGCAGAGGCTCCCTCCTCCTCCACAGACAGCAGCCGCCTTCCTCGTGCTTATTCAATGGGACACAGGCAACAGACTAAACATCTTTTTCCTTACCCAGGGTACGCTGATAGATCTGTCTGAGCTGATGGGTGGGTCACTCCTGCTGTATTCTTCTACTCCTGCTGTACGCAGCATTGCCCATAACGATACTGTTGGTAGGCCCTCCTCAGCAACGGACTTTGGACGTGACACTTTGTACGGGACTGTTCATAAAACAAGGCAGAGCTTGCCACACTTACTTCACATCTTACGCTGACTGGTTTCAATGGCTTTTATCTTACGGAACCTTTGTTATAAAGGGTGAACACTGCTTTTCTCCCTTTGCAGGTTATTCTGACAGATGCAGGAATGAAAAAAAAGAACCATGAACCACCTTTCTTTACCCAGAATCTGGCCTTATCTCCAGGAACTAATCTTAAAAAGAGCTTTACAGGCTTCTTATGGCTTCCTCTGCAGCCTAATATCACTGGGACAGCCTGTACCACATGCAAAGAAAGACGTTAGCTCATTCCAAATGGGAATTTAGATGTAATTTATACGCCTACTTTAGAAGCTGCGAGACTGCCACCTGTGCTTAGCCATTACGCATCTACGGAAGTGCGTGGTACTGAAGCATGGGAATGTAAATTTTCCCAGGAACTTAAATGTTCTGCTTCTGAGCATTCATAAATTCATGTCCATTTCAAGAATAACAAGCACATCGGCAACTGGCTATGTCTGCGCTCATTCAGATTATCGGTTAGGTTGTCTTCACTATCCATGCTCTGGCAGATGTGCCGAGTTTGCAGTGTGCATCCTGGCAAACGCTGCCATCGTATGAAGGTCCCCAATTAATATAAAAGCCCACCCATTTGAGCACTTGCTCAGCACGTTCAACACCACAGTTCAGTTTGCTTCTCTATCTCAGGGGACTTAAGGCCACATTTGCTAGCAAGCTACAGACTCTGCCGATCGAGGGGTATTAATCACCCCGTTCGGCCTGTCGGAGGTGCCTGGTGCCTGTTTCGCCGGCAAGCACAAGGGGGAGCACAGCTCATGACAAATGAACTGATCCCATCTGCTGACCTTCTGTGAGTGCTAGACTTCCTTGCCTTCTGGGTTTAGTCCAGCTTTCCAAAGCAATTTTGCTAACAAATAGCTTAAGCCATTAGCGGGAGAGAATCTGCTCTTCTAAGGACACCTTCACGCACAGAACACTGTCCTGTTGCTGGAGGTAGTCCCTTCTCTCTCTCAAGTGTGGCAAGTTTTACAAGGGTACTCCTTCATCACTGTCTTGCTTCTGATGAGTCGTGGCTGGTCTCTGAGTGCTGCTCCTTGTGATGGGTGTTTGCTTTGTTCCACTTGCTTCTAAACGTTGGGGTAAGATTACAACTTAGTGTTTAAACGCTATTATAGCATAAAGTCAAGGCCTTGAGCTTACACAACCAGAAATAAGGTTGTTTGTACTTGTGCATAATAATATATTCTTCTAATTCTATGGTCCCATGGGCCCATAATTCTGTGGTTGCTGCTGACTTCTACCACATCCAGTATATGGTATGAAGGAATACATTTATTTTTGTGCAGCACTGATGGTCTGTCCTGATACCTCAATGAGGCAAAGATAGAAGAAGAGGACAGACATCTCTCTACACTTCTGACCTGGTGTGAATACCAGGGAACAGCACTGTATTTTTGGATATAGTACAGGCAAGAAATGAGTAAATGTGGCATGCAAGACTAATGCTCAAAACACTACACAAGCATAAATTAAACTTTCCTCTAATGAGGGGAAAATGAGGTACAGATCAAATGAATTGGTTAACTTTTAAGCTCACAGAAATAACAGAACTGGGTTAGAACATGTAACCTTAGTCATAATTTCCTCCTTTAAATTATATCTCCTCTCCATAATCACCTTCTGTGGCTTCACTCATCTCTCATACAACGGGAAAACTTATAAAATAATAACATTTTTCAGCTGTGCTTCATTAACTTAGATTCTGCTACCCAGAGTGAACTATTGCAGAAGGAAAGACCTCAGATGCGATTCTTACCTCGCCAGGCAGTGACATCTACTAACAGTGAAATTTCTGGAATTACAACAGGGTAAAAGCATTCTGGTCAGCACGAGGTCTGTAAATCTGTTTCTCAACTCTCTGTACTCTTCTCCTCCTGTTTGTTGTCAGCCACCACGTAAGCAAACGGACACAGATCATGTAGCTGAAGACAATAGGCTGAGGGTCAGTTAGTTATGTCCTTGACAGACTGAGACTCTCTACATTTTTTTTCTTGTAATAACCTCAGTTCAGATTCTGTAAAGGGCACCTGCAGTTTATAGTGGTCACCATGAGCAGGTTAAAAAAAGCTAAACAATGGCATTCGTTCCTCATTTCTCTTAGTGGCAAGAACAATTTATTCAATACAAGCTACACGTACAATTTTACACAACATTTTCAAGGCATTAAATGTCATCCTTCCAAGGAATGCTGCACTGCATATACAAATAGAAAACCTCATGCCTATTGAGTCATTTTCCTCTTAATCTCAAATAGCTTCTCATGACCCGAAGAGGATTTCTCACGTGGCTTTACTCCATAAATTGCAGCCTGTGTGCTACCGTTCTGTACCGTTGCCAGGTACAGATCAAACAGAAAGTACAGTTTAGGTCATCCCATCTCTATATTCTGTTTTTCTACAAAGACAACTAAAGATCTGCTGTTAGCACTATTTCCTTGGGAAGAGATATGAAAAATGGGAATAATAGATGTTGTATCAAAAGTCCTTTAGACAAAGATTCAGTCTGGCAGTTTGGCCAATTCAGCATTTACAAGGGCCAGGCTTCAGTACAATTTTAAGCGGAACTAATAGTTTTCCCGTGCCATTCCTACCACTTTGATTTTCCAAAAGCTCACCACTAGAGCTTGTTTGGTTTTTTTAGTATCAAGGACGATTACTGAAAATTTCATATGCAATCTGCTAAGGACTGAAAACACAGAGATTAAAAAAATGAAAGGCAAAAAGCTTAATTATTTTCTTAGAAATTACTAGCAGTTTTACACAAGTGGTACTAAATTAAATGGTGTCTTCGTGTTTTGGCAAAATAACAGGAGAATTCAGGCGTAATTTTTGTTAACAAAGAGTCTAAAAGTATAAGCAAGATGATTTGCTCAAGAATTTTTGGTGTTCCACCAGTTACTTGTTGATAGATGTGCTGACTATAGGAAAAAAAAAAAGAAAATAAAAGTACCAAGTACGTAACACAGACCTTTTTCACAACGCAGATAAGTCTCACAACTTATAAAAAGGAATACTTCTGCTACCACACCTTTCACAAACAGAATAGTGGTTAGAGCACTTGCTTTTCTGGGACCAGAGTTTGATTTCAGCTTAAGGCCACCAATGTAAAATGAGCTCTAACAGGATTAATCCAGCTCCTTCTAGATGAATTTACATCCTTCTTTTCTAGAACACCAAATTAGGTCACATTACTTGCATGATTCTTCTTTAGAAGTTGCTGGCAGAGGAAAAGAAAGCATTTGACAGTTCAGCAATAGATGCTTGCTGGGTCACTTACAGCATGCAGGACAATAAAAATACTAAGCTAAGAGTTCGTTAATTACATGGCGTTAAATACATCAGTCACAAACTGATTAATATTCCTTTGATTCTCTGTGAGAATTTTAAATTATGCAGTTTCCCCAGAACAGAGCTTTGCAATCTTCACATTTATCAAACTAAATGATAATAATTTTTTAAAAAAATCACACTGGAAATAGAAAATAATTTGATTTTTAGTTGGCTGCCAGGATCTCCAGGTTTCAAGTGCAGAATTTCAGCAACACATAGAAAGAGATTTCAGATTCAAAGCCAGCTCTGCCCCGTGCTTCCTACCTAACAGAACTGTGGACTTCAGAAAGCTACCTGGGACCTTCACCACCCCAGCTGCTTCACTGTGATCCTGACCCTTCCGGCAGCCCCGAGACCCCCAGTCTCAGGCAGGACTTTCCCTGTGGCTGGTCCCTGCATGGACGGATTGCTTCCAGCCGCCTGGGTCTGCAGCCGAGTTCAAAAAGCTTGACTGTCCAAGACGGGGGAAAAGCAGTTCCCAACCTCCCCTCTGACCCCCATCATGGGGAGGCAGGGGGGTGTGGGCTTTTTTTTTTTTTTTTTTTTTTTGACTGGATTCAAGTTTGTCCCAAGAAATTTCATAGCTGCATCTTGAGATGTCTCCCCAGCATTTCTAATTAGATTGTTTAGTCATAAAACATTAATAATTAATAAGCAGCAAAATATACAACAGAGTCCAGAACACTATAGTATTCCTATTAAATGGTTCATGTGACAGACTTGTCAATGTGAAATCTTGAAATAAAGCAAAAAGTTAACATGTTAAAAAAAAAAGGAAGAAATAATAATTAAAAATTCTCATTATTGTCACAAGTATATTATTTAGGTTTTTTTTTTTAAACACTTCCGTGATTTACAAAATGCAGCAGGTTAAATGCTTGTTTTATGTCTTTCATTTTGTAACAGTAAAAAGGTAAAATGAGGCAGTAATACATCTTATTTTGTGGTCACTGTGACTCTGGAAAGACAACTGTGACTAATTACATTGAAGTTATTCTAAGGAGACACCTTGCTTGTTTATACTTTTTTAAGTATCACTGAGCAAATTCAGATAATATTTTTAAAACTCAACAACCTGAAGCCCACCCAGAAGATCCTATTCCTACCATAAGCAATTATTCCTACTACTTACGTATAAGAATCACTTATATTTCTGTAGATTACATACAATAAGTTACATTGAACATCTTTCAGATAAAGGTGAGGAATTCGACATTAATAATCTGCTGAAACAGAAAGCAAGAGGCAAAAATCAACTGCTAACACCCAAGCACAGATAGCATTTCTCTTTTATTATGACAACATGATTCTTGAAATTGCAACAAATACCACTTCAGGGTCATTATCCCTCAGAAAAGAGACATTCCATTCCAGAATCTTTGTAATCTCATCCTTTGTCAACAGGATACATCTTAATGCTGCACAAAATTCAGTGCTTAGAGGTCAGAGTCAATGTAGAGGATACTCGGAAGATTTGCGGAAGCATATTGCTCAGTTGGTAAAACATTTCCTCAGAAATTGTCTGAAAAAAAAAGAAAAAACCACCAGTAAGCTTTGGCTTTTTGCCGTAGTTTGGAAGAATTAAGTCTCTCTCAACTTTGTTTCTTGACATTTAAGAGAATTGCTGTTTTTCAGAAGACCGTGAAGATTGTTTTCAAACTATGTGTTATAATTTTATTTATTTCAATCAAAAGGAAAAGACTGACCTAAAAATACTGTTTGTATATTTATTTGAATATCTGTTTCCAGTAGATTTCTTGTTCCAGTAATTGATTATTTCTGCCTAGCATAAGCAGGACAGTGCTGTTTGTTATCTACAGGACTCCTGCTCCCTGAATTCCAGAATTACATTCAACTTCACTACTTCGTTTATTCTTGGCTTCCTCCTTGCTCAGCCATTTACTACTTTGTCAAGAAATACATGTTGTTTCTTTCCTAATATAACTCTGATTTTTATATTACTTCCAGTACTGCCTTTTAGAACAAATCAAACTTAGTGCTGGCTACCTTTGGAAAACTTCTTGTTTCTGAAGATCAGACAGAATTCCAAATTAAATCTTTTCAGAATCTTAATTAACTTCAAATACCTAGAGTCATTAATGACTTTGTGGAAGCATGACTGAAGTCAGTGCATATTGTTAGGCAATATGACTAATGAACGCTTAAACTTATGTAATGCAAGGTTAGCCCATCTCTTCAGAGTAAATAATAGCAAAAAAGTATCTTTTTCAAAGGTGATGTATTCACCGTTTGTAAAGGTGAACTTCCCAGTTTGAAATTTTAGCATCCTCCGAAGATACTACAAGATATCAAAAAATATAAACCCCTCTTATTCCTGTTTCATAGGCAAGGGACTAAAACCACAGTGATTAATTTAAGCTCACACAGAGAGAGCAGGGCATAGCAAAGAAATCAAAACTAGATCTGCTGACACTTAACTTCTTGTTCCAACAGTCTCCTACGTTAGATATGAACCTGGTTTAACCTACCTGTGGTACCAAGAATTGTACAGTCCGAGAAATTCCTCCATCCCACGAGGCCATTTCCATCATGAAACCTAAAAACCAGCATTCATACTATATGCATTACCTATGCAATCTTCCCCGTCAATTACACCGTTATCAAGCAGTGAGGGAGTTTTCACACACGATCAGGATTTTAACTGCCTTAACTAGGGATGTCATTAATCGCATTTAAATCAGACTTGGCCAATCTCCTGACTGAAATCTGCTTTAACTGGAAAATCTAATGAGGAGTTATGAAGAAAATCAATATACCCTTGAAAAGCAGAATAACCAGTCCTACTGTACAGCAGAGTGCTAGCCAGCAGAAGCGAGAGGTTTCCCCAAATATGCGTGTTACGAGTTCTTTCAATGGCTTGCTTTCATTGAGAAATAGCTCTTTCCTTTAGCTCTGATGTGATCACATCCACATGAATGAGTACAAGTCTGTTGCCAAAAGTACACTGGCAATCCGGCAGCAACAGAAGCTACCTGGACTTACTTATATGGAAAAAGCTCAGCACACCTTTAGTGCACAAGTTCCGATAATGGCATTTTTATGCTAGCATTTCCTTACATATGAACTACAAGGCCCACAGGAACACACCAGTGGCAAATAAAGATACTCAGAAAAATACTTGTTTAATGAAGGTGGCTATGTGGATGATATTCCATTGTGAATTACTAAAGGTCACAATAGGAAGAGGTCCCTCGAGTAGGTGGTAGAAAGAACATTAACACTACTAACATTTTAAGTACTCTAAATGACTGGTTCAAGTATTTAAGTGCAACACACAAGAATGCAGTAAATAATACCACTTGGAAAGACAGAAAACCAAGTTGAGTCATGAGGACTTTCCAGCAAAGAGATGAATTAGCGTATAAACTAGTCTTGGAAAAATGTGGGGAGTCCTCATTGTTTGAGGCAATCAAAATACAAAAGACACTGGAAATTATACTGTAGAGAACCATCAGCTCTTGCCCTCCTTCAGAGATTGCTCAAAGCAGCAGTAAGGGCTTTTTCTTCTACTGTCTATGCTTAAGTTGTAAAGATACTTTCGAAACATTTTTAGTCTCCATTTCAAGCGTCTGGTAGGACAGCTAATAATTTTAAAGAGACAATATAAGTGTATGTTTTAACAAACAATAAATTATTGAAAAACACCTTTTTTTGGGAAAATATACAGCTTGAGCTAAGGCTGGATGTCACCAAATGCAACACAAAAAAAAACCAGCTGAAGCATTCACTAACGTACCTTTGACACACTTGAACACAAGCTCTGCCCTCTTCAAGCACCATGGAATGGTCATTTCCTAAAAATTAATAAATGAAAAGCCTCAATGCCCAATGGATCTAACCAACAAGAATAGCAGGGAAGTTATTAAAAAAAATACATTTTTGCCATAGAACCACATTTTCCCATCAAGTATTCAAGCAGCATTACAGGCCATGAAGAGGGATTCAGTTTTCCAGAGTATTCTGGGCAAGTGGTATATACATTATAGGTGACCATAAAAGCACTGCAACTGCTTATCAGTAAGAGAGCCCAGAACAATCTATACATTTTTAAGCTGAGATGTTGAATAAAAACATTGTTGATAATCCTATTAATGTAATTGGAAATGGGTCTATTTAATTCCCCTGTGGAGCTTCAGAAAAATGTATAACATCCAATGGATAACTGTCAGATTTGTGCCTCAGCTAGCCAAGGATAGGCTCCTGATCACATGTTAACAGCTGTAACTGATGATTCCTAGCTATTCTTGATGATTCTGGTTAAGGTTTATCAGCATACCCACTGCCTTCAGTAAAAACCTTCTCTCTAATACTGGAACCGGAAGAAGCCCTTCTCCCCTAAAGACACATTTATGTTAGGAGTTAAAACAAACAAAATCCATCTTCATCTGATAGAGGAGTTTCAGATATAAACAGATACCTAAAGTTAAATACCAAGATGGGATATGAAAACCACACTGCTTTAAGATATCTTAAGACATAGCTACAAGCACTGGTTTAAGTAATTTAAGTAACAGTTTAAATGCTTTAGTACATTAAACATTCTTTGGCTGTATGCTACAAAGTGAATTATATCAAGATGAATATTCCTTGTCAGAGACAGAGTGACTGTCACTGTAAACACTTCTCAAAAAGAAAATCGTACCTGTTTATTCTGAGGTACTCTTCAACATCAAAATGAGCACTTTCTAGTCTGAATACAGGAATATAGACGTGGAAATAAATTTATCATTCTATGTACCTTTTCAAATTTATGCTTTACATAATTTTCTATTCAGTAAAGCCAGCCTTTATTTTGCAATGCCAAAAACTGTGCAATCTGTCATTTTAAAAAAGCTGAATTTCAGGGTTTAAAAAAAAGTCATTTGAGAAGCAAGGTTATCCAAGAATGCCAACTGATAACACTGCAACAGTATACTGAACGTGGCTGCATTAAACAACTACTGAAAGCCAAGTTCCTACTTACGTGGGAGTATCTCCTGCCATCCCCAAAATACGTAATACGTCAAAAACAGCATAAGCTAGAAATGACTTTTCAGAAAACTTTCTTTCATGATGTAAAACACTGCATCAATAGATGCTGCTTTTAGAGCATACAACACATTAATCAGAACAATACTGGACAACATTTTATAAAATTTTTTTTTCATTTCTAAGCTTTCTTGAAGAAATACTTGGTCTTTGTTATAATACATCTGCCTATGTGTGCTTTCTGTCACAAGTAACGTAGGCGTTTATTGTTAGTTTTGATCATTGTTTTGGCTTAGGTAAAAACAAGTGTCTAAAAAGAAAGGTCCTGTTGCTCTGTAGGCAACTCAGGAGTACCTTGCATAATCAATATTTTAAGGACTGATAGAAACAGCAGGATATGACACTATTCCTTGGACTATTTCAGAGGAACATAGATGTTCAATCTTGTGGGCACTCAGGGAAATAACAGGTTGAATCCAGAATGTCACTGCGTGCAAGCCACAAGAACTGAAAATGACGCAGTAGTGATTCAACTCTAATCCATCTTTAAAAATGTAAGTTCTCGTGATTTTGCCATGTTATCAGGATTTTTCTCTATATGCAAACTAAGTAACAGTTGTGGAAATGATGAAGGATCAACTAAGTACCAATTCAAAATACAGTGCAGGGGATAGGAAAAAAAAGCAAACATCCCATCTCCTATAGTGAGTTTTGGTTAATAGCATTCAAGCAAGTAAAAAAAAACCTGGGACTTTTGGTTTTGTTCACTAGCAGAGACCACACCTCACTCCTTTTTGGGATGCAATAATCTGTTGTCAAATTAAGATTTTTTCTGCTTGTTAAAAAAAAAAAAAAAAAAGAGGCCAACTGCACTGATTAGAAAGATATGCTGCAAACCTTTTTATTCAAACAAATTTGTGACAGACTTACTATATGGGATGCCACTTTTCTAAAGCTAAGGGCTTGTGCTTTTGCAGAACAATGTCATAACCAGGTAATGAAAACACTGAAGTCCATAAATGTCTTGTGCGACAAAGATTTCAAACCAAATTTCAATGTTTAATTTTAGTAAGTTAAGAATTAGCAAGATGTTTACTCAAAGTATATCTATGCAAATCCTAAACATTGTATGAGCAACTATACATTTAAAGGCAGAAAACTCAGACGAGAAATATTTGAGGTTAACACACCCATCAATAATCTCTCTATATACATAAACTGTGTTCATAAACATTTGTTACACAGTTTATACTCCCTTCATTTCTACTTTTTGTTGAAACATTTTTGTCTTAACTTACAGTAATAGAGACAGCTGCCTGAGATCCCTGAGAAGTCACATTTTTCTGTGTTGCTGTGTGGACAGCAGCAATGGCTCCTATTCTGAAACTACCAAAGAAGTGTGCCAGCTCTAGCATTTTTAGCAATGCCATGCTGTTAGAGCCATTTCATTCCCCAGTTTGTATATCAGTTTATATTAGATTCAGAACAGTGATCAGACAGTAACACCTCAGTTGTCCTGAATTTGAACTTGTCTGCTTTTGCCTTTCTCAAGTATCAAACCCAGCTTCTTTCCTTCGTTTAACTTAATGATCAGACCACAGAAATCTGTTTTTGTTGTTCTCGTCATAAGAAAAACTAAGGAAAACAGAATTCCTAATTTTTTTTTCATAGAAAAAAGCCCAGTTCTATATGAAGGTCCAATAATAATGAAATGCAATGGCTTCATTGAGATCGATATACTCATTACTTCTGTGAGGTTATAAACACCACTCTCCCATCCATAAAAGAAGAAAACCTTTGGGAAAAGCACAGAGAAAACTCATGATGAATGCCTGTCACAGTGAAGCATGCAAACATCTCTGCAGCTGTGCTCCTGGTTAACCACTTTACAAAAATGTTTTTATGTAGGTGGTAAATACAGATTCAAAACTGGGGCTGCTGAAGGCACCAAGTTCAGGTTAACTTTCAGAAATCTGTTATTATTCACTTTTCCCTCAACAACAAGTTACATATGTGTGTGTTTCAAATTAGGTCAGCCAGCTGCAAAGCACTGTAATGAGCAATGCTGCTAATGCAATTCACACAATGCCATTTTGGTTAAACATACACTTATCATACAGGTCACTTTCTGCTTACTCTGCAAAGACTGAAAACTTAATATAAAAGGTAAATTGTTTTAGCAGGACCCTCTAAGAATCCAGTACTAGACAAGATAATAATTCTTCAGTTTCACACATCCAAGCAACAACACACTCTCAAAGCACGTTGAACCCTTGGTCTTTTGCTTTATTTGTATTTTAAAATACAGATATGCAAATGAAAGCTAAAACTAACAAGGTTTAAAGAAAAAAAAAAAGAAAAAATATAGTCAGATGGCAACTTGATTAAGAAAAAAGGTCAATAAATTTATGAGATACAGTAACTGGGTCCCATGAGTAACCCAGGCTTCTGTCTTGCAAGTTGATTACTTGCATTTGTGCCCAAAAAAGGTCTTGGTACCAGAGATGAAAAACTTCAGAAATAATATCATCTGTTCCTAAAAGTCTGCTTTTATGTATGGAAGTATATCCTTTAGAAGCTTCATTACTGGTCATTTTTAACTTTTGCATTGCTTGCACTTTCACAATAATAGACCCTGATCTTGCAAAAGGGGGTCACTTCTACTGTGTTTCAATCAAATTCTGTTAAAAAAAAAAGTCACTGTTAAAGGTAATCCACTGGTGAGCCTTTATCTTGCTGTGAGTCAGGTACTTTCAAAGAAGAAAAGGCAGTATTGAAATTTACAAGTGAAAAATCAAAGGGTTATTTAAAAAAACCCACAACAGACTATAATTATCTGTGCTTATAAAACTTAGTTTTAAGGTTTTCTAACTAGCAACAATTAAAACTGGGGATCTGGTATCACTATCACATCAGGGACTCTGAAGGTATAGTTTCTAAGTCAGAGCTGTTGCCAGAAGACTTCCAGGCACATAGTCCCATCTTTCATTAATACCTGTGCAACTGTGCAATGAGCTGGATCAAGGAAGTGAAGTGTCCAAAACAGCGAGTTGGGAATAAGAAACCAAAGTGATTCAGCTGGCTGAAATGGTTTTAACTGGTTCAGTTCCTTAATTTGGGTCAGTATACAGATACGAGCGCCAGCTCAACGATGTGGCAGAAGCCAGTCCAATGATGTGGCAGGAGCATGTGACTAGGATCAACTGTCCCATTTGGCTTAAACCAGCATAGAATCATACCCTTTGCAAAAATCACTTTTGTTGCATCCCAGAAGATAAAACCAAACCAAATCTTTACATTTACTTACTTCTGACATATCGTGCACCAATAGGAGAGGAATACTAATAGTAGTAATGTCGTGTGTGCAGCAAACTTTGAGAATGTTTCTGAGTCCCATGATTGCAGGATCCCGAGCAGTTATGTTACCGGATCTTACGTTATCATCCACACAGAGGTGAAAAGCAACGTGAATTTCAGAAAGATTTGAATGGCGTGTGATGTAGAATTCTCCTACAGAATAATACAAACCAAGAAGGCAAGATATCATGGTAGTGATCTGTACTGAAATACAATTGTTAGGCAATGTAAGGGTAGGGTCAGTTAAGACAAAAGGCAAATACAAATATACAACAGAGATCAAAACATATACATAAGGAGATTAAAAAAAAAAGTTAGAAACCAACTGATCTAAAATCTCTTGGAGTATCATTGTTTTACATTCATCCTACACTCACTTCCCTACTTCGATGGGTTTCACTGGCATCACGGACACCTGGTGTAATAAGACATAACAGTGCCAGTACAGGCGGATATGATCTATATATAGCATGAAACAGAAAAACAAACACAGAGGAGCTGTAATACTCAAAATATACAATGTAAGCACTGAATTGCAGACAGATGTGGGAGGCGGAAATACCAAAAATGGATGGGTTAAAATAAAGGATGCAAAAAGTTTGTGGAAAAAGATAGGGGGTTATGTAACAACTGAGATATGTACTGGAAGACAAAGGTATCAACGATCATTAGAATTTAAAATAATTCATAGTAATGGGAAGATCAGTTACAGAGTTGTTTTCAAAAAGTTACCAAGACATCTTGTTGGGGGTATTTTTAGACTTGGTATTCATTTATCAAAGGCAGAGAAAAAGTAAGGGGCAGTGAAATGCAGGTCTCTCCATCTTACCTTTCTGCTGGAGATCAAAAGTCTATACTGGAGTCAAGAGAAAAGCAGGCATGCAATAACCCCACTGTTTCAGTCAACAGATAAACATCTATCTTCAAACCTATTTTCACTGGTCATTTAAGTTAAGATACTACCTTTGTACTGGGACAGCAGAAGAATGGGTATGTACTCCTTTCTGATGACTGCTAAGGAGATAGATGGTCATTGCTGGGGATTACTAAGAGTAATAATACACAGGACACTGCAGCAAGATTCACCCGAATTTATCTGGTAAGGATCCAAGCTGATTTATAATCCACTTATACTAGCAAGATCTAAGACAATCATGAAAGCAATTTTAAGAAGCCCTCTTATTCAACCACGGGTTGTATGAATTTAACTCCTTCCCCCTCCAATTGTTTATTCATCTTCAAATTCCACAGAAGCTTTCCTTACTAAAAATAACAATATATACAGAAGATACTTCCTCTTTGAGAGGAATGGATTTGTACATTCTCAAAGCTAAAAAATACATTCTAAAATGCTTTACTGTATCACAACAGTGACATAATTATTTTCAAAAATAAAATTAATTGCTAGTATTTAAGTTTCACCTTTTCCCAAGATGCTCAGAGATCTCTTTTTCACCCTCAAATTCTGAAAAGAAATTTTAGGCATAAAGAAGGTGAGTGATTTGCCCCAAGTCACATGATGCAGTGGCAAAGCTGGGAATAGAAACCAGATGTCCTGACACCCAGTTCTCTGCCTTAGCCACAAGAACATCCTTCTCCTCTGATTGAGGTCAACTCGGGTTTAGTTTATAATTTATGTTCTGACTCTAGAGCTAAAAATGTGCATCTATAAAACACAATTTGCTTTAAGAAGAGGGGAAAAATGCAACAGAACTCACCCGGCAAAATATTTGACTGGTTTCGTTCAATATTCTTTAATTTATCTTCATTTCCACTATTTTTGTTTTCTGTATATAAATACATAGCACAAATATTAAACATACCATCTATTAATTATGCTTTGGCGTGAAAGTTTGATGTACTGAGATAATATCTGGCTTGAATTTTTACTATGAAGTTACCATAAAGTCCACAAAAGGCAGGGGGATGGACAGGAAGTGTTTTTGCTGTCTTCAATAGGATTCAGTTCAGTGTCTATCTCAAATCATTAGCTTTCTTATTTAACCATTCTACGATACCTCTTCATTTGGACAAAAGAAAATACAATATTCTCAAACATAATACTAAACTTTCCAAATTGCCCCACAACTACATAGTACCTTGCTATTGCTTTTTAAGAAACTATTTAAAACAAATTTGTTCCTAGTATTACAAGAAAAATTTTAAAGATATTTACATAAATCAGCAGTATAAAAACAGCTTTCAGTATTTTCCTCAAGACTACAGCAATATGCAGGTTCCTAAGAAAATTTGTTTCTCTATGTACTCTTATGAATCTATTCATGTTACTGATATATTTAAACTGTATAAGTAGTTCTCTGCAAGAGAAACAGAGTTTCATGCTGTACAAGTACTGCCTTAACACCATGTGGTCAGAAAATTTCACAGCCATTTGTACGTATAACTGCAAAGTAAACCATTCACAAGGATTTGGTCAGCACTAAAAAGTATATACATTTAGTCCATTTATTATTCAGTTTTTAGTGTTCACTTATAAGGAAGGGAAAAAGTCATAACTCCTCTTCTGCAATTTTTAAAGCTTTACATTTAAATAGAAATTAAAAAGTCAAGTCAGATAAAGTCTGTGTTGCTACAGGCAGTTTACACTGCAGAGGAAAGCACAATGGCCCCACACACTTGCTATGCTGTTAAAGTGTGATCAGAACCTAAGGACTTATATATATAAGGTTTTTTGGTAAGGTATGTCTGTTATGGCAGCCAAGACATCATGTGCAAATGCTGCCTGTGAAGAGACAATTTCATGCAGACTTCTCACAGTTTATCGATAAACTAGAACATTCCATTTTATAGATCAGGTAATTGAAGAAGAGTGAAATTAACTTGCCTGTAACCATAAACATTCAGCTGACCACTATTCTATTTCAAGGAAAGTAATTTTGGTTGTCACTGACCTTGATGTCTTTTCGACTTACTGCTACGCTGTGCTCTGGCCTTAAGTACAACCTTCTGGACAATTTCAAGCTGTTCTTGAATTCCAGGAAAATGGAAATCCGTGCATTCTTGGCAAACAGTTGCAAAATCTAGGAAAAAAAAAAAGATTAAAATCCACGTCATAAGGCTGTGCTTAGTAACATTACATAATTCTGCTCTACTGTTCAAGAAAGGCCAGTTACAAAGGCAACCCCCCCAAAACCAGACAAAGCCCTGCTGTACTCCTCTTTAAATTCTAAAAAAAATATGGCAGAGACAAAACATTTTTTTGAAATAAATTAATTGAAAAAGAAAAAAAAAAACAACCTTGAGTGCTGTTGCTCTTCAAACAAAACTACCCAGACAAAAAAACCCCAAATAACAGCAATAATATATGTGCATTAAATGTAATTATGCTTTAAAAATGATGTCTTATTACTAACAGTCCTTTAATCTGTTTATTAAAACATACATAATAGATACTTGCAACAGCAACAATAGCATTCCAGTTTGTTTTGAAAAATGAGAGCTATTAATGAAATTCATCAACAGTGTATCTGGAAAGCTGTAATTACAGGTCCTTCCTTTTAGTTCTCAAAACACAGATCTGAAAGCTAAAGAAAAGGGTCATCAGCTGAAAAGAGCTACAAGTTCCTTTTCCTGATAAGCAAGTATTATGTCAGACTTGGAAATATTATACTGATAATTAGGATCATAACATACTGCTTCTGTGACTCGTATTCTAAGCTCCTTATCCTAATGTCCCGCTGTCTCTCGAAGCAAGTCAATGGGAGCCAAAACAAGCTATTTGCAGGGAGCCGGACAATACTAAGCAATTGCTATTTACTTCCCATTTTGAGGTACCTGCTCCAATCCTCATTAAAGCTCTTAATGTACTCCGATTGCCTATCTGGAAAGCACCGTATACTCCTGTGAACAGGCTGTGACAGGAACAGGCAGGATGGAGAGAAAAACCTTAATGTGTTTTATATTTTTACATGAAGTCTCCATCACAAAATCTATTTTCAAAAGGCTTTATTAAATTCTGTGACCAAAACCAAGGGAAGAAGCTCATATTCCAAAAGATTGTGTTGTCTTTGTGTATCAACATAAAATCAGGTCACAAGACATTTTATTTGAAACAAACAAATGAAAAATCTCTTGTATTTAAATTAAAATTAACTGTAATTTTAGTTTATCATTTGTCTGAGCGTGCTACACCTACTCAATACCTGAGTCACAGTAGCTCTACAAAGTCCTAATATAAGTGACCTGAGCTAGGCAATGCATAAAGTATATAAAGAAACTATTCATCTAGCTTAGAAAAAATAGTCTGAATGAAAGGAGCATGTTGAAAGTTCATACATAAGTTCAACTTTCTGTTCAAGGCTGTTTTCTAGAGATGTGTCCAAATCTGATTGCAAAGGTATATTTTGCTAGTTGCCATTTACACATTGTAAGAAATACAGAAAACATTGCAGTCATGGTTTTCCGTCTTGCAAATACCTCACATACATCCTGAATTTTGAGAAAAATGGAACCATTTTTGGATAACAGATTTACTGAAGATGCAACATCAAAATGTTGCAACAGAACTAACAAAATACACTAAGTAGAGCACATTCTTAAGCTTCCTCAGGATAGAGCTAAACAAACAAGGTCAACCAAGTAAGTTGCAGGACTTTGTACGACTGGAGCCCCTCTCCGTTTAGTGCTTGCCGAGTGATTGGTGTTGCTCAAAACAATGTAAAATGCTTGGATAAACAGTGTGCTCACATGAAGCTCATTTACTCCAACTACCTTTGAAAATCTCATAGAGGTTTGAGGGAGCTTCTAGCCCATCACAAAATAAAGGCTATTAGGTTTGTATTTTTCCCCAGCTTTAAAATTGCTTCTGCACTTTTGTAACCCAGAAATTTAGACTGCACAAGCCACTACCTCTCTATTTAAACAATAGCATCAATGTATTATTTAAAGGTCTCCTATATAGCAGTTTTATGAACCTTTGAACCTCCTAGCGTATTTATTTCTTAAAGAGCTTTTTAGGAAGGAGAATTGCCTCTGGCTAGAGCCCTTGTAACAAACAGTTTTAACAGTTTAAGAGCAAAGTCTCCTCTCAAAGGTGTTTATTACTGCTCTTCTGCCAGAAGTTACCACTCTCACCACACAGTGGATTTAAAGAAATGTGCCTAAACCTCAGTTGGTATAGTGGTTTGGGGTCTCAGTACAACCAGACGTTCACTGATGGTTTAAAGTAATATATCTGACTAGGTCAGAGGAGTTGAGACACATTCATTTCTGCAACATTATAAAAAAGAATGGTGGTGCAGACAGCTATGGAACATGCCCACAGTTAAGTTCGCCAAAGTCCCTTTGGAACTCAAATAAATAAAAATTTATTGAGGATTATATGTTACAGTTTGTAATATAGTCCCTTATTTTCCCCTCTGCTGTGACTGCAACATCTAATTGGTGGCTAGAAGATGCAATTTTGTATTTAACAGTATTACTTAAATGTCCATCTTCTCTTATCACCTAAGATTTAGTATAAAAACAAATCTTCTCTATTTGTTATTAATTTAAATATTTAAGCAGAAAAAAAAAAAAGTAACTGAAAATGAGTATAATAAATATATAATATATTATAAATAAATAATAAATAATATCGTCAGAATTAAGCAGCTTGGAAGCCATAAACAGCACAAATGCAACTGCAGTTTTTACTGGTACACTTCTCTTTCCTTCTTGCTACAAGCCTGATTCCACACTGTTTTCAGAGAATATCAACCACCAAAGTCTGTTTTTTTTACAGCATGCTAGAATAATGACAAGTAATAGTGGCTCCAGTCAAAAAGACATTTCAAGTGTAAATATTTTGGTATTAAACTTCAAGAGGAAGGTGGGAAAGTCAATAATGTGGTTCAGAGAAAGCCTCGCTGACCAAAATTGGAATGGGAACAAACACATGTTTCACAAAATACCTTCACTGTAGCTTCCAGTTACTCAAAAGACATGCATTTAAAATGGCTACTAATCAAGCTTTCCAGGAGTAGGCAAGTAATATTCCTATTGTTCATTTTTAATGAAATTCATAGTGCTGCAGATATCTAACGTTCATGATGTTTTTATATATTTACTTATCAATTTAAAATCTTAGAATATTTCATTTGCGTATAGGTTTCAGTATGCTAAGTTGACATTGGACAGTTAGAAGACCCTACTGATAACAAGTCAGTCTAAGGCAGGGAAATGAACATTGAAGTGTTCACTCTAACACGTTCCTTACTTAAACACAAAACCTAGGAAAGAGATGAGAGATAACAGCATATTAGGGCACAACTCTGTCCCCCATCCTCATCCATACCTCTTTTTGCATTTTTTACCCTTTTGGAACACCATGTCTAAAACATTACGGACTCCAGCAAATTTTAATTTTACAAGGAATATTTTTTGTGAGAGAAGACAGCAAGTTTTAAGTGACACTCATTTTCACTGACACGTTACACCCTATTAGAGGGCTCACCTCTTTTGATGCCGCTATATGAACTGATACGGTTATCTACCAATAAAACCAGGCCACAGAGAGAAGTTGAATAGAGAGACATTGCAGTTTGAAGTCTGTGAAGTTTTACTCCACTTCGATGATTACGCTTATGTTTACAGAAATCCAGCATATCAGCTCTCAGTAATCTCAAGTTATGCATGGTCTTCAACTGAGCTCCTGTACGGAATATAAATTATTTTAATACATACAGTAAAAAAGGAAACTCAGGATTGTTATTAAAATGAAAGGGATCAAAGTGCTCCCTTAAGTTTTGTGAAAAACACCTATAAGGGAAATACAATCAATATACTCAAAAGAAATTTCTTAACCATATATTCAGTTTTATATACATATCAGCAATTTACAAAATAAGAGTAAAAATGCAATATTTTCATATACTGTCACAAAGCAAGGCTTATCTATACCTGAAATGTTCCCTATTATAAGGCTATGGATGAAATACTAATGCAGTCAAAACAGACAGTCTAAGAAGTCTCTATTGCATAAACAAAAAATTAAAAATTTAAGCACCTATTTTTCCATTAATTTATTGTGGGAATTAAATTTAATACCCATATTTTGTTACCAAACATAAGAAAAGTTAAAATATAATTTTTAACAGCTATGTGTTTTGATGTTAGTGTGCTTTTCTACACTAGTCACCTTGCTAGAGCGGATAAAAACTTGCTTCTAGAATGTCTTCCATTAAGTATATTTCAGGTAGCTAGATACTGTTTGATACAGTTTATACCGTACTCTACTTCTCTTACATATGTAAAGAACAAATACAGACCAATTACAAACTATATATATTATACACATTGACAGTTAAATACTGTAAATAATACATGGCTTAGATACATTATTTATTAGCATGTGTTATTATGTTTGGTTTTTTGGTGTCAGTTTAGTTTACTTACCCAAGTGAATAGTAAAACTTTCTTCTAACAGCCTTTGCTCTTCATAAATTCTTCCATTTCCTTCTACAGATTCTCTCAGTTGACTGGGCTGAACCTTAATTTCATCACTAAAATAATGAGAAACGTACTGAAAAGTTTATCCTAATTTTTGTTCAAGATCAACCATATTTTGTGAAAGCTATTCAAAGTTTTCTCAGCTAGTCTGTGGAAACCAAGAAACTAAACCTATTTGAATGAGCTCCACTCATCTGAGGTTTTATTTTTCTGGCATGCAATACTCCAGGTGCATACCAGCAGGAAGAGTAGACTCCACTGTAGACTTATATTACCTAGCTCATTTGTAAAGCATTCTGAGCTTGAGAAATAAAAATAAATCACAATACCTAGTTATAACATAATAAGAACATAGGAATAAAAGGGGAAAAAAAAAAAAAAGAATTCTTCTCAGCCTCTTTATAATAGCCAAAACCTTATTTATGAAGTTACTAGAGAAAACATTTCTTTTTTCCCCTGCACAAAATAGGAGGTTAAAAAAAACCAAATCAAATACTCCACAGTGTTCAAGCTAGCAGGAAATATTTCAGATATCAGTTCTAATTTTTCTTCCTAAATTCAACTGTCTGGAAGTAAGTGATATAATAAGTACTGTTTCTGCTACATGAAAGAACATGAACATCTCTCCAATTTGTTTCTGCATTAATGAAAAGTTTCTCTTTATTTTCAAAATGCCTAATCTTCAAAGGTGTTTCAAAGGTGTTTTATAAACTTGCAAGCAATTCCACTAATTGCAAATGCCTAGTGATGAGGTAGAACTGAGATATACCGTTAATAAATATATATACACACATATAAGCAACTAGATGCATAAAGATCTATATATGCGTGTGTGTATACATATATATATTTCATGTCTATATATGTGTGTAACACACATGCATTTTTTTTTTCTCTCTCTCTCTTTCTCTAAGCTTCTAGTTGCCCCACTATAGACTTCCTGTGCACTATTTTCAAATGTATTAGGGACCTATAGTTTTCAGGACTCAACACAAGCAGAGAGATTACAGTTTCTGCTAGTGTATGTGAGTGCAATGATTCAAATACTATCACTTCACATCTGTTATAAGCATCCAAGATTATGAAGCCAAAACATACTCACTCTGTCTCAGAGGTCCTTGCCTCTGAACCTCTAGCAGTCCATTTCTTCTAGCTTTCAGCTCTAAGCAACTTCACCTTGGTCTTATTTTACAGCAGTAGAAGGCCAGAACATGGGAAGAGGTTCATAGTGATAAGTATGAATAGCCTTTGTAATCTTTAAAATCTCATGGAAATAACCAACAAAGCTAACATGAAAATTCTGTGGAAAAATATTTTAGGATTGGGCTTAGAGCTTGAGCAGATTGTCACTACTGTAGTGATGTTTTAGCTGGTCACTAGGTTAGAAAGAGGCCAGCTTGCTTGTGAGCTATGCTAGGACATTCTGGGACTAACCCGAGAACTGCAAAAGACTTCCAAAACATAAATTCACAAAAACCTGAGGAATCTAAACATACAGCATCATTTTCCAATATATTTTCACTCCCCTCTCTCTTCCCTCATGTTCCATACACTCGGCTTCCTTATTCCAAAAGGAAACACTTAAGAGAAAGTGATGAAATATTTCACACATTATGATCCATGCCTGCCTCCTCTTACCACTGGCATCCACTTTGTTCAAAGGCATTGTGTTTCCCATAAATTCCTTGCTGCATCCACCTAAATCTACTCAGACAGGCTTTTCTACTAATGTGAGGCATGAGAAAGCCTCAGGTTTTACTCCTTCTCTTTTCCTATTAGTAGCAAAGGTGGTGGTTACTAATGATAAAGAATAAGGATCTCCCAAGTTACAAATTCAGATTTCCCTGCTATTTCCTCAATCAGAAAGCTTATCATTCAACTCTCACCACAAGTGTTCACACTAAAAAATTCCATTTTTTTAGCTGTCCAGTGATATATACATAAAAAAAAAAGAAGAGGAAAAAAAAGAAAAAAAGAGGCTTATTAATTCAAAATGTGTGATACTGTTACCATTTATTAAGCTACAATTATTCTGCAGAACATCCTTAAGTGGTAACAGAAAGCCTTGTGAAATAGTGCTAAAGATAGACATTGTAAATAAAGGCAAAACAGGAGGAAACCCCATTCAGCTCAAGTTGTAGTTTAGTGCATTACAACACTTCCTGGTACAGAAAGGTTATAACATTACACAATGAAGAAATTCCTAAAAATATAAATATTTAATTATGATGGTTTATTTGCCTTCGATTTGCTTTGATTATCCTATTTAAATGGCTAATCTGAAATAAAGATTATATAAAAGCAAGTCCTTTGAACTATTACAGATGGAAGTAAGCATCAGAGAGGAATTAAGTACCTGATTGAGCTGTTGTTGGGATTCTTTAGGTCCTGATGAAGCTTTATCACCCACTCCTGATATTCCTGCTTCTGGATAGCAGTAGACTGTTTTAATTCATTGGTCCATTTGTTCTCCAAATCCTAACAATATGACAGTGATAATTTGAGTGTTTTGGGTTTTCTTTTAAAGACAATTATTTACATGACATATTAAGTTCACTGAATTTAATTTACCTGCTGAGATTCAAAATGCTGAGCCGCTAATGAATTTACATCTTGGTCTGTTAGTGATTTCCCTAGCTCCTGCATCACCTTATCCATTTCAGCTCCTTGTCTGAAAGAGAAGCAAACATAGATTTACAATAAGCAACACTTTCAAAAAACTGGCAGAAGAACACCCATTGTTGTTGATACAATGTTACTGATACAATGATCAGCTGTATCAGTCAGCTGGTCAATGCTCATCACAAGCAGAGATACAACTGAACACATAGCTGAAAGATACGCCATGCAGTACTTTGTCCATCTGCTCATTTTGGAATTGGAATTCATAGACTTAAAGTCTGCCCTCACAGATATTCAAAAGAATGTACGACAGTATCTCCGGATACTCTAATACAGCACTTCGCTATCCTTATCATTAGAAGAGTTTTTGAAATGGACCTACTCAGTCCCTTGCTTTCCTCCCGCCCCAACCACTGATGATGCAGACAGGTAAACACCAGGAAGTAGGCTAAACACACCTGTTTTTAATAGTCCGATGAGCTTCTAGATCAAGTTACATTCAACAAGGGGACCTGGAGTTAAAGGGCTGCCCTGCTATCATCAGCTCATCCAATACCTCAGCCTTCTTAATCCCTGGCTTCACTTAGTCTTTCACATTCAGCCCTTTCTTCAGCAAGGAATTGATTTACCCTAGCACAGATTTAGCAATGAATATCCACAAAACAAATTTGAGTTGAGGGTCAGGGATTCCAAGTCAGCTCCTGTGTAAACAGAACAACACCTATGCTTGACTGGGATAGTCTCAGCTGTCACCGACATACGGAGTTTTTTGATTACGACAAATAGGTATGATAAATTCCACCAGAGTCAATACACAGCTACATCACACTAGAGCTCTACAACATTACTGCTTTTAGGATTAAGTGATCTTTCTTCTAGATGCATACTTGAGAAGAGTCAATAAGCAGCAAGAAGTTTTGCTAACACATTAGCGGCAACATTTATCCCCAAATTAGAGATACGTAAAATGCAGCTTCATCGGGGGCCCAACTTAAATGCCTCTTTGCAAACACATGTAGCATGGGGAATAAACAAGAGGAGTTAGAGACGTGTGCGCGCCTGCAGGGCTACAATCTTACTGGCGTCACAGAGACATGGTGGGATGGCTGCTACCATTGGAGCATTGGGATGGAGGGATACAGGCTCTTTAGGAAGGACAGGCAGGGGAGACAAGGAGGGGGTGTCCCCCTCTATGTCAACGACCAGCTGGAGTACATGGAGCTCCGCCTGGGGATGGATGAGGAGCTGACTGAGAGCTTATGGGTCAGGATTAAAGGGAGGGCAGGGACAGGTGACATTACGATGGGGGTCTGCTATAGGCCACCCAACCAGGAAGACCGAGCGCATGAGGCCCTCTATAAACAGATAGGAGCAGCCTCACGTTCAAAAGCCCTGGTCCTCATGGGGGACTTCAACCATCCTGATATCTGTTGGAGGGACAACATGGCAGGGCATAAAAAATCCGGGAGGTTCCTGGAGTGAGTTGATGATAACTTCCTTCTCCAAGTGAGAGAGGAGCCAATGAGGAGAGGTGCTATGCTGGACCTTGTTCTCACCAACAAGGAGGGGCTGGTGGGGAATGTGAAGCTCAAGGGCAGCCTTGGCTGCAGTGACCATGAAATGGTGGAGTTCAAGATCCTCAGGGCACCGAGGAGGGCACACAGCAAGCTCACTACCCTGGACTTCAGGAGAGCAGACTTTGGCCTCTTCAGGGATCTGCTTGGTAGAGTGCCATGGGACAAAGCCCTGGAGGGAAGAGGGGTGCAAGAAAGCTGGTTAATATTCAAGGATCAACTCCTCCAAGCTCAGGAGCGATGCATCCCAACAAAGGGGAAATCGGGAAAAAACACCAGGAGGCCTGCATGGATGAACAAGGAGCTCCTGGACACACTCAAACACAAAAAGGAAGCCTACAGAGGGTGGAAGCAAGGACAGGTAGCCCAGGAAGAATACAGAGAAATTGTCCGAATTGGCCAGGGATCAGGTTAGGAAAGCTAAAGCCCCAATAGAATTAAATCTGGCCAGGGACATAAAGGGCAACAAGAAAAGCTTCTATAGGTATGTCGGGGATAAAAGGAAGACTAGGGAAAATGTGGGCCCTCTCCAGAACAAAATGGGAGACCTGGTTACCCGGGATATGGAGAAGGCTGAGGTACTTGATGACTTTTTTGCCTCAGTCTTCACTGGCAAGTGCTCGAGCCTCACCGCCCAAGCTGCAGAAGGCAAAGGCAGGGACTGGGAGAATGAAGAGCCACCCGCTGTAGGAGAAGATCGGGTCTGAGACCATCTAAGGAACCTAAAGATGCACAAATCCATGGGACCCAATGAGATCCATCCACGGGTCGTGAGGAAACTGGTGGATGAAGTTGCTAAGCCACTATCCATTGTATTTGAGAAGTCGTGGCGGTCCGGTGAAGTTCCTGCTGACTGGAAAAGGGGAAACATAACCCCCATTTTTAAAGAGGCAAAAAAGGAAGACCTGGGGAACTACAGGCCAGTCAGTCTCACCTCTGTGCCTGGGAAGATCACAGAACAGATCCTCCTGGGAGCTATGCTAAGGCACATGGAGGACAGGAGGTGATTTGAGATAGCCAGCATGGCTTCACCAAGGGCAAGTCCTGCCTGACCAACCTAGTGGCCTTCTACGATGGAGTGACTACATCAGTGGACGTGGCAAGGGCTACAGATGTCGTTTATCTGGACTTCTGTAAGGCCTTTGACACGGTCCCCCACAACATCCTTCTCTCTAAACTGAGATATGGATTTGACAGGTGGACTGTCTGGTGAGTGAGGAATTGGTTGGATGGTCGCATCCAGAGGGTAGTGGTCAACGGCTCAATGTCTACATGGAGATAGTGCCAGGTGGTGTCCCTCAGGGGTCCGTACTAGGACCAGTACTGTTTAATATCTTCATCAATGACATAGACAGTGGGATCAAGTGCACCTTCAGCAAGTTTGCAGATGACACCAAGCTGAGTGGTGCAGTTGACACTCCTGAGGGGCGGGATGCCATCCAGAGGGACCTGGACAAGCTCGAGAAGTGGGCCTGTGTGAACCTCGTGAGGTTCAACAAGGCCAAGTTCAAGGTCCTGCACCTGGGTCGGGGCAACCCCCAGTATCAGTACAGGCTGGGGGATGAAGGGATTGAGAACAGCCCTGCTGAGAAGGACTTGGGGGTACTGATGGATGAAAAGCTGGACGTGAGCCGACAATGTGTGCTTGCAGACCAGAAGGCCAACTGTAACCTGGGTTGCATCAAAAGAAGCGTGGCCAGCAGGTCGAGGGAGGTGATTCTGCCCCTCTGCTCTGCTCTGGTGAGACCCCACCTGCAGTACTGCATCCAGCTCTGGAGCCCTCAGCGTGGGAAAGACATGGACCTGTTGGAACAGGTCCAGAGGAGGGCCACGAAAATGATCAGAGGGCTGGAACACCTCTCCTATGAAGAAAGGCTCAGACAGCTGCGGTTGTTCAGCCTGGAGAAGAGAAGGCTTCGGGGAGACCTTATTGCAGCCTTTCAGTACTTAAAGGGGGCTTATAAGAAAGATGGGGACAAACTTTTTAGCAGGGCCTGTTGCAACAGGACAAAGGGGAATGCTTTTGAACTAAAAGAGGGTAGATTCAGACTAGATATAAGGAAGAAATTTTTTACCATGAGGGTGGTGAAACACTGGAAGAGGTTGCCCAGAGAGGTGGTAGATGCCTCATCCCTGGAAACATTCAAGGTCAGGTTGGACGGAGCTCTGAGCAACCTGATCGAGTTGAAGATGTCCCTGCTCCTTGCAAGGGGGTTGGACTAGATGACCTTTAAAGGTCCCTTCCAATCCAAACTATTCTATGATTCTAAGATTCAGTATAGAAGAAACTATATAAACAGGTATGCATTGTATAATGTGAGCTTAAACAAACACAACTCAAGAGGAATATTGCCACTTAGAATGCTAAAACATACTTACTTAGAATATCCTGGCATCTCACAAACTTCTCTAGCATTTAGTATCTATACTATACCTATATCTGTGTGCATTCATTTCCCTTAACCTAATTAGTCTCAAAAAGAAAAAGAAAACTCCACATTGTATGTGTTCCCTCTTGTGGACAAAGCAGCCACCTACAGCTATTCAAGCTTATTCAGAAACTCAGGTTCCCATATAGACTTTCCTAAATTTGAAATTCAACAGGTTCTGATTTAAAGTTAGTTCAAGTCTTTTGCTCATCTTTTCACCCCATGGAAGTTCCAATTTTTCATTTAAATTACATCATAACAAAGGCAAAACATGGTACGTACATATACTTTATTTTCTAAATATCCTAAGCACTTTATGTTGCTGTACCACTTACAACGTGAATAGAACAACGGAAATCAAACCTTGTATTACTTTGATGGCCTTAGCTTTTATTATTTTCAGTGACTGAGGAGAGTATAAGATAGGTGACCCTAACAATATAGGCTAAGTATTTATATGACTTTAGAGAGGGAAACAAAACTAAAATAGGGCTTACATAGACAAATACAAGTTGACACACGTTGTCCTACTAGTTGTATACCCCCAGTGGCATGCACCCCAATTTAATAAGATAGAAAAAGAAAAAAGAAGGAATACCTTTCCCGTAGTTTTTTCAATTCCACATCTCTTTCACTTATTAATTCTGAGATACTGACAAAATAATTGTGTTCCAAGTTTAACAGCATTTCAGAAGCTGGAGAATGTATCAGGTCATGATAAACATCTGCAAAATCTTCATCCCAGCTGGTTTCTTCAGGTTTTGCATATTCTAATGTTGTCTAAAAATTGTAAGATATTTTAAAGCATATGATACCTTTTAGGACATACAAGGATCCCTCATAATGGTGGGGCAAAACCTACTGGGCATGCACACTGTTGCACAACCTTCAACACATATGAATTATCTTTCTTAATTTGAGCTTTCTGTATTCTGCTTTAGCTTTAACATCTTCTCCCTTCCCATATTCTTTCTCTCTCAAAGCAACTAACAGCAGAAACATTCAGGTTTTGACTACAGTGAGGAATTACCAATTTTCAGCCATCACCAACTTGGAAAGAACAATAATATCTACAAAAATATTTGCAATTGATGAATTTTAGACAGGGGCCAAAACACCAGCTGTGCACAGAAAGATGTTTTGCTAGAAAGGATGACTAACCTCTGATGTCACTAGAATTTGATCAACAACACTGATTTAAGAAAAGCCATTTTTATTGAACAAAGAATAGCCCAAAGATGCCAGTTTTGCAAGCTCCTTTATACTGAAACATTGCAATCATTCCCACTGGATTCAGCTGACAAATTGAGATTGTATCATTGAAGTATAGGTTAGAAATGTCAAGAAATGATCTAATCCTCACCCTTACACTCAGGCTAACCTATTCATAGAAACTGCTAGCACAGAAGATTGTCAACTCTTTCAATGTTTTATCACATTCCCATGCTCACCCAAGACAGATTTTCCCTTCTTAAAGGTTAAGGTAATTTCATTTTGTTGATGTTCATTCAGGCAGATAATTTGCTTCCAATTCTCTTTAAAACAGACATATGTTTTGGAATTTTTCACAACATTCTTCTATATTCCATGACATACAAATTCAACTATAAACTTTTCCTCAAATGCTGCAATTTCTGTCATTCTTTTTTTCTCTTTGCTAAGACTCCTCCAGTTCTTTTGCATTCCTCTATTTTAAAGATCACATACAAAACTGGATGCATTACTCCAGCTAAAGCCTCATCATCGCTAAATAATGTAAAATAGTCACATGAACTCAGAAAATGAGCTGAAAAGTCTCCCCCAAAGATACACTTTCTCTTTGGAGTCTTCATTGCTATTATGGACATTTAGGATAGGAGTACCACTTTACTATCTCTTGCTTTGATTCTAATGCACTATAACCCTTATGCCTATTTTTGTTTGAGTATCACAAGCTATTTACCTCTCAATTTTGTATCTTTTGAGTCTATTAAATTCAGAAAAAAACTTGACTGAGAACTTGTAGGATGAAGACTTAATGATCACTTTCAGATAAAAAGAAAAAATTGTAAGAATTGATCAGTAAAAGTGAATTTCAGTGTAATTTTGCATCTTCACAGATGTGATTATGTCTGCACATGCACACACACGCTCACAGAGCAAGTCCTGAATATTAACTTTTCAGCCTTAATCTTACCTCTTTGTAAGATTTAGCCCAAGTATCTGCCAGCTGGTTTATGTCTACTTTTCCTGATTTAACTGCTTCCAGAGCCATTTCAGCTTCTCTATCATAATCTTTTATAGTTTCCTCTTCTATGAACTTATTAAGAGATTGCTTCAGGTCTGTTATAACAAGAAGAGAATGGTCCATCAACAAAACACGTCAGTGGAAGTATCAGTAATCATCTAGGAAACATACAAATAAAGTTTTTCTGAAAACCTTTTAATTGGGCACCTCACTTGCTAGTACTGACAGTAATTTTCTTCAATGTTTTGTTGTTTTAAAAACAACTTTTTTAAGACTGTTCTAGTAAATACCCTTCTTTTTGTTTCTTAAAGCAGGTTGTAAGACACTTGTGGACATGGATGTAAGAAACTAATTTAAGAAAGCAATTCTCACCATTTTCTATAAAGCATGGTAGATTGTGCAGAAGCATTAGACGTCCATGCAAATGACTAATATTCTCTTGCACAGGGAATTTGAGAGGCACGGTAAGCACTAAATGTTGATTTCCAGCATTGAATTTGTACACATAGTCTCTCTCCCTAGTGCAGGTCTTTCCTTTATTAGGCTTCATCTTCTTGAGTTGATTTCCTGCATTAGAAATGAAAATAACATGAGTTACATTCTTGTAAAATCATAAGTAAAAAAATGCTAACTAAGAACATGGCTTTGTTAATAATTAACAGCTTCTGGCAAGAAAACTTAAACCACCAAATTTGTCATAGATACTCACCTCAATTTTGACTTCCAAATACATAGATTGGAACTGAAGCATAAATACCAGTTTCCAAAACAGTGAATGCTTCTAAACTGTAATTGAGTATATCAATATATGAATTTGGGTAATTACTCTTACAAATTACAGAATAAGTATCCCAACTTAAAGGCAGAACCAGAACAGAAGGAATCCCCATAAATAGCAAACTTCAACTGAGACACTGTAACTGCTGCCATGTATGTCAAAATCTGAAATCCTTCACAGTGCATTAGGATTTGATTTCCTCCTTTCTGTGGGTGGTAGACTTGGGGGGGGAGCAGAAGTTCGCAATCATTTTTAGAAAAAGCTTATTTTGTCATTTTGTAACCTGCTTTAGGATAGATTGTAAATATTTTTAAATAATATCATTAAAAATAAGCCAAAAGAAAAGCAAGCGAACTGTCTACAGGATGAAAATACAGGATGGGAGCACATACCTGTGTCAGTAATTTTTCCCTCCACTAGGGCTCTTCCACACATTCCTCTTCTGTGAACATTACCTGCAAAGCTGGACACATTACTCCAGCTGAAATCTCCCCAGTGCTAAAAAACACGGTTCAAGGAGAAGAAAAGCAGAAAACGAAAGAAAAAAAAAAAAGTGTATTTTCCACAGCAAAATTCATGGGACCATTTTATAGGGTTGTGGGTTTTTTTTGTGAACATTTTTCCTACATTTGGAAACGGATTAAATGAATTAGTTACAAATTGCTTCACGACAGCAACAAAAATCTCAGGGCAACCAAAGCTAAAACTGGCCGTCGCGGAGAGGGATTTAAACAGCACCACTTCAAAAACAAAACTGAGGAAGGTCTTTCTGCCACTCCCTGACAAGGCAAGGTTTAGTGGGGAGGAAAAGGGCGGGAGGAGGTGACCCTAGCGCAGCTGAGCAGCCGGCCTGCCCCAGCAGAGAAAGGGGCCAAACCCCTTTTCCAAACCCGGCGCTTGTGCCCTCAGCTCCACCGCAGGCTCTGGGGTGCCAGGCCGGTGGCCCACGCCAAAAGAAGCAGCATTAGCTCCCGTTACTGAAAAAGCAGAAGCAAAGCTGGCGGCGGGAGGGAAAGGCCTGCAGGATCCCGTCCCCCTTCCCCCCGGGAAGGCTCCAAAACCCCAGGGTAAACACAGCCCCTCAGCTCGGATGCGGCAGCGCCCACAGGGACAGGAGCCGCCTCCCCCGCCGCGCAGGGTAGGAGCGGCGTCCTCCTCCCTCTTCGCTCACCTGGGTCCCGGGCGGGCAGGTGAGGGCGGGCGGCGGCGCCGGGGGGCTCGGCCGCTGAGGAAGGCGGCGACGCCGAGTGGTTCCCGCCTCCCCGTTAGAACCTCCGCATCCAGAGCCGCAGATTCGGCACCCGCCCGCTTTGTGGCGAATGTGCCGAGCCGGCACCCACGCTCCTGTGGGTGCTGCCGACGCTCAAGAAGGGAGGGGGCGGGGCAGCGGATCGTCACCGGCGCGTGTGCCCCGCCCCCGCGGCCGTCGGCCGCCGCGCGCCGCCCGGAGCGGGGATGGCGCGGCCGGTGCGGAGGTGCGTGCGGAGCGGAGCCCGGTGGGGTGGGGGGCGCGGGGCGCGAGCCGCCGGCGCCGCCGCTCGGCCGGCCGGCCGGCCCCGAGGCGCGCGGGCGCCGGGAGCTCGCGCCCAGCGGCGCTGGGTGGCGTTTCCTAGAAAGCCGCCGGCGCGCGCGCGGCGCCGCCGGCCGTTGCCCGCTGAGGGAGCGGGCGGGTCCCCTCCTCCCCTCACCCCCGCGGCCGCCGCTCAGGCGGGCCCCGTCAGAGCCCCGCGCCTCCAGTCCCAGCTTCTCCGCGGCCTGTTGTAGCGCCGGGCCTGAGGACGGGCCTGGGCTGTTTGCCTTCCAGCTGGAAGGAAGCGCGGGGCTTCTTCCTGGGGCGGGCGGCGGGAGCGTCGGTGTCCCGGGAAGAGCAGCCGCGGTGGGTGGCGTCCCTGGGTGGATCCCTGGCTGAGGGGTGGGCTTGAAAGCGCTGCTTCTGCCCGCTCCGGGTAGGATAACACCTGCACCGGCGGCGGTGTCGCGTAGGAAACGGCCTAGGAGGTGCACGGAAAGCACGTTTCAGGTGCCTAAGGTGACCCGGGAGATAAGTAATTCCAGTTGCACAGTAGCAGCTCTGAGACGGTGTGTACGTGAGGAGAATACAGTGCTCCCACAATGAGAGCAACAAAAAGCACTGTTATTTTCAGATTTTAAAAAATCTAGAAGCTATTCCGAATAACCATATTGTATACAGTAGCACTGGTTATATGTACATTTGAACATGTGTTGCTTTTTTCTTGTAAAACATATGACTTACCCAAAAATCAAGCGTTAGCAAGTCAAGGTGATCAATCTAAAAGGATTAATAGTGTATTTTTTTTGCCACAGGAACAAGAAAATTGTTGATTATTCTCAATTTGGTGATCTGGAAGATGATGGTAAGCGGCATGTTCTTGTACAAAACAAAAATGCCAAACACTAATGCCACCACCCAAAACATGATCAGAGTGTCTTTAATGAATTAGTTCATTGGGAAGGCTGTTAAGTGTTTTCACTGGAAGTAATCTGGGCACAGATTAAATATCCTAATTCAACAAGAATATGATGGCTGTAAGCCAGAGTATAACAACAGTATGTCAGGAAACTGGTAAATACATTGTCTTGTTGCAGGAAAATCTATTTTTTCCCCTGCCTCAGTTTTCGGTGGTAATTGGTTGCTCCGTGTCCTCCTGATTATCAGTGCGCAGGATTGTAAATCAGAATATAAAGGAAGCGTGAATCATCTGTATGTAGATCTAATGTTTCTCCTACAGCTCTGTATCTGATGGGTTTTGGGTAAGGACATAGCAGTCAAATTTTGAGTTCCATTGATAAGAAAAATAGATTGCAGGCTATTCGTTTTCATGACAGTCCTCCCTTACTTCTAAGCCTAATGGGTGTTACGCATTTTTCTTACAGAATTTGTTTGCTTTCATGGTTTTTTTTTCCCATGCTGTTTGCAGGATACAGGGAACAGTTTGAATTGGTGGGAAGGGGAAGGCAAAAATAAATAATGTTGAAGGTCTTGTGTGAATCATATGGATTAATGCAGTTTCTTAGTTTAAATGTGGTGCATGACTTTTCTTAGTTTATATGTGACCATTTGTAATAAGAAAAGTGTAAATTCTCAGAAACATTAGTAATCTTATCTAAGGTTCTCCATCATTTAGAGAATACTGAAGATGATTTTTTTTTTCCTTATTTTGCACTGTGATCTCCAATGTCTTCAGTTGGAAGAAAGGCAGTTTTCATGCCTTCTAAATTTCTTTGAAAATTGGAGAAATGCATTGCATTTTGTAAGAGGCAATATGAAAATGGTAGAAAAAGGGGAGCAGCCTACATTTTTTAAGAATGGGAGTCATTAAGGGGAACAATTCCCGAAACACCAAGAACTCAAATCTGTTTAATGACTGCAATTACTATTATAATTGATTGCTGTTCAGCATATCAAAAGGTGAACTTCTAGTTATTGAAAATCTGGTAACACATTGGACATTGAAGCTTTATTGCCTTATTGGTAATAAAAACAAATCATTACCTCCTGAATAAAAGCATATGCAAAAGACATCTTGTTAGATTTTCATTTAAAATACATTTAAGAACAGTATAGTTATAGAATTTATTAATTTAAATTAATTTAAAAATAGAATTAATTTCAAAAAGGTTATCTCTGGTATATTTTCAGTGTGTGATGAAATCAAGTTGAATGACTTCTCTTGGCCATATGGAAGAATATAGGAAGGCTCATTAAAGCTTGTTGCTGTTTCCCAAACAGATGAAGACTTTGCATGTATAGCTGCACCTTCAAGCAAAAAATCCAGAACACAGCTCAAGGAACCAAAGAAGGAGAAAAAAGAGAAGCAAAAACAGCCACACAAAGAATTGACTCCGTCACAAAAGCAGACGCCTAGTAAAAGGTAAGAAATGTTGAAATGCGGTCAACTCTGTGTAAAGCTGGATTTCAATAACAGTATTTGGTTTTTTTCTTTTTTTGTTTTCCCTAGAGTTTTAAGCAGCTGAGAATAAACAACTAACATGTTAGTGTGATAAAGATTTTCAGCTTTATTGGTATAGTTGCAAATCAGGGAAAATGTGGCTATGCATAGAGTCAGGAAAACGTGCCTGAGTTTGGTAGTGAGCTATGTCTATTTTGTTACAACTCTAAAAAAACTCCAGCAAGCGGCCTGCATAGGTGCAGAAACAGGTTTGCATGTTTGATCTTGTCTTGATATCTCTACAGGGCAAAATAACTGTAACAATTCTGTGTTACTGAGGACTCGTGAAACTGAGAAATATAAAGACAAGTTTGACTCCCTAAAAAAGAACATATTGAAAGTTTGATAGAAAATACAAAGTCAATGTCAATGAAAAAAGAAATCTGATTATTTTGGTGGTAAATTTGTATATGAATGTTACATTTCAGTGTGGTATTTCAAGCAAATGTAATCACCTTTTTCTGTGATAATACCAGTTATTAGCTCGTGTATATATATATACACACACACAATGTTTTGCAATCATAATACTTCTAAGTGTAGTGTACTTTAAATATTAGTGTATACTTTGTCTAAATCTTTTCAGGAAGTAATATGCATAATATGATGTGCTATAAGTATGTACTGAAATATTAATCTCTTTACAAGTATTTGAATTTTAAAAAGTTCAGCGAGTCAGAAGTAGATCTATAACACTCATGTTATTGTTTTACTGTTTAGCATATTTGGGGTTTTTTTTCCAGGATATCCTTGGATGACAAACTTTATCAAAGAGACTTGGAAGTCGCCTTAGCCTTATCCATCAAAGAAAAATCTGCAAATACCCTTGAGGTGCAAAATTCAGAAGAACAAGGTTATTTTACAGTTCAATGCAACACTCTTTATTTATATGTAGTGAATTTGAACGTGACTTAATTTATTTTACAGTGAAATAGGTTGAAAGTCATGTTTTATTTCAAGATGTCATGATAAGGAAATGAGAATTTCTAGGTAGTGCCTGTTGTCTTATGTTCTTGGGTTTTTTCTGTGAGGAAAAGAACTCTTCTCTAAGTTCTTCCAAACATATAGTTTGATTAGAGACAGATAAAAACGTTAGCTATTTTCATTTCTTAATATCTTGACTTTTTATAATGTGGTTTTTGTATACTAATATTTTATATTATTTTTTGTTTGTTTGTTTTCTGGATCCTAAAACAGGTAAGAATATTGAATCGGAAAATGTACACAGGAGACCTCTTTTTTCCAACTGCAGTGTAGACAGTGAACTTCTAGGTAAGTTGTTCTCATACTCTGTCTTTTCAGAAATAGCATTTCAAGATACATTTAAGTAGCTTATCTCTTCTTTGTTTCCATTGGTTTCTGTTTTTCATGTACGTGGAAAAAAGAGTCTTGTATCTTAAATGCAGACTGAAGGATGAAGGATTCATTAATTTTTTCATTAAAAATTTTGTGCCAGTCTTAAAATGGGAAAATCTGTGGACTGCTGAATGAGATTGTTACAGATCATTAAAAGTTAGTTGGAAAAAGCAACAGACGTGATGATTTTAGATGCTGAGTTTATTTACTTCTTCAAGAAGTAACTCAACTCCTTAACGGGTCCATAACGCCTAAGCATCAAATAAATGTGACCAAAATGTTTGCTGTGCCATTGAAATTTTTTCATTTTCCAGTTTTATTTTTGGTCTTCTGTCCTTTCGTTAGTTTGATTACAGATAAATATTGATAACTTTCACAAACAGAAGGTACAGTTTGGTCAGTTAAAAGAGTAAAATGAGAATCACATGAGAAAAGTGCCGATGATATGCTTCTGTATAGTATACTTCAAAATCACAAAAACTAATTCTGGGGACTCAAATACCTGCTTCTTTTTGAGAAGGAGAATAGATTTACTGTGAATTTGAATTAATTAGACCACCTTCTGTTTTCTAGGTCTCAATCAGGTTATGGATGATGATGTACCTAGGGGTGACTGTAGGCAAAGGACAGCAGCATCTAAAGTTCTAGCACATCAGAAGAAGTTACTGACCGGTGACGGTGATGACGGCGAGCACGCTACTGACTCTGAGCCAGAGTCTGCACCCAGTAAGTTCTTCTCTGTAAAAACCCTCTCCTTAGATGTGCTTTGAATGTGATGCCTTACATGTAGTTTATATTTTCAGTGAAATGCATACTGCTTCTACGGTATCTTCCCGCCCCCCCCTTACTGAACCATTATCTTTTAATACTAGTGGCATCTCAATTGCACTTTGACACTAAATCTAAACATTGGAGCTTATTCATACACATTCCTCAAACTGGCAGAAACGATAGTTCTTCTCTGCATTGGCCACAGTATGTCAGAACAAAGTTATTCTACCCTGTTTGTCCAGGAAAGTTTCATCTCTTTAAAGAGCCTCTGTTCTTTTTTCCAGTTGTTATCTGGGGTTTGCATCAAAACAGTGACTCTGGAGTGGTGTCAGGTGTTAGTGCTTTCAGTATTGGCTTTGTTTAAGCTTATTTAAAAAAATAAGTAGCCTCCCTTCTTTCCTTCCTCCAATTCTGAACTCTTAGAAAACTGTGCTGCAACCCATTGGAGGTCACCCTAGCCTCATACTTCGCTTCTGGTAGCAGCATAGTATTGAATGCCCGCAGAGCTGATAGACGTCTCTCTCTCATTTCCCAATAGTTAACGTGTCTGCATTCATTCTTTTATTCCTTACTGCAAGGTTTATTGGAAAGTATTTCTAGAATTGTCAGTGAAATAGAATATCAGGGGAATAATCCAGATATTCCTGTTGATAGAGAACTATTTTTGCTGCTGTCTGGGTTTTTTTTAATAATAAATCTATAAAATCTTTCTTACAGCTGAAATTAGACACAGTGTTTTCCCACTTTCCCACTTAGTCATGACTAAGAATATGTAAAAATCAGAAGCCTTGCCAAATAATTTTAACTTTTTCATCTTGCACACGTGGAATATTGGTAATTCGGCTGTGAAAATCATTATTGTATGCAGTTTATACTAGGGTGTTCCATTATTAAAGTACAGAGCAAGAATTCTGTAAATACAGAATGTTTTATGGTTTTATGGAGGCTATTTCTTTCTCAGTTCAGCATATAAATAATTGCGAATTTGTTTTACTATGTCCTTAATATATGCTGGTTCTTCATGTCCAGAATGTGATTAGAAGTCCCTGGGGTAATAATAAATTGTATTTCCTGAAAGGAGATTACATCCCTTTTCCTTGCTGTAGGTGAGGAGTCAGAAGAAGATTCAAATTATAGTGAAGGTGATGATGAAGACTTTGCTATGGAAAAGAAGAAAGCCAAAGGAAACAGAAAGAAAAACAAACAAAAGATGCCAGCTGAAAGAGAGAAGAAAACTCCCACATCCAAGATTAATACTACACGTAAGTTTGTACTATGAATTTGAAATAGACTTCTTTATTATAAAAGTTCCTTTTATTTTCACTGAAGAAATAGATAAATGTGGCTAACAGACTGACTGCAGGGTTGTGATGAAAATGACTATACGCAGAGTAAAGGGAGGAGAGTAGAAGAAAATCCAAAAAAAAAAAAATGCTTTGTAGTAAACTAACACTCCTTACAATAAAAGCAGACAAAAGTGAATAGACAAAGTTCATTTCTTTTTATATAACTATATCTAGCTTTTAAGAAAAGGTTAAATATGAGTCATATGAGGATTTTTTTTTTTTAATTATAATCTCAGAGCCTCCTCTTGCAGTTGCATTTATAAATTTTTAATTCAAGGATAGCTAAACAATGCTAGTTCTATTAACCACTTGGTGAAAAACATCAAATATGCATGCCCTTCAGAGTTAATTGTTCACTGTGTTGCTAACACAATTTACTTTAAATAGCTTAAAATTCTTATCATGGTGTTAATTTTGTCTGACTCAGTAATGTGTTTTAATTTCAGACCTAAGTTTACAACATGTAATTTAGTGTAAAATTAGTTTCAGTTACGACAAGGAATGGTTTGCTTTGTGTAGCTGACAGAAGAATCTTCCCTCTTAGAAATTTGATATCTGGCAGGTCTTCAACAAGAAATTGTTACACTGCTTATTTTCAAACCAGGGTTGAAATGTCAGAGTATAACAGGACTGACTGTATAAATATATACTGTTAAAGATGTGACAGTCGAGTAATATACTCTTTATTTTACTCAATCTGGAGAGCTCGTGCTGTACAGTGATCTATCATCTTATGCAGTGTGATGATTTCTCTGCTAAAGAGTATCTTTCTATGGTCACTTTTATTTTCCAACTAAGTATCACCTGTAGTTTCTCCTTCACGGATAACAGAACAAAAATCTGAGCCAACACAAAAGATGATGTCCAGTTCTTCAGAACCAGTTGGGAGGCCTTTACATACATCAAGTCCTGTAACAGACAAGAAGCCTAAATGGATACCACCAGGTACCTGTAAGATTGTAACTATGAACAGATACATTAGTTGACTTAAGCTTTTAGGAATCTCTCCTAAAAGGAAAGAAACAAATAAACTGTATTTCAGAAAAATTACTGCCCTCCTATAATGAAAGGTATTCTTTTGACCTTAGACTTAAAAAAAAAAAAGAAAGAAAAGCTACTTCCATGCTTCTTTTCCTCTTACAGCATTATCCTTAACTCCTTTATGTGGGGAGGATAATAAAATATTTTCCAGAGTGTGGATCAAATCTTAATCAAGAGATTGTCTTGTGGCCATTTCTCTCTTATTAAGAGCTTGCTTTATCTCTGGTACGTGCTGCATTATTACCTATTGTAAACAAATAATATTGGAACAATTTTGAAGTATTTTAACTGCTCTAGTAAAGCAAATGCTTAGAAGCTTTATTTTCATAAGGAGTTTGAGTATGCTGCTGCTGACTCCTGCCTCTTTCTTTGATTTTCCTTCATATTTACTCTTCTTTTCTGTACATGTTTCTTTCTATTTGGCTCCTTTGTTTCAAGCTTCCTTTTCCCATTTGGAATTGTTTTCAATTGCGTGATTCTCTGTGGAGCACCTGAAAACGCATGATACGCTGGGAACACTTTTTATGTGCTTGTCCAGTGTTGCTCCAGTGTGTTGCTGGTTAATTAAAACTGTGCACCATACCTGTCGCATTGGCTCCCAAATAAATTGATTCCCGGTGAGTATGCTGATTTTCATGTGCTTCTGTGGTATGTTGTTCAGACCTTTTTGCAATATCTTTAGAATACTTTTTTTGTTCTGCTATGAAAACTATAAAAAGACAATAATCATATGATTTTTTTTTTCCTCTAAACTTTTTACACCTTCTTTTTGTTTTAAAATTTTCAGCTGCATCAGGAAGCAGTAATAACTCTATGAAATACGTTTCGGTTAAGTCACCTACTCAGTGTCTCAGACTTGGCCTCTCCAGACTAGCAAGAGTCAAACCACTGCATCCCAGTGCTACCAGCAGTTAAGTGGTCAGTGACAAGGTGCCACATGAAGGAAAAGAGTTTGGAAGGTGTTTTGCTTATAAATAGAAGGTGGGCAGCGAAAGCTTCATGGCATCATCCATTTTCGAGGACTGTGGTTTATGTACGTGCCTAATACTATAATGAGTTTTTATTCTGCAAAATGCTAGGCGTTCTTAAGTGCTACTGAATAATAATATTATTTAATCAAGGTGACATCAAGGTGACACCAGCTCTTTGATGTATTATATTCAGAGATGTGGGTTTGTGATAATTTTAATTCTCTGATATCCAAACTCTTGGCATTAAAATAGTCTAGACAGCACTATGTCAGTTATAGAATTTGATATCTCAAATGGATTCTTAACACAAGTGAAAGTCACAGTTTAAAAAATATTTCTTGGAAGAGTGAAGTTATCACTTTCCACGCCCTTTTTGGAAAGTTTGTCACCACTCTCTCAAAATCTATTAATGTTTGCATGTCTTATGTGGATTTTAATAAATTTTTATGTATTATAGATATAAATGTTTTTTAGAATGTTGTATTTTTTAAAAAACAAAAATAAAATACTTTATATGGTCTAATTAATCATATTAATTGACTTTATTAATTTTGAAAATAACTTCTAAATTTTGGCTACAGTCCGGCAAATACTTTTGCATGTGCATAATTTTATTGGAAGTCAACAGCATTAGCCAGGTGCAGACGGTGAGGATTTTGCTTTGAGCTCCTTGGTCTTCGTTGAAGACCGTGGTACCATGCATAGTTAGTGGCTGTTGTAAAGTGTTGAATAGTTACTGAGTAATGAGACTGAGCTTTCAAACTTCTAAATAATTTCCTATCTGTGCATGTTGACTGTGTCAGATGACACAGCAGGTGCACTTCTCCCTTTATTACTTAAGGGATCTGGTCATGACTGAGTGAATTGTGTTAACAAAGGATTATGTAGCCCTATTCAGAGTAATTACTCAGACAAAAGCATGGTGCTGCCTAAAGTAAAACTAAAATTACTTTCTAACTGTATAGTACTTACATTATTAAAACAAGATACTAATAAATGCATATTTATTAAAAACAATATGCATATTGCCTTATGGAAGGAATGAGAAGAAATCTGTAGATGAAAATCTGTTTCTCGGAAACAAGGAAACATGGGCGTTGTGATATATAATCTTGCATCATTCACATTTTGGATGCCTGACCCCTGGAATGGAATCACGTAGCCCTGATGAAGTGTGGTCCAGTGAGCTGGGATGAGTGAGTTTAGGAGGGGAGGCACATGCCTGCTTTCTCTAGTGCTTGTCTGACTTGTTCGTGAGTTGTCTTAGCTTGCTAAAATGGCACATGAAAAAAACAGAAGTTTGCAGCAGGTTGCCATTGATGAGTTTTAAACTGCTTCCAAACAAGGATGAAGCAGGAGTACCCACAGGAGGAAAGGTAGGTATCCACGAATAACGCTTGTGACAACTAGTATGTGATATGTACACTATGTTATTCTTCTCCTTGATTCCCTTTCTTTGTGCTTACTCAGGTAGCCCCTTCCAGAGGCGTACAGTGGATAAGCAGCTGCAGCAAACCAGGAAGCACAGAAAGCCAGGGTGGTTCGTTGCAGCGTCCTAAACTATTGCCCCCCACTCATGCTTCAGTCCTTTTCTTTCTGCTGGGAGTGGTCACACAAAAGAACAGCTATACGGTCCCTCACTGCATCGCAGTCACCAGGTCTCTTTCTATTGAAATTAAACTGTCGTGAATTGTTTTGCTTTTATGATTTTTTTCAGGGATAAATATGGATTTCATGTAGTTGCGCGTTTTCTTGCTACAGGGAAATTTATGTAACAATGCAAAGTATTTTCTCACCATGGTGCTTCAGGAAGATCTACAGCTGTTAGATTTAGTAACCCACTTTTCCCCCCACTCTCCTTTCATCTCTTTTTTTTTTTTCTCCACAAAACATACATTTGAGATTTGTGTTTCTTTGGTTTCAATCCTGGCATCTTTCAAAAATTACATAATTTGCAGTCTATCACCTGTCCTTGAGCCCCTTCTGAAGTTTGTATGGGTTTCCAGTTCATGAGGATTTTCCAGTATTTCTCTACTTTTTTTTTGCTGAGTGAAAACTCCACATAGGCAATTAAAAAAAAAGTTTTTGAAAGGGAAGTAGTAAATGTTCCTGATTGTATGTTTCAAAGCTACTCTGTACCTGATCTGAAGAAAATGGATCTTGCTGGTAGGTGGAGATTATTTTTATAAAAGATGACTTATTTTATGTCCTAGGTTATTAAAGGACATGGTCAAAAGCAGACAAATTGATTTAGGGGCTGTAATTATTTTTTCTGTTAGTAACAGAGAGGTTGTCTATGTTATTCCAGCTGCTTTCAACCTTGGAAAATAATTTTTTTTCCTCAAAATAACATTTACAGTTCCCTCATTGCTCTAAGTTTTAAACAACACTACATAGAATTGTCCATGCATCATTTCTTCAGTGGTTGCACAATGATATGATATGAAATGCGTTTTGATTTCAATTTGTAAAGTAATCAGACAGTGTGTTGGTTTGCATGTCAGAGTTTACAGTTTTCACATACTTGCTGTTTTAGAACTTCATCTGTACTAGTAAAAAAGTAAGAACAGGATTGTTAAAGAAGAGATCGCTATGTGTAGATGTAAACTTTGCTGCCAACACCCTCAAAGTCACGACTGCGAGTAGATACCCTGTCTCATCTAAAGATCACCTCTTGCTTCAGAACAGCAGAGGATTTTTCCAGCGTTGATTGTGACTCCAGGTATTCCTAGAGATGGAATCAAGTGCACGGTCGTTGAAAGCTGCCTTTGCGCAGCTGTGTGAGCTGTTCGTTTGCCATGCCCACGAGGACACAGGTTGGTCATACAGAACAGGACTGCATCACAAAAACACTCCACAGAATTCCACCAGCCTGAAGACACCGTGCTCCAAGACTGATACATAGGCTTGATCTGAGACAAGCTTAAAAAACCCAGCTGAAAATGGCTAAAATTTAGGGACACAGCAGCGTGAAATTGCAGATTTATGTACCTCCGGACGTTCAATGTCAGCAGTGCATCTCTCACTTACTCTATTTGAGAGTACTTACAATGTCACAAAAAGAGAGGAGGAAATCGCCAGACAAACAAGACCAGCAGAAACCTACAAAACAAAAAGTTAAGTACTGCGGATTGGTGGGATAAATCTGTGTTTGGAGACACCTATGGCACCTCTTCGCTCTCTGTGCCACAGAGACTCTGTTTTAGACAATGGTGATTGGGCATTTCACAGAAGACGTGTCTCTGCGCTAGGATCCGTGAATGACAGCTTGGCAGTTAACATTGATGCTTTGCCACAGCAACTCTTAAGAACTGCTGGTTTTGCAGTACCTTTTAATGGATTAAGGTTTAGACTTTAGATTTGATACTCCTAATAATAAGTAGAGAGCATTATTTAAAGGAGAATATTCTAATAGGATATAAAGGAAGACCAGGGCTCGGCCTTCCTGATTTGGTTGGACACAGGGTTTCAGAAGATGCTGAACAGACCTGCAGCAGGAGTATATTTGGAACCTCCAGCATCAGAATGAATAAAGCAGAACAGAACTGAATAGCATATTTCAGTTGGAAGGGACCTACAATGATCCTCTAGTCCAACTGCCTGACCACTTCAGGGCTGACCAAAAGTTAACGCATATTATTAAGGGCATTGTCCAAATGGCTCTCAAACACTGACAGGCATGGGGCATTGACCACCTCTCTAGGAAGTCTGTTCCAGTGTCTGACCACCCTCTTGGTAAAGAAATGTTTCCTAACGTCAAGTCTGAACCTCCTCTGACGCAACTTTGAGCCATTCCCACGCGTCCGATCACTGGATACCAGGGGGAAGAGCTCAGCACCTCCCTCTCCACTTCCCCTCCTCAGGAAGTTGTAGAGAGCAATGAGGTCACCCCTCAGCCTCCTTTTCTCCAAATCAGACAAACCCAAAGTCCTTGGCCGCTCCTCACAGGACATGCCTTCCAGCCCTTCCACCAGCTTTGTTGCCCTCCTCTGGACGCATCCAAGGAGCTTCACGTCCTTCTTAAATGGTGGGGCCCAGAACTGCACACAGCACTCAAGGTGAGGCCGCACTAACTCCAAATACCATGCAACTGTTGGCCCTGCTGTCAACCAGCACCCCCAGGTCCCTCTCTGCAGGGCTGCTCTCCAGCCACTCCTCTCCCAATTTATACTTGTGCCTGATGTTACTCCATCTCAGAATCCAGCATTTGTTCTTGTTAAATTTCATCCCATTAATCACTGCCCAATGCTCCAATCTATCTAGATCCCTCTACAAGGCCTCGTATCGCATTCAGGAGAATGAAAACCAAGTTCTTGGACCCAGCTTCCTCATTTATGTTCACTGACTCTTATCCATGCTCAAGAGCTCCATTGCATAGTCTACATTTGTAGTCCATAAAAAAGTTGCATTTATTTTCTGTGGGAGTTTTGTTTACTAATGAGATTTGAAAGTGTGCTAAGGAAATCAGCACTGTATTTATGAAGCCTGGATTTTGCACCGATTTTGAATTCCTCTGTGGTGGTCAGAGAACAGCTGAGATAACATGGTCACAGATGATTATTTCTATGGTGTTGAAGTATCATAGTGGGGTGAAGGAGTTAGAGATTTTGCTTTGGAAGAATAAGTACTCTTCCTCAAAATAGGGTTTTATTAGTGTTATGAATATGATTTTTCTTCATCCTGGTTTTCTAGTCTGTGTACAAAAGTAAATAATGACATAAACAACAAACATTAGGAAAAATATGAATTAAACAAAGTCATTGTATACAATTATAATTGAGGGACTTGGGGCTAGACAAATAATTGGTTGTAGTGACTGATGAGTTGTAAATTAGTGGAATAGATTATATAATATGTGAGTAATCTTTATGATAAAAGCTGGTGTTTAGTGTTTGAGGTGCTTATTATAAAATATTTATCTACATACTCGTAAGTTCTTGAAAATAATTTGTTTAGGCTTTGTTTCTATGCTCAGATTCAGCCCTGCACTGAATTTCAACAAAAGATATCTAAGAACTTTTAACAGAAACTAGCTGTAAAATTTCCGTTCCTGGGGATTAGACGAAGTAAGTGCGGAGAGATTCTGAGCAGTTCATATCCCCAACGTGGAGGCAGGATCCGTTAATCCTGTCCTGACTGAGGCTTGTCTAAATCTTCTCTGAGAGTGGTGGAGAGTCCCCAGCTTCCTCAGGTGATCTGTTCCAGAACTTGAGTCTAGCAGAGCACACTGTTAGAAAGCTTTTCAGTAGTGGTAATGAGATGAGATCTTTGAGTTTTTCATGTAGCCTGTGGGCTTCTTACACTCTTCGACATCTCCCGGTATAAGCTGATCTCTTCAGACTTGTTAGAGCTGGAGTCTAATCAAAATCTAATGCTGACATGTCACGTTGTTTGAATCTCTCTATGCAGTGTAATTTTTCCTCTACCTCAAAATGTTGTTAACAAACTCATGGATATTGTCTTAGTACAGCTATATCAATCTGAGTTTTTCCTTTGTGTTTCTCTGTCTTGTCCTCATGTTTCTGGTAACACGTCTGGGAAGCAGCATGTGAGAATATCAAAATTTTACAGCTGAGAAATTAATGCAACTTAACTGACCAGCAATTCTTAGAGAGGAATCACTTCCATTCTTTAGCATTATCTTGTAGAAAATGCTATGTGCATGGGATGATATGTGTCATATCGCTATGAATTATGAAAAATCATTAGCTACCACTAAATATGTAGTCAAATACGCATGCTGCTGCCATCGTCCTTAATCCATGCCTTTGCAAAGCATTCCATTAGTGGCTTCACTGATTTTTTGCTTGCAGATTGTTTGTCTATTTGCTCTCAATCATGTTACCATCATAAGACAAAGATCACTATTTCAACTTTCATTATTTCTGAAAAAAACCTGAATTTACTTTTGATTTAGAAGCTCTCTGCTTGTGAATAATTCATTATTTGATTTAAAAGGTCTGAAACCCAGCCCTCATTTTCCTGGTCTGTATTGATTATTCTCAGATATTCTGTTAATGTGAAATTCTGTATCTTTGGTGTAGCTAAATAATAAAGGTGTAACTTAATGCTTACTCAGAGCCATGGGATTTAATAAGGGAAACAAACCTTTTCCCATTATTTTTGTAACAGGAACAAGAATGCTCAAATGCCATTTCCTGAAATCAGTTGCATCAGGAATTCCATGCAAGTCTGTGGGCTGCTCTTCTCTAAACTGCTCTTTAATTTTTGACGGAGGGGTTGGGTGTAATTTACAAGATGCACTATCTCTAGGCAGGTAAATGTCATCCGTCTTTCATGTTTGATCACTTTTGTTGAACTTTCTTTTACCCAACAGACTAGTAATGTATCAGTGCAAACCACAAAGATGAAAAACCGATGTTACCACTTCCTGTGATCCTCTGTGCAGAAACCTGCTCTTTGCATTGTAAAAGTTTGTTCTGCTACTTCAAAGAATTATTGGTCTGTCTCCACTCATGTGTGGCATCGGTCTCTTGAGAGGGAGCCAAAAAGCTGTGAAAAAAATCTTATTTGAATTAAGACTGTTTCTGCTGTGCTGAATCTGTCAGTCCTCACACACCCAATATTCGCGATGCCTGTGGACATTTTAAACAAAGACTTTGAGCATGTGTTGTTCCCATACATTTGGGATATTGAAAATCTGAAATTTCATTTCTTATCTTTTGGGTTTTTTCTTCACTGTTTGTTTTTTTTATTTTAATTGCTTTTGAATATAGCTCTAATCTCTAAAAAGGTAAAGATTAGTTTTCCCTAGCCTTGACTGAATAAGAGCACAAAAGGACTTAAAGCTTGACTAATTGGCATTGTGTGTAAAAGATAGAATCTACATGTTCCTTAGTGTAATTAAGCTTCTCTCTATTTAATGCTCAGGCATCTCAATTCCTCTCACCAAATTCTTTTTCATAATGACAGTCCTTGGAGCCAAGGCAATCATATTTATGGTGTCATTAAAAATTATAAGACTCTGACAAACAAAGTAATCATCTGGCATGAGACAACAGAACTGATCAAACATGAAAGACAGATGATATTTATCTGCTTGGAGATAGACCGTCTTTTAAAGTAGAGCCAAAGATGACAGATTATCTTTCTGTTTCCCTCCTTGAACAGATGAGAGATCTTACTTGGGTATTTCACATTTTTTTACTTCCAGTAAATCTGTGTAAATCTTGCTTTCATTTTGTTATTTTTGCAGGATTCATTAAACTGAAGGATTCTAAAAAGTTATAATCAGGTAGTTCTTTTAGAAATACCTTGTGAACCCCATCTTAGCAGAAACATTAGAAGAAAGGTGCACATTTAGAATGCAAACAGAAGCTTGTAACTATGTAGGAAATCAACGTTAGAGGGCAGTACATTAAGTTATTATTCCAGTACAATAGAGGAATATAGTTAACATTTGTATTTGCAAAGTGTATGCATATCAAATAGTTAGATGTGAGCACCAGAGGATGTAAACAGAAATAATGCACTACAATGAAATTAGGGAAAAAAGATAAAAACAGACAATGAGACTATTAGGTGGTAGTTGCCAGTGTAGTTAGCTGTTCCTCGGGTCTGCTGTAGATTTTTTGAATATATGTTGTATTTTGGCAGAAGGCAAAATAAGAATGAAGACATTCAAATATCTATACTGTACTTGCATCAGCAGTGACTGACACTTCTCAATTATCAACAGCCTAGCATTTGATTATGCAGTGACAGTGGGTCTTAGAATTCTAAGTGAGATTTGACTCTAATTCCTATAGAAAACAAATACACATTTGAGGATAAACTTTTGAGGAGAAATTTTTTCTGTATTTGATGTCTATGATTCTTTGAACACAAGTGTTTTATAAAAAATGCAATTATCACTTAAATAAAATATTACATTACATTACAGTACTAGTGCCCTACGTATCTTGCAGCTTTAAACACCTAGTATTGCCACTTGTTTTGCCAAACAGGAAAAAAAAAAACCTAGAAGGTGTTCTATCTATTTTCCAACTCTCTCTTTTGAATCTAAACTAGCTAGTATAGAAAAACAAATGGAAATTTAATAAGCATTAATCATCTTACCTTTTGTCAAAGTATATCAAAACACAGTTTTACTCTAGTACATAGATTTTACTCTAATTCATAGATGAAGTGAGTAATAATGTTAGTAGGTATATTTCCTGCATTATTTCATTCAGTTATAAGCTCTGATGTATAGTTCTTTTCCAGATGTTTGCTATAATTTTTCTCAAACATTTTTACCTACCCCTACCTGTGTAAAAATCATATTGATGTAATTTGTGAGTGCAGTCCAGCTGATTCAGTTTCTCTGTCACCATTTCACAGGAAAAAGTTACCTACAAGTCAGAAAACATAACAAGAGCCAGATTTGCCATCTTCCCCAGCATAGCTAAGTCTGGACAGCCAAAGGTAAGAGAACTGCATAGACCTCAGGAGTTGGAGGCATACATTTAACTTACCAATAATTCAGAATGTCATAGTGCTTCCCTGTATTGAAATTAGGTAGCAATTGGCAGCTATTGTCCAGGGCCAGATGGTTCGCAATCACTCAAATCCTCCTTCATTCTGTGTGCTCCTCGCACAAAGGCCAGCTGCAATTATGCACTTGTACTTGAAGCAGCGCAGGGAAATCTGTCTTCCTGTGCCTTAAGACAAACCTTCCTCTAAGGAGTCGGAGAGGACCAAGGCCCCTACGGTGGCAGGGTAGACTGTGTCTTAGCTTGGCTTGCTCCTTTCCCCTTACATATTTGATCGCTGTCTCAAGAAGGCTCTCCTCTCCTGATTTTGCCTGTGTAGGATGTTCAGAAGAGCATAGCAGGTGGCTCCCACCCTCCTTCACAGCCTGGCACCCCGTGTTCTTCAGTGCATTGCACCTCCAGCCTCCTCTGTGACACAGTCAACATATTCTTGACCACCTTCTACCATTGTTGACCAAAGATTGCCCAAAGTTTTCAAAGAAGTGTTGATCTGTCTCCTTGACGACTGAAGGAGACCCAGAGGTCTATTGACTGGGGGAACTGCTAACTGTGGGTGCCCTGTGTGAAAACAAGAAGTGATAGTAATAATGCAAGATTCTCAAATAATCCTCTCTTCTCCTCCAAAATTGATATTTTTTTCTAACTCAGGGTTGCAGAAATAATAGAAAAATAAAGTTGTTGCTCTAAACAATCATTTATATATTTTAACCTATGCTAGCAAGTGAGCCATGCTGTGCCACATGTGTTACACGTCTTGGATTATTATAAAGGGGATTGGAAGGATTGTGTGTTGCTGGAGGTCCATGAGCAGAGTGATGATCCATATGCAACATAGGAAAAGTAGTCTTTTTTTTTTTCCTTCTAAATGTCAATGAAAGTGAGGGAATCAGCCACTGAGAGACTTGTGGAGGTAGCAATAGAATAAGAATGAGAGAAAAATTCAAAATTATATCTTTTTTGTATTAAATGTTTGTTCCAATCAAATTTGACATAAGGGACAACCTCCATACATTGCTAGTTTCACAGCTGTTTTAAAACACTCAGACTGCAGAATAGCTGCCTTGCTCTTACTTGAACCCAAGTAATCACAGTACTCCTGATGTTGTCAATTCATTCTCAATAATAAGTCATTAAATGTGGAATTCATAGCTGATTTCATGATATTGTGATTTCTTTTGGGTGCTACTTGTGATTTTCACTTTTGCTGGATTAGTCAAGTCTTGATTAATTATTCAAATTCTGATGATATTGATTCTCGATAATAAAAATAATCTCATGAGTGTTGACAATTATTCTTTTAAATATCATTAGCATTTTGGCATAGATTTTGATCTGTTATTTTGGTGCTACCAGGAAAATCAGTGATCCAACGAACTGACTGCTGGAAATATTAATGCTTGTGTGGACATTCCTATTGAATAGCTAAGCTTTATGGAATATAAAAGGAATAAAACATAAGAAACTAGAAGCTAAACAAGTTCCTGCTATATATAACATGCTGTATGGTCATTTCAAAATTAAGTAAAAATGAAGATTGTTAACACTGCCTCAGCTAATGTATGCTGGGTTTCACAGCTCTACAGAGCAGGGACACAAGCTTTTACTTTCTTCCAAATGTAATCACAAGAGGGATAGCATTTCAGTGTTTAATAAAAATCCATTTTAAAATAATAAAGTGGTCAAAGTTTTTAAGTTGACACAGAATTCATAGCTAAGAATTATTTATAAGCTATAAGACAGTATCTCTCTTTCTCTTTTCCTCCTGATATCTGTCTTTCTCACCTGGTATGGCTGCCTTTGAGACCGTGAGCAGTTAGGAATTGAGTATATTAATTATTCTACTTCTAAAAATCCCAGCAAAAGAGGCCACAGCTTGCTGAGATATTTCCGTGCTCCCAGTTTAAAAGTCAGACAGTAATGGCAGTGTCAAAGCACAACAGAGATGCTACCTACAGAGTACTTCCATCAGCATGGCAGGGCAGCAAAAACTGACAACCACTGCTAAAAGAGGCACTCAAATACCTCCCTGACCCTGATCACTTGTCCTTAACCACAGGGGAAGTTTCTGCCACTGTATGGTGAATTGGAAGAGGAGGACTGATGCAGGTTGAAACTAAGCTGAGTTTGCTTTGCTGATTTAATTTTAACCTGAGTTATTTTTTGATCCAATTTATTGTAGGACTTCATGAACATTTGTGCTGGCATGAAGAAGGGGACAGCTGAGGATTAAGAATAAATAGCGAAGGGAGAAGCAGACTTCTCCCCCGCTCCCCAGCCCCCTTTTAGCAACAGTGCTGATTTAAAATGCTCATGAAACTATGGTGCTCTTCTCTGCCCTTCTGTAGTCTGTCTCAGTATGCGTGAAGAGACATCTTGGACATCTCCTTGTTGTTCTCAGTTGTTCTCAGTCTGGACCTATCCAGACTGCTGATATTAATTCTAAATATTAGTTTGGTGTATGAAAGAGTAATGTTTTTTGAAACGTGTGTTAATTAAACCCATGGTGGGGGAGAGCAGATAATAGCAATGTTGGATATATGCTGTTTCTTCTGTATTTTGCATTTTATCTGTGATAACATGTCCCAGTAGGAAAAGATGTGGTATGTGAGGGGTATCTGCCAATTACCTACATTTTATCTTCTCAGAATATGACGTTGAATTTCAACCCACTCATTTCAGGAAATTCACTCTTAATGATAGCAACATGATTTAAGTCACCGGATCCAGAACTTCGAAGTTTGCTTCAAAGCCAACGAAATTGTGATCAGTCTTGACTTCGGGAGGCTTTTGGTCAGGTCTTTTGAGGATAATAGCCAGCAATAACTAGATTGTCAAATCTTTTTAATTTTTTTTTTTAATAATTTTCTGGTGACCTTGGAAAAGCCCAGCAGAATTCACTGAATGGAGCAATTCTCAGCTGACCTATGGTGGATACCCTAGGAAGAACTTAAAGCAAGGCATCATTGTGTTCTCACTGCTTGGCCTATAGAGACTTAATTTTACCTGTGATCTTTTGCACTTGATCGCTTTTTTTTAACAAGATGGATAATTTCTCTTGGCATGGGGGGGGTATCTCTGTTTAAGAGGAGCCAAGATAATGAGAGAGTTGCCTTTTAGGGTGGCTGAGCCACATTCTTTTCAGTGTAGAAGAATTTGGCTGAGCATTAAATATGTCTTTGTTTAACAGGTTATGGCAAGAGAACACAAGGGCTTTTGACACTGAAGAGTGCCTTAGTCTCAAATGTAGTGAGACAACAGAATTCTACTAATTTAAGGTGCAGTTTCTTGCTTCCTGTACTTGTGTCCAAAAAATATTGTTAAAATTCCTTTAAGGACCATTACTTGAAGACTTAGAGGCATTTTTCTTTCCCCATTTTCCACTTATAGTGACAATTCATACTTGGTTATGCTTGATCATAAGATTCCAAACTTTAAAAATGAACAATTTTGGTAATCATCTTTCTTTTCCCAGACCCCTATTTCAGTCTAACAAGCTAGAGGGCTCCAAAGGAAATGCTTATATTCTGAAATCTTTTAAGCTGTTTTTGAAATATAGTAAAATACTAGAACCTCATCTGTAGAAATTCTACTAAAATTAATCACTTTCACTGCCTCCAGTGTACAATTTACTTGATTATGGGTTACTCTGGCTTTAACAAATCTTGGAACATTGCTTGTTAGAAGTTATAACTTTTTCAGGAAATTGAAGATAAGATGGAAATCATAATGATGGGTTTATATAATCTGTAACCATTAGAGTTTTAAAATTCTACTTGTCCTTGACCACTTCAGCATTCATTGAATTTAGTCATATTTAGTCATATGATTTAGTCATCACAGGCATTAATTTTCTGCAGGAGATGATGTATGCTAAAGCTCTGTGTCTGCATATATGAAGACCTACCAGGTTTTCATCATAGTAATTTTAATAATATCTAATTCTTTTGTAGTGGTTTTAGGTAGAACTCAAATCCCTTATAAAAGATGTTCTCTTTGGCTGTGTCACACGGCTGTGCAGAAGTAACCATGAAGCCACGCCAGCCTGCAAGCTTTGGAGAAGCAGGCCAGCTGGTACGCTTGAGAGAAAGTTCCTTAAGTGAACACTTCTGAGCTCGTTTTCCTGCCACGTGGATGCGTCTTAGCGCTCCTGTGCCTTGCCTGGCTTCCCCCACCCATTCCACCTGCCCTTCTGACAGATCCCTGCAGCCAGCGCTGGGCAGACACGGTGGCCCGAAGCCTCTTCTAGGAGGGTTGAAGTGTGCCCATAAAACAAAGGCAGATGAGATATATTTACTAAGAGCTAGCTGAATTTAGGCTACCTGCAAAGGAACTGTAAATGTGAAGTGGAGAGCTGCCAAAGTTCCTGAGAACATTTAAATCAGCAAGATATAGATATAGCACTGAACAGTTTTGAAGCCATCATTTAAAGAAAAATCATGATCTGTATGGGATATATTTTCCACTCTAATTTATGCAGTTGTATATAGAAAGTCTGATTTTCCTCACTCATCACCTTTGTGCGCTGTATCTTCATTAGCCACAGTGAGGTTGTAATAAACAATAAGTGATAATAGAGTGTATATTCTCTGCTGAACTGCGTGCACTTTGCAGCATGAGTGAGCTCGTCTTCACAGAGATCAGCTCCAGCTTCCCCTTTCTTCATTTGCTTTGATTCATCTTTCTTGCCAAATAAATTTGGAGGCAGATTTTTCCAGCTGCTCCTGAAAGAGTGGGGAAGTATGTTATTAAAGTGATGTGAAGCATTATGTCCTCCACACATCACAGCCAGCCTGTTCCTAAGCAGCAACTGTGCACAACTCCCACATTTTGATCTGTATCATTCCTGAGACATGTTACCCAGCACATACTGCAGTAGCTCCTCTGTACACACTTGATGCTTTCTGTGCATGTCCCTGTAAGGAAAAAAGGATTTATGAGAAAATTTTGTTTTTGTTAACATGTGATATGATTTACTACTCTGCTGATGATATTATTTCACGCTCCGTAGTTGAACATGCACGGGGTGTCTTTGACACAGGGTAAGAAAATGAGTGTTATTGTCCAAAGTGTGAGACAAGACTGTGGTAACACCAGTAAAAAGACAGGTCAGCACAACCTTTGTGTGTATGGTAAGCAGTGATATTGCAATATTACAGTCACAGAACTGTTTAGGTTGGAAGGCACCTCTTGAGATCATCTGCTTCCACCCCAATTATTCTTCATACGATAATATGTACAATAATATGTAATGGTTAAGGAAATAGTTGTCCTTTGAAATCTCCCTAATATTCTGTGTATTTATAATGTATGTGAAGAGAGTATTATTCAAATATTTTCCCCAAATAATAGGAAAGTTCCTTTATTAAATATATATTTCTCCTGAAATGCCACTGGGGCATGATTTCTAACACATTCCTCCTTTCCAAAGAGAAAGTGAGGCAAAATATATACTTAAAATCTTCTATTTAAATTAATGGTAGCAATGCACATGTGCCAAGTATGGACTTTTTGCCACATCTGTCTTTAATCAGTGATATTAATGTATTAAAATTCAGCATGTATACTGAGATTGTGTCAGTACCTGGATCTAGCGAAGACTGTAAGCACTCACCTTTGAAGTACATAGAACCGCTTGCATACTTCAAATTAACTGTGTGCTGACGTATCTTACTAAATCTGTGCCTCAGACTACAAATTAACTCGTGTCTCCCCCACAGAGGTGTTGCCTTAACCACAAGTCATAGTTGACCGCTCAGTTTAATAACAGTGCGTGAAGTGTGGACTGCAGTCCGAATCCCAGGGGGTTCCCCTGGTGTCCAGGCACTGAGAAATATCACTCTAGGCCAGTGGTTGCCAGCTGGTGATGCATATCGACATCAGAGGTGAATCAAGGAGGTCTGCCAGGCTTGCTCAGTTGGCCCCTTTGCCAAACACAGCGCTGCCAGGAGCTGTTAACACCCCGAGGAGGTGGCAGCGGGGATGGTAGCACTGCTAGTATGGGAGGCACTTCAGACCCTTCTCGTGTCTTGTGCCCCTTCCTCCTCATACTACAGCACCTCTGTACCTCTGGCTGCAGCCGTAGCGCCGTGCCTCTACGGAGGCTCAGTGCTGCTGCAGGTCTGAGGAAGGAGGTGGACGTGGACTCCAAAATGAGGCACTGGATGAGAGCAGGAGGAAGTGACAGCAGTGAACCACTGCACTCGGCATGCACCTGCATTTCTGATATGCCTAACTGCCTACAACATTTCTGAAAATTGGTTTTTGGCCACTAGAACCTGTGTAGCTAAAGATAGCTATCTTGCAATAGCTAAAAGTAGATACCAGCAGTAGGCAGTCCAGCCTCCCTAAATAAGGTCCCTCGCCTTCACGTATAGCCCTTGCAGGAAGGTAGAACCATTCAAAACACCCAGAGGGAATCACCCAGAGCTAGTCAAAAGAAAAATGTAGGCAGAGGGATGTGCCTGGAAGTTGCATCCTGCCTTTACATACTTCCACCTAATGATTAGATCTGTTTTTATTCCTAATCAAAAATATATGGATAGGGCTGTCTTTATTTTTCAGTAAGAGCCATGTAATTGATATAAGGGAAGTAAGGTTTGGAGAGAGAAGTAATTTCTTTCATGAGCCTAATTCAAAATGTTAGAAAGACACAAACTTACTTCTTTTTTTTGTTGTTGTTACTGTTGTTTTTTTCTTCTTTTTAATCTGAGTTCTGTTTTCTGATAATAATTAGACAGTTCATCTGCAGAGACAAAGTTTGTTTCTGTACTTATCTACTCATTCAGATTATATTTGCTATGGACTCTTTCTATTAAATGGTTCACTGGCAGCCATGATGCAGTTGCCCAGAAAAACTGTGGCCACCTATTTTGTTGACTGGGACTTGATTTCTCTCAGTTTAGGAGTCATAAAAAGTTATGAAGTTTCATATTTTCAGGTGATTGCATACACAGCTACCCACTTTTTTTTATTCAGTTATCTGCTTTATTTGCATTTTGCATTCAGAATTGAGCTGTCCAGTTTTGAAAATGTTTTGTCTTTTTCTTAAATTGTCTTTCTTCCAAGATTCTTCCCAGGTTACCTACTATCAACTTCTGCTGTTTAGCTGCAAAAGTCTATGATTGCCTCTTGGTGTGTAACGCTTCACTGTTCTGCAGTGATCTTTTCTTCCTTCTCTTCTACCTTCCCGTTGGCTATGACCACTGGTGTCAGCTTCACATTGGACCACATTTTGTGAGTCAGTCCCTGCCTAGCAGTGTTAAGTATCATTAACAGCACAAAGTTGTCCTAACACCTGACTGATAACTCCAGTCAAATAATGTATAAAAACATTAACGAAAAAAGGTTCATCAAATAAAAACTCCTCAAGGAACCCCAAACCTGGGCAGCAAACAAATGTAATTCATTACATGCATCTATATTGATTAATATGCACTAATTTGCTTTGTAATTTTTATATTTAGGCTTCTCGTGTATAGCAGAGTTTTGCTCCATACAGGTCACTGCAAGAATCAGAGATGTAGTGAAGCAGTGTGCAAGCATAGAGGAGGGTGTTGAACTGTCATATGTACAGTTGTAATAAACCAATTCTTTTATTTTACTTGAGCACTCTGTATGAAGAAATGAAGTGATTCTCTCTGATGACAGTTAGAAGAGACGTGCCTATGATTAGCAGCAGGTCTCCAGAAACTTCTAGGGAAATACAGCAGTAAATTATTTGCAAGACTGACATGAAAATATAAGTGTAATATAAATGGGAAAAGTATGGGAAGACATATAATGTCAGTGGCATTGTTGTTTGATTATGCCTGGGGTCTGTTCAGCAGAGGGGCAGGAGATATCCACTGTGAGGTGGGCAAACATTTAACCGCTGAAGTAGATGCTGCAATGGCAGACAGCACTGTAAGTTTTAATTTCCAGGAAGGTGGTTCAGCAATCAAGGGACTGGGACGTGCCTGGTTGGGAGATCCATGCTGGGAAACGGCGAGATCTGGACTGTGCCCTGCTCAGACTCCCATTTGCGGTACATACCCTTTCAGTTTTCCACAAGTGCAGATCAAATTATGACCTTGCAGGAGGTACAATTTACACAGTTAAATTTACAATTTACAAGTTAAATTTACACACAGGCAAAGCACCTCTTAATATCTGTTATTTTCCAAATGTCAATAATATTTGCTCCAGCAGGGTACTGATGTCAAGTCACTGCCATGCACGGGCACTTGTTGAGCTCTAAAAGGAGCTGGTGCAGATTCACTTAGTTGTCTCTCCTCTCCTTCCAAATCAATTTAACTTTTTCAAGTATCTGAAAACAGAGTCAATTTGCCCCTTCCCAACACCTCCAAATTAATTTGGCGTATATCGTAACCTACACTAAAACGATCAGAGTTATTTGGCATCTTTTGATTGTCAGATTCATAAGTATTGTGTTTATGAAAACTAGGGGAGTCATGACAGGTTTCTCAATGCTTGAATGAAAGCTCACATTTCCCTTATTGACTTGCTCAGTTCATAGTGACTGTGGGTCAGGATCTGGGGAATGATCCATCTTCTGTTAGACTTCACAAAAAACTTATTTGATTTCATACAGTTTCTCCATTTTCCATCACTTCCCTTGTCTCCTTTCAAGCTCTAAATTTGACTCCTGGAAACAGAATAACACTTCACTGATGTGAATTGGAGCAGGATATGAAAGAAAAGCCAGAATTTGTTCATTATAGACTTTATAGTGCAAGCCCTTCCATTTATTATTTTTATTGCTGTATCTCCTGCCATGTGGAACAAACTCTTTGCTGATTCTCTAAAATCTTTCTCAAGCTTTGAGATTCTATTTGTTTTGTAAGCAAAGTTATAGTCTTCAGATTTTATTGTTTGTTTGTTTGTTTTTTTTTTTTAATTAAAACAGTTTTGGGTTTTGACTTCTTGGCATTTATGTTTTGTCATCCAGTTGTCTTTTTTCTCATCCTTCTCAATCCTTGCCTCCCATTTTTTTTTTCAAATTTCCAAAGGACATAAAAATTGAATAAGGAGAAAATATAATTTCAATGTCTCTGTGGCCCTGAATATTTTTTTGCATGAAAACATTTTGAAATAAGGATCAAATAATATTAGTGTTTATAAAATGATTTTTTAACATTAAAAATATAAGAAAATTAACTGGTATTAATTTCAGTCTTTTCCAAAAAGCAGATTTAGAGATTTCTTTTCTCTTTTTTATTCCAAACCCACTATGGCTTTATTGTCATAAGGCTTGTGTTGCTCTTCTGCTTTTTTAAATCTTTCTTTCACTTTGACAAAGATTTTGCCTGCATTTTTCTGCTCTTTATGAAACATGAATTGCTTTATCGTTCTCAGAAGAAAAGTAAAGAAAATAATGAATTGAGACTAAGTGTTAGCTATTCCCCCTGGAGCCTGTCAGGAGTACAAAAATAGATTACAGCGTGCTGAATAAAAGATCACTGAAGTCTGTTCCCTTAATATTCCAAGCTTAAGCTGCTCCTTCTGCAAGCATTTGTTTTGCTGATGGAATATCTAAAAGGCTGTCAGGGCGCATAGAGGATTAAAATTTAAGCAGAGACAGGACTACCTAGAAACAGTCATTCCAAGATTGCAAGTAGTTTTGAGGGCTAAGAGGAAGCTGTGAGTGAAATGCTTGGGGGCACTCTTTGGATTCTCACTAAAACTCTGAATTACCCTTGAATTACCTTCATTAGACAGCTTATGTTTATAGCAGGAGAGCTAAAGCTATGGCTGTGTCTTTGAAAAAGGAAAAGAAAAAAAGAAGAAAGAAAAGGAAAGCAAATGATGCACCTTGTGGTGCCTCAAGGGACGGTTTTGCAATCATGCTGAGCCTAATTGACGAACATGTTGTGCTTGCGCTAAGTCCTCAAAGATTTCTTAGCACGTCAGCAAATATGCTACTATTCGCAGTTCAGTTTGATATTATTTGGTTTGTGTCAATGCTGTGGAACTGTGGTAAAATAACGTGTGATTTGATTCCAGCCAGCTCACCCATAAAAATCATCAATCAGCCCATGCTATTATTCATAGAGGGGCACCTGTGTGGCCGGGCTGGATTAGATGAACAGTAGCGTCAGGTTCAAACTACAAGGAGAACAATTTAATGGAGACAGATTTAAAACATGGAGCTTTGTCATTATGGGGAAAGAAAGAAGCAACGAGAACTGCTGTGATTTCAGCTTCTTCAATAACTCTTGTTTACGAATGAGAAGAAATAGAAGAATCCAGCCTAAGGTAACAGTGGTTGGCATTTGTTTTTATTGTTTGATGTACGAATGTTTGTATTAGGTTATGACATACCTGTTGTGAGGAATGGAAAATAACTATTAGGAAACAGAAAAAAGACAGTTTGATCAGTTGTACCATCTACCATCAATTCCATATGATATTTTTATTGGATTAATCATTATTTAAATTTGTTTGGACAAGGGGACTTAAGATGACAATTTTTAATGAAAACATTATTAATGCTGCGAAGTTAAGAACTATTTACATTTTTAAGTTACAGGAGTGTCTTATGGGTTTCTGCATAAATGGTGAGCAAATGATTCATTTGTAGAATCCCAGAGTTCCTAGGGTTCTGCAAAAGATTTCAGATTGATCTTTTGGTTTATGTGAGAGGCTTTGTGGTTTATTAAAAATATATGTATATTGTAGACAGCCAGTCTATTTTTTATTTTAGAGAAAAAAAAGATGCTCTGTAGAAATCCCAGTGAGTTGTATTAATCTGAAATCAAAAGTTCGACCTTTTTAAAAATGCGTGTTTCTAAGTTTAAACCTAACATTTGATCATTTTGTTTAAACTGACCTTCTACAGGAAAATCAATATGTGAGGGGTCATTCACTGATGTGCTACTAATTTTATACTAGTATAACCCCTCTGAATTAATGAAGTTGTGAAATGATGCCCCTGGTTTTCCTCTCCAAATGGCACTATTTAGGAAGTCATCTGAATGTATCGGTGAATGTCTGATGTCAGTAGTATTTGGGAAGGCATTTAGTAAGTGCAATTACAAACTATACAAGGACTGAGAGGCCTTGATTCTTCTGGACCAGCCTCTCCAGCCTCTACTTCCATTCATCACAGGGGTGACACAGATGTATCCGAAGTTTGACCTGCAGATTGGTAGAAACAGCTGGAGCTCTTTCTTGAAAGGAAGATCTTGCAAGGCTTTCAGGTCTTTATAGGAAAGTTAAAAATTCTTTTCCGTCATGATAATGATCTTATTTGCCTATCATCTTTTTTTTTGCCTATGACTTTTCAACATATCTAGAGCTACGTTTCATCTGTGCACCCCACTCAATTTAAATCAGCTTGTTCTGGTCCGTGTCCAATTCCTGCTTCTCATGTGATTCCTCTTCAGTTTGTGAGTCCAGGAATAACCATATTTTCTGTTATTGGAGTAGTCCTAAGAACAGATTGATGCTTTAGAAAAACCTGTTTGAGCACTGATTTCTAGGCTATGTCCTTTGTTTGCCCAGTCTGTTTCCTAGAAATGATAATGTTGCTAGGGTCCTGGCAGCTTCGTACAGTCAAACAGCTGTTTGAAAAATCCCCATGTACCCAAATTCTATTTGAATTCAGTCACGGACCCTTGCTCAGATTTTAGGAATATCTCCCAAGGTTATGATAATTATGTCCTTAGCTACACAATGACTTAATTTCCTCCTGTGTAAAACTGTATTCATGATTCTTATTTAGCTTTTGAGTCCTTTTAGAGCTGAACAACATTATTAATGCGTTTTTCTTGTTTGCTAGGAGAAAAAGCAGATCCTAACCATGATAGGAATTGTTAATAAACTTTAAAGAGCCAACTTCCTAGCAAATAATTTAAATGTGAGAAACCTGACTTTGTCATATCCCAAGCTTTTGCACTCTTCTGTGGAAGACACATTCTAAAGAAGTCAGAAACTGTATGATTGGCTTTTCCATTTCCAGCAGACTTGGACTAATTGGTTCATCTGGTGGGATCTTTGCTCAAGTAAATGTATGCAAAACTTTAAATCACCCATTCCCTTTGCACTGATTTTGCAACAGTCTTATTGACATAGTTCATATGCTTTATTTACTGCAAATAGAACAGGATTGATTTAAGAAGTTTTCTGGCAACTCCACGCACGTTATTCTTTAGGGACTTATGGTATTCACCTTCCCTGCTTCAGCCTGCAGTAGCAGCTTTCTTCATGGCACTGGTCATGTATGTATGCCACAGCACAGGGCTGGACAAAAAGGGTTTGGTTCATTGTTCCTCTGTATCTCTTGTCCTCACTCAAATCAGGAGGGCTGAAGTGCAGGATGAGCACAGTAAAGGGTATAAAGAGTAGAATTAATATAATCTAATTTTAGGGATGTAAAAATTCAGGATAGCTAGTCTACATTATCTACATGGGGTCCTTCTCAAGTCAAGCCAATAAAAAGACAGGAGCACTTCCAGAGGGAAATTTGTTTACCTTGAACATTTAGGCTAAGATAGAATGAATCCTCTTCCCACTCCAGAATGCCCGTTGCTTTGCAAGGGAAGTTCTTTAATTTCCTTTACCTTTAATACTACTCTGCTTCACAGAGATGTTGCCGAACTTAATAAATTTGTAGTTAAGGTCTTGTCTACGTGATGATCACAGCCAGTGATCACATCCACAAGGAATTTATCTACCATTGCACTTAGCTCCTTTAATTAAATCTCTTTCAGAAATGGGTATTTTTTTAATAATGAGTTACAAATATTTCCTTCAAACTTAATAAAACTGCTTTGTAATTTATGGCTGAAACATTTTATGCACTGCTTCTTACTTCATGACTGAAACTTAGTAGTAAACCTGGCATATTTCTCTTGCTTTGGGAGTATTGTTGAGAAATGTAGGAGAAAACTTTATATAGTTTCTTGTGTTGTCAAAAATTAATTGGTCCTCTTCAGGTATGAGAAAAGAATCATCCTAAATATTGTTTTTATTCCTGCATGGTAGTGCCGCAAATTTGAATATGCTTACAAGAATGTAATAAAATAAAATGAGGAGAATAGAAAGCATTACACAGAACAGAAATGAATCAAAGAAAATAGAGGACATTCTTCTTAATGGGGGACAGTTGAATGCATGGCCAGATCTGTCCTTCATTCCTTTTTATGTAGGCTATCTTCGGAATGTTATAGTTTCTCAACAGGAGTCAAAACCTGAGATGGAAGGGTATGGCCCAGAGGGTTGTGGAGCTACGTAAATCTATATTATAAATCTTCTAATTAAAAGAATGGCTGCGCTACAACAAACCAGAGGGAATTCAGTGTGCAGCTTTCTGTCACATACCCCACCTCATATACTTAGCACAGCTGGTTGAAAGAACACTGAGTGCTATTAGCAAGTGCCAGTAGTGATTGTGGCACTTCCTCATCTATGTAGTACATAAACATGATATCAACAGTGGACTGCACTAATAATTTCCAGTATCACAAATCTATATATTCACAGTTAGAATATATGCCACACACTACATTAGTTAAATCTTTCCTTATGAACCTTGGTGAAAATTGCTCAGAAATGCTTGATATACCTGTGGGATGCAAGAGTTGGAGTGTAACTAGCTGTATGTGCTCGCACATGCCTGTTTGTCTGTAGGAGTGATTTAACTTAAATATACTTGATGCATGTTTGTGCTCTTTAATTTGTATTCCAGAACATGGCATCTCCATGCATTCCCAGGGCTGAACCTGCCCTGCTGGCATGACAGTCTGTGTGGTTATTTGGCTAGAGAATGAGAAGTTTCTCTTGTATGTGAGGTGTAATAATGGGGAGAATTTGTTGACTAGAGAGTTGCCAAGCTTGGGAGAATGGAAAAGTGGGAGTGATGGAAATGAGAGTGATGTGCCTTTTAGGATGGTGCACCTCAGCAATTATATTAGGCAAGGGCATTGCTTGGACTGCCATGAATGCAAAAGAATAGCTGTTTGTCCTTTGATCATACTGTGAAAAGCAGTGCTCATTCCAGGAGCATCAATAAAAGTGGCAGCCTTCTAGAATAGCTTCTGTGGGTAAGCATGTATTTCTTCTTTGAAAACCCTGGTTTCTGAGTGAAAGTAGAACTATTCTGGGTTGTTGACAGATTTAAGACCAGCGGGGAACATGCCATTCCTTGGCTGTATGAAGGAGGAGATCATATTGCATTTTTGGTTTTAGATATTCCCGTAAGATGGTGGGGGGATAGGGATGCCTTCATCAGTGCTCCAACACATGCACAACACCCAGAAGAGGAAAAGGAAAGAAGGATGGCAGCTAAGCTCTGTCTCACTATCCACACCAAAATGAGAGCCTCATTATCTCACAGGGCAGAGCAGCTCTGCAGTGATGCCAAGAACCACAGACCAAGGTGCCACAGTTTGGTCTTCAGTAAATGAAACATAATGTCCAATGAGAAATCAACCCTTGAGGTATTAATTTATTTTCATTTTCCAGGCTGGCAGTCTTGGTGAATAGATTTTACTCACTGTATAACAAGGTCGCAGTGACAAATTTTGAAAAAATACAAGTTCAAGTGTTTTTTGGTTTCACAAGCACATGAGCCTAGTGAGAAAGAACAGACTGAGACAGCAAGGAGAACAGCCAATCCTGTTATATTTGCCTTTCTTATTACTGACTTGCCATGATAAATATGGAAAATTATATTTGGATAGAAGGAGGCTGAGAAAGGGAACAGATGGCCACCAAAAGAATACTAGAGCAGCTAATAGTCACTGGCATATTTCCGGGATAAAAATTTAAATTTGAAGCCAAGCAGGAGGGTTATCCATTTTTTTCTGATCAGGGTACTTGTATGAAACTGATCCTGCCATGCTCTGACTAGATGAAGGTTGGCTTCCTGAAATGCATTCGCCGAATGGAATAAACAACCTCTATCCTGCAATTAACGGCTCTTTCAATTATGCTGACAGAAATAGTTGACAAGGTGGGGAAAATGTTTATGTTCCTACTCTATTTTGAGTGAGTGAGACTGCATTTGCTATGGCTTTTTAATGTATTGCATGATTTAACACCTACATTGCATTCTCTCTATGTATTCTACAGGCTTTTATTCAGTTTTGATAGAGGACAGAGAGAAGAAAGTGTGCGTTTAAATGAGGAGACAATGGAGTGTATATTTTATATAGTTGTATATTTAATAATTTCTAAAATTTTAATGCATTTCTGATTTCTATGGTCAACTGGGTACTGAAAAAAATAAGCTGACATTTTGGGAATTATGAAACTGTGTCACAATTTCTGATTTCGCAGAATGCTGTATGTTCAGTACCTAAAGCTCCTTATGACTGAAGACTAGGTAGTGAATGAGGACGTTGTTCTGTTTCTTGAGTGATAACTGGAATTAGCAAGGTAATACATGATTTGAAGGGCTGGAATAGCAGGAGATGATAGTTTGGGATTGAAGTGCAATATTGGAGCTGTAGGATGGGCCGAGTCCTATAGGAGTAGGACAGCCAGGAGTGAAATGGAGTGGAATAGTAACAGTTGCTGCAGTGTTTCTTTAGAGTGCATCTGCCAGAATTAAACCAGTCACAACAGCTCAGCTGTAGGTTCCATACCAGATGTACAGGATTTTGCTAGAGCAGCAGCTGATGGGTCATCTGGATCAAGACCATCAAATAAGTTACTGTGCGGACTAACTGGTCAAGCCACCTGCTCCTCATTCACCACCAGTAGGACTGTTGTAGGCACAGATCAGCTCTTCCACGGATAAAAGATTATGCTATTTACCTATTTGGGGGAATGTTATGAGGGTTGATCGGTTATTTATTTTAAGGTGTTTTGAATAAATTGCCCAAAGAGCACTGAAGAACTATAAACCCTTTATAAGTAGGTTTTGAGAAAGAGAGACAAAGAGAGTCACAAGTTTCCGTGACTAAAAAGAGGCATGGCTGTGGGCTGATGGACTGATTTTGCTTTTGCAGTGTAAAAGAAGAAATGTCCATCTCAAAATCTTGTTAATCTTTCTCCAGTGAGCGGAAATGGTTCCAAATTCTGGCAGCACATCTTGGAGCTCACTCACCTGCTTCCTTAGTTCTTGCTGAGTTTTAAAGGTGTTTTGTGAATTGTTAATGCTCTATTGCTAAATACAATGTATTTTGAAATTTGTATTTAGTAATATAGACATCACTGCATAGCCTTTTAAAAGTACTGCTAAGAAATAAAATGCCATTTTGGAGTGAAGAGTCTGCAGTCTGTACAGGTATGTGAAATCCACTGTTTCTTTGGTTTTCAGTGATAGCTGTTTCTCTTTAAAATCCTGGCTTTATATTGACTTGTAGTTAGAAAAGCACAAAGTGATTAAGAAACTGTCTCTAAATGGAATGTAAGGTTTTCATCAGCTCCAGAAACTGAAAAATAAGGCTGGCTGGGAGCAAAGTATAGATGAGGTGTGAGAAAAAGTATAACATGCACTAAAATTAATAGTCTTATTAAGACCTGGGTTCATATATCTAGTAGACTTATGAATGTGGATCCCAGACTCATCTTTAGACCAAATGTGATTCTCCATTGAAATGCAGGATACATAATTTGCATGTGAAGTGTTTGTCTGTAAAAATACTCTGACACTGGGTTTTCCATAGATCATCTACATAAATTCACACTGGAGGATAGTGACCACAAGGACATTGGGTGCACTGGGCAAAGTATATCATGCTCTAGGACATTCATATGTAGGATGCAGTAATCCAGTGGTTCTCTTCCGGGGGAATTTGTTGTGGTGATTCTGCAGATGTTTTGGATTTACAACGCATAATCCCTTACCCCTGGCCAGCTGATCTCTAGTTCCAAAGATGGGAATCACTGACTCTGTCCTGCAAAGACAGGTCTTAGTACCTTTCCCTTTCCTAATATTCTCCTCTGCTCCACAGATATCCATGAGCTTTCCTCTCAAACTGTACCCAATTAGCATAATAAGACTAAACCCAGAGCTGCTGTTCTCAGCTTGTTCTGAATCTGAAGTTTACCCTTTAAGCTTGCAGAAAGACTTCTTTATTTGTGGGGTTTTTCTTCTCTGGCTTTTCAAATGAAAAGAAAGAGAAAATACCTGCCATGGACACTAACAGCACAGTTGTCCAAAGGGCAGTTTCTAGCTGGTCTGCCCAGCTTTAGTGGTGTCTTCATGGTTGACAGTGAGACAGTTGAACCTGCATGTCAGAGGGCAGCATTTCCTTCATGTGATCAGGTAGATTTGTACATAGAGTTTTCCCTCCATATTTAGTTTGGAAGTGTCTTCTACAGGTCTCTAATCTAACCTCATCTCCAAGGATGGAGATCCCACAGCCTCTCTGAGCACCTATTCCATACTTCAGAGCAGGATGTGTCAGAGCCATTGCACATGTATCTTCAGCTTGATCTGCACCTTTGTAGCAATGCCGATGTGCCCTGGATTTATTGGGGTCACTGTGTGTGCATGGATCAGTTTGGCCACAAGCGTCCCTCACCCACTACAGCTCCTATATATATGCAGTGTATTGGCACAGATGCTGCAGTCTCATCTGAGCTGTCCCTTCTTCTTCCAGGCTCAGACAGAGGCCCTTTCAGCATGGTTAGGCTGCATCATGGCAGATGTTTTATGGCCCTAGCCAGTACAAAACACATTAAGCATACTCCTCCAGTATGCAGACATATTTTCACGTGGACTAACTGAAGTCCATGACAAAGGCCTTTAAAAAGTGATCCCCTGGCACTGATACTGGCAATGGATAGGCTAAAAGTAATTTTAAAGAGCAATGACTTTATCATCAGCAGGTGCTCTGCCCATTTAAGAATGTGTGACAGGTACAGGTCATGGAAGCCCCGGATGCAAAATAGATAAAGAAGAATACCATGCTGCTTTAAGTATTTTTAATCTACAGCTCACATCCATAAGATAATTTTGGATGCAAATTTGTTATTTTGAAACTCTAAATTAAAGTTCCCAGCTCATGCCTCCAAGTTCCTCTGCTTCTAGAGAAAATATTGCTGTTCTACCACTTCAGAACTCCTGTAGTGGAATTGCTGTGCCTAACTGGTTAAAGATAATTTTTTTGACTATGAGTAGAACGGCATTGTGTCTCAGAGGACAAGGGAGCACACTTGACCAAACCTAGTGGGGTTCACTCCAGCCTATAGAGCAGAGCTCCAAGCTGCTGTAGCCACAGAGTTTTCAGGATCTAAATTATTGTAAAGATTTCTGCAACTCACTACAGTCTGTTATTGGACAGAAATGTACAGTGCTACTTATCAGGTCCATTTTTATAAAAAAACTGCTGAAAGCACTAGTAGAATCTTAAAACATGATGACTGCTTAGCACTTTCCCCATGTTTCTTTTTTTGTATTTGTTGCTAATATTTTCTGTCCATTGGAACCAATGGATTTTTTTCTATATCTCAGTAAATTTAAACAGTGACTTGTGTTTTTATAAAATCTGTACCACAAGCTGGATCAGTTTAATGCTGTATTAACAATGGATGGGCTCACAATCTACCTTGTGAGGCAGTTTAAAGCTGTCCTTCCAAGCAGACTGACTATCTGCTTTTGAGCACATATTTATGGATGGCGAAGGCCCCCCCTTCCCCTCCGCTGACCACATGGGCATATCAAGCATGCTGAGAGGCATAATAGGCAAAGCAAGCTGTCTCTGCACCTGCCCACAAAACAGCTGTTCGACTGGGAGAGGAACTGCTAGAGCGTAGAACGTTTTCAGCAGCTTTTCTGGTCCTCTCTCATACACTGTGTTGGCACAGGCATTGCCAGAAAGGAAAGAAACACAGAAACCGTACAGAGATTTCAGGATTTTTTCCAGAATAATTTTTATTAAAGCATCATTTCATGTTTGCAGTCTTCCCATGTGGATGCGTTTTCTCAGTCTCAACTGACTGTTCAAGAGAGAGATCATCTGGGATCTAACAGAGTCTTCCATCAGGTACGTGGCTCTTCAGCTGACTTTAAAAATATCTGAATGCTTGTTTTCTAAGAGACCCCTTATAATAAATAAATCTGAGCAGAGGGAAGACCTTTATTCCCTGCACTCTTCCATTTCCCCTGTAGCTGTATAACTGTCCCAAGTGCCTGCGAGTATTTTGGTTTTGCTAGCTGTTCATTAGCATTTGAGGCATTTCTTCTGCCTAGCCACTTTTGTTTCTTGAAGCTTTCACGAAAAGTCCACTGGAATCTCAGTTCTAAGGTTTTAAAGAATTTTCCATAGTATTGGAAAAGAAAACTTACTCATTCAAGTTGGTTGGATTGAGAGCTTTGTTTCTTTGCTTTTTGAAAAAAAAAATCAAACCTTTCTTTTGTTGTCAAAAGCTTGACAAATATATTTCTATCCTTCCCCAATGACAAAAATTTCACAGGCTTATATGGGTTGTAGCCTTAACTCTCTGGACCTTGTTCTGCATTTGATAATGCATAGTTGATCTATTTCAGATCTATTTCAAATCTTTTTTTTTATTATTTACCAAAGAAATAGTCTACCTCAAAAATTGTTTTTGCTGATGAGAGTGTGATCTCTCTCCCTTTAGATATCCAAGAATATTAGAGGTCCTAACATTCATAAAACCGCATCCTTAAATGACTGACTTTAAAGAATGAGCAGTATAAAAATGTTTTGCAGATAACAAATGGGAGAAGTCTGAAGGAAGGACTAATAATCCTAGAATTTTCAAATGAGTATAAGCATTTATTTTTCAGTAAAGTTTGCACAGAGCTTGCCTTTTCCTCACTAACAAGGAGTGCCACAAAAGGGCCAAGTCAAAGTGAACTCCATGGGAAATGAGGGGGAAGGAAATACTGAGAAACCAGTGCCGGGAAGACCCTCCCGCTGTCTCCACCCTGGTGTTTGGCAGCAGCCCAGTCCCAATTTTTCTTCTACCACTGGGAATAGCTAATGATGTTGCCTGCCATTTACTCTTCATCTCTGCGTATTACCCTACATATGCTTTATTTTCCCACTCAAAGGAGTCCTGCTGCCTGGAACGGCTGGTCAGTTTCCAAGCCCAACCACCTTTTCCAGCTGAAGCAGTCAGTGCTCTGATGCTGGATGGAGATGCTTTTGTGGGGAAACTTTCATGCCCTAAAATGTGCCAGGCTGCCCGATTGCCTGGACAACCTCCTCCTGCGCATTAGTACAACTGGGAGCTGCCGGAGAGTATCTGCTCTTTTCCCCTTTGCCATTAGGTGTCAGAAGAGAACCATACACATTTTCCAAGGTTTTAAATTCCTCTGTTTTTCGAAGGTGTTACACAGAACTGCTTGCTAGGTCCTTATGTAATATTTACTTATGCTTTCTATTTAGAAAGCCAGTCGCGGTGTTCTTTCCCTCCCACATCTGGAAGGTCAAGCAAAGCATGGTTTGGTTGCAGACACTGCAAAACCTCCCCCCCTTGAAAGCAGCCTGCCTCAGATAACAAATAAGAGCTTGCAGAATGTCCTCCCCTCTCTTCAGGTGAGTTATAAAGCTCTTAGACGTCTTGTGTTTGACTGGTTAATCAGCTTCTCTCTAAGTACTGCTAAGAGAGTGTCAGTGGCAAAGTGTCACAAGTGTGTTTGTGTGTGGGAAGAGATAAATAATTTAGTAACAGCATTTGCATCAGTTTCTGTTTTCAGCCATAGTTAAAGAGAAAAAAAATGAAGAACTATAAACACTTAAATAGATAAATTGCTTACCAGCATGGTTGTGTGTATCTCCAGATATTTAAATGGACACCCAACATCACAGGAAGTTCTCTAATTCATCTTCATTTTTGGCATTCCTTCTTTCTTATTTTTTCACAAATCCTATGTCCATCCCCTGTCTGAACTCTTCTTCCTTTGCTGCTTCTCTCCCCAACAAATCAGGGACCTGCACTACTCACCACCACTATTCTGATCACTCCTTTTTTCACCTTGCCTCTGCTTCAATGAGTCTCTTTATTGAGAGACTTGACAGGTTCTATAGGGCTCCAGTATGAAGTCTTTTCAGATCTCTTGCACTGGAAGTCCCCACATAATGCATTTTGTTTGGGAAGTCAAGAGTCTTCTCAAATACTTTGACTTGGAAATTGGCAGCTTGCTACTACTACAAATTATTTAATTTGGTTAGGGGTTTATGTATCACTGGGTGAAGCTACAAGATGCAAAATACCATGAATGATGAAGTGGAATGGGTTAGTCTCAAAAATAATTTAAATTTGCTTTAAAGCTTAATTCTGTGGCCTTCATAAGTCAAACCTGCACTCGACTCTAACAAATGCCAATGATTAAGCTTTGCATCTGAAAATGAATCATCCCTTCATTTTATTTTCCACGAAAAGGTTGGAACCAAGTGTTTTACAGAGGGTGTTTTTTTTATTCTTTAAATGGAGTTTTTAGACTTCTATAAGAAGCTGTGTAAACACCAATAAGAAAGCCTTTTGTTTGGCTTAGAAATGCCAGGGGACAATAAACATTTAAATCTAGAAAGCATGATTATATGCTGTCTGTTTTGGAGACCCTCTTTGTTTACCCTTCCTTAGAAATAACACAGCATTGCTGAATTGAGTGTGTATTGGAATGGGCAGAGTGCAGTTCTCAAGCTGGGGCTCAGCAGGATAGCGGTAGAACAGGCCTGTACTTGAGCTGTTGAAGTGGTACCACTCACACCTGGTTGCCCTGCTTTTGTAGCAATTAATACTGCAAAAAAAAGTAGCCAGATTAGATGAAAATATGGGAAGATGATTTTATTTTAAAACAAACCCATTTTCACTTGCACTAACACATTCTTAACTCAAAACTCACAAGCGCCAAGGTGCATGTATCCAAGTGGCACCAGCCATGACTTCTTGTAAGGACATAGTGGATTTAATATTGCCCACTTAGTCCATATTACATCACCTGGGTTCCTCTTATCTTGCCAACCATGTGCTGTTTTTTTAATATAGTTTTTGTACCCTTCTGACACTGAGAGAGACTGATCTTTTGTGTCTCCATCCTGTCCCACTTCCATGAATCATCAGGACTTTCTCAAAGGACAAGGAATTATAAATAAATTAAGGAATAATTTAGGTTGGAATGGACCTCTGGAAGACATCTAGCCCATCCTCCCACTACAAGCAGTGCAAACTTGGAGCAGGTTGCTCAGGGCCTTGTTGAGCTGGGTTCCAAATATCTCAAAGGATGGAGAGTCCACAGCTTCTCAGGGCAACCTGTTGCAATAACCAACCACTCTCATGGTAAAAATGTTTCTCCTAATATCTAATCAGCATTTCCTGTGTTGCAACTTGTATCCATTAGACACATACCCATCTTGTCCTAGGACCATGCACCTTTGAGAAGAGTCTGGCTTTGCTTTCTCTATACCATCCTGTCAGGTAACTAGACAGCAGTAAGGTCACTCCTGAAGCTTCCTCTTCTGCAGGCTGAACAAATGTAATTCCTGCAGCCTCTTCTTGTACATCATGTGCTCCAGGCTCCTGACCATCCCCTAACCTCTCCCCTGAATTCGGTCCAGTTGGTCACTGTCTTTCTCGTACTGGGAAACCCCAGACTAGACACAGTACTCCCAGCGTGGCCTCACAAATGCTGAATAGGGGGGGAGATCACTTCTCCCACCCTGCTGGCTATCTTGCTAATACAGCCCAAGATGTGTTTGGCCTTCTATGCTACAAGGGCACGCTGCTACCTCATGTTCAGGTTATTGTCAGGCCCTTCCTTGCAAAGCTGCATCCTTTCAGTTGTCCCCCAGCCTTTCCTCTTACATGGGTATGTTCTGTTCCAGCTGCAGAACTTAACATTTGTCTTTGTTCAACTTTAGAAGATACTCATAGCCCATTTTTGCAGCCTGCTGAAGTCCCTTTGGATAGCATCCCTGCTACGGTCTGCAGATTTGAGAGGGTGAACTCATGCATTGTCCAGGTCATTAATAAAGACCCTAAACTGCACTGGCCTTAGAGTTGATCCCTGAGGGATGCTGCCAGTAAGCAGCTGCAGTCCTTGGAACCTGACCATCCAGCCAATTTTCCACTCACATTATTATCCATTTATCCAGTTTGTATCTCACTCTTTGGCTTACTGTGGTGGATGCTGTCACAGGTCTTGCTGAATTCAAAGTATACAACATCCACTGCTTTTCTCTCATTGGCCAAGCCAATCATAGAATCATAGAATCATAGAATTATTAAGGTTGGAAAAGACCTCTAAGATCATCCGTCCAACCATCAACCCAACACCACCATGCCCACTAAACCCATGTTCCTAAGCGCGTCATCTACACATCTTTTAAATACTTCCAGGGATGGTGACTCAACCACTGCCCTGGGCAGCCTGTTCCAATGTTTGACCACTCTTTCAGTAAAGAAATTTTTCCTAATGTCCAATCTAAACCTCCTTTGATGCAACTTGAGGCCATTTCCTCTTGTCCTCTCGCTAGTTACTTGGAAGAAGAGACCAACACCCACCTCGCTACAACCTCCTTCTAGGTAGTTGTAGAGCGCGATAAGGTCTCCCCTCAGCCTCCTCTTCTCCAGACTAAACAGTTCCACTTCCCTCAGCCGCTCCTCATAAGACTTGTGCTCCAGACCCTTCACCAGCTTCGTTGCCCTTCTCTGGACACGCTCCAGCACCTCCATGTCCTTCTTGTAGTGAGGGGCCCAAAACTGAACACAGTATTCAAGGTGCGGCCTCACCAGTGCCGAGTACAGGGGCACGATCACCTCTCTACTCCTGCTGGCCACACTATTTCTGATACAGGCCAGGATGCTCTTGGCCGCCTTGGCCACCTGGGCACGCTGTCGGCTCATGTTCAGCCGGCTGTCAACCAACACCTCCAGGTCCTTTTCCTCTGGGCAGCTTTCCAGCCACTCTTCCCCAAGCCTGTAGCGTTGCATGGGGTTGTTGTGGCCGAAGTGCAGGACCCGGCACTTACCCTTGTTGAACCTCATACAGTTGGCCTCGGCCCATCGATCCAGCCTGTCCAGGTGCCTCTGCAGAGCCTTCCTACCCTCGAGCAGATCAACACTCCCACCCAACTTGGTGTCATCTGCAAACTTACTGAGGGAGCACTCGATCCCCTCATCCAGATCGTTGATAAAGATATTGAACAAGACCGGCCCCAAAACGGAGCCCTGGGGAACACCGCTCGTGACCAGCCGCCAACTGGATTTAACTCCGTTGACCACAACTCTCTGGGCTCGGCCGTCCAGCCAGTTTTTTACCCAGCGAAGAGTGCACCTGTCTAGGCTGTGAGCCGCCAGCTTCTCTAGGAGAATGCCGTGGGAGACAGTGTCAAAGGCTTTACTGAACTCCAGGTAGACCACATCCACAGCCTTTCCCTCATCCACCAGGCGGGTCACCTGGTCATAGAAGGAGATCAGGTTGGTCAAGCAGGACCTGCCTTCCATGAACCCGTGCTGGCTGGACCTGATCCCCTGGCTGTCCTGCACATGCCTTGTGAGCCCCCTCAAGATGAACTGCTCCATAATCTTCCCTGGCAGCGAGGTCAGGCTGACAGACCTGTAGTTCCCCAGATCCTCCTTCTGGCCCTTCTTGTAGATGGGCGTCACATTGGCGAGCCTCCAGTCATCCAGGACCTCCCCTGTTAACCAGGACTGCTCATAAATGATGGAGAGTGGCTTGGCAAGCTCCTCCGCCAGCTCCCTCAGTACCCTCGGGTGGATCCCATCCGGTCCCATAGACTTGTGAGCGTCCGGGTGGCATAGCAGGTCGTTAACTGCTTCCTCTTGGATTATGGGGGGTTTATCCTGCTCGCCGTCCCTGTCTTCCAGCTCAGGGGGCTGAATACCCTGAGGATAACTGCTCTGACTATTAAAGACCGAGGCAAAGAAGGCATTAAGTCCCCCCTGCATCCAATAAAGGATGGAGATTCTCCTTGGCTCTCTTTTTGTCGTTAATATACTTGTAAAAACATTTTTTGTTGTCTCTTAAGACAGTGGCCAGGTTGAGTTCTAGCTGAGCTTTTGCCTTTCTAGTTTCCTCTCTGCACAACCTAACGAGATCCCTGTACTCTTCTTGAGTTGCCTGCCCCTTCTTCCACAAGTGATAAACTCTCCTTTTTTTCCTGAGTCCCAGCCAGAGCTCCCCATTCAGCCAGGCCGGTCATCTTCCCCGCCCGTTCTTCTTACGGCACATGGGGACAGCCCGCTCCTGTGCCTTTAAGACTTCCTTCTTGAAGAACGCCCAGCCTTCCTGGACCCCTTTGCCCTTCAGGACTGTCTCCCAAGGGACTCTCTCAATCAGTGTCCTGAGCAGGCCAAAGTCTGCCCTCCGGAAGTCCATGGTAGTGGTTTTGCTGACCTCCCTCCTTACTTCACCAAGAATTGAGAATTCTATCATTTCATGGTCGCTAAGCCCAAGACGGCCTCCGACCACCACATCTCCCACCAGCCCTTCTCTGTTTGTGAACAGCAGGTCAAGCGAGGCACCTCCCCTGGTAGGCTCACTTACCAGCTGCATCAGGAAGTTATCTTCCACACACTCCAGGAACCTCCTCGACTGCTTCCTCTCTGCTGTGTTGTATTTCCAGCAGACGTCCAGAAAGTTGAAGTCCCCCATGAGAACAAGGGCTAGTGATTGTGAGACTTCTGCCAGCCTCTTGCAGAATGCTTCATCTGCCTCTTCATCCTGGTTAGGTGGTCTATAACAGACTTCCAGCAGGATATCTGCCTTGTTGGCCTTCCCCCTCATCCTTACCCATAAGCACTCGACCTTATCATCACAATCGTTGAGCTCTAGACAATCAAAGCACTCCCTAACATACAGGGCCACCCCATCACCTCTCGTTCCTCGCCTGTCCCTTCTGAAGAGCTTATAGCCGTCCATTGCAGCACTCCAATCACAACAGTCATCGCACCATGTTTCTGTGACGGAGACTAAGTCATAGCTATCCCGCTGCACAATGGCTTTCAGCTCCTGTTTGCCGCTCATTCTGCATGCATTGGCGTAGATGCACTTGAGCTGGGCTACCGATTTCTCCCCCGACACTGGCGTGCCACCCCTAGGCTCTTCTCTAGTGAGCCTGGTTTTATCCCCTTCCCCCTTCGAACCTAGTTTAAAGCCCTCTCGACGAGCCCCGCCAACTCATCACGTCATCAGAGAAGGCAATCAAGTTGTTCAGACACCGTTTGCTCACAAGTTATGTTGGCAAATCCATATTGGCTGTTCCAAATCAACTTCTTGTCTTTCATTTGATTGGAAATGGCTTCCAGGAAGAATTGTTCCACGGCCCTCCCAGGGACTGAGGTAAGGCTTACCAGCCTGTAGTTCCCTGAAGCTGCCTTCTTGCCATTTTTGAAGTTAGGTGTGATGTTTGCCTTTTCCAAATGGTTAGGAACTGCTCCTGATTGACACCGATTTTCAAAGATGACAGCGAGCTGCCTTGCAATGACATTGACCAGCTCCTTCCACACCCTCAGATGCATCCCATCTGGTCCTGCAGACTTAGTTATGTCCAGCTACTTAAGTGGTCCCTAACTATTTTCCTCTACTGCAGGTGATGCTTTACACAAATGCTACTTCTAGACTCAGGAACTTGGGAGGCCTGAGGGCAAAAATTACCAATTAAAAGCATTGAGTACCTTGGTCTTTTCCAAATCCTTGGTCACTAGGTCCCAAATTTCACTGGGCAGTGGGTTCACATTTCCCTTACCCTTCCTTTTTTGCTGTTGATATACTTAGAGAAACCATTCTTATTGACTTTCACATCCCTTGCTAGCTGCAATTCCAGCTGAGCTTTGGCTTTCCTAAACATGCCTGCATGTTCAGGTAGTGTCTCTTGCATGTATCCCAGATAACCCATCCCTGCTTCCACCTTTTTTTGTGCTCCTTACTGTGTTTGTGCCTGGTCAGAAATTCCCTTTTCATCCACGCTGGCCTTCAGCAATGTTTGCTCAATTTTCTGCATGTTGGAATGGACTATTCTTGTGCTATAAGGAGATTGACTTTGAAGATCAATGAGCTCTCCTGATTTCTTTTGCCCTCCAGGGCAGTCTTCCATGGGTTTTTGAGAAGATCCCTGAACAAGCCAAAAGTTGCTTTCCTGAAGATCAGGGTTTGTAGTTCCACTGCTTGTCTCACTCACTTCTCTGAGGATTTTAAACTCCACAATCACATGGTCACTGCAACCAAACCTGCCCTTCCCCTGACCTTTACATCCTCAACCAATTATTCCTTGTGTGTGAGTAAGCGGTCTAGCAGCACATCTCAGTTCACCTGCATTAAGAACACAATGCAGAAATCTCCCAGAATGCTTTTGCTACTTCAGCAGATATTGAGGTGACTGAATTACCCCACGAGTATCAGAGCCTTTAGGTTATGATGACTCTTCCCTGATGTACCTAATTAAAAGCAGACACTCTTGCCCTGCTTCATCGGATGGATCCTGTTTCTGCTCAGCAGTTCTTGTTCCTCATCCTGTGTTCGCAGAAACCATAGCCCTCTCTGTAGCTTCAGCGAGGTATTGATCCATTGGATGCATTGTCTCCAGCTGAGTCTTTTCCCGTCAATGAAGGGATTGAGGAGAGCATGGCCTGGGCCCCCACACTCTATATCCTTATCCCAGAGCACAGTCTTCTGTTTCCTTATCTGGCTCTCTTTTATCTCCAACCCTCCATCATCTCTTCATGTCTTGATTCTGTAGTCTGTTGTTTTCCGATTCTGGGAGCCTTGAGAATCTGCCTGTGCTAGGATCTTGATGACCTGCTGATATGGGTGACATCTGTATATCCTTTCTTCTGCAATTTGTTCCTTCAAGTGCTTCTGCACCCACACAGGCCCATTCATTCCCCATTCATACCAATCTTGATGTTTCTGTTGCCAATGTGTTTGTGTGCAGACCCAAGCTGGTGTCCCTGCAGTTCTGTGGGCCGCACAAGCAATCTCAAGGATTCTAGCACAACTCTCCAGCAGATGTGCCCACATAGAAATCCGAGATGGATAATGGATAATTATACTGTCTTTCCTGCCTTCTGTACTGGGAAGACCATACTCAGACCCTTCCCTAGCTCATGTGAGTTACTGCAACTTAATCAAACCATGGCAGTTTGTAGCATTTATAGAAAGTGAGTATTGAATGAACATGGAAGATGAACTTCCTTCTCTTATTTAGAGATTTATCTTTCCATGGTCCAATAGCATCTAGTGCTATTGGCAGAATTTGCTCTCTGGGTATGTAGCGCATTCTAGTGCCTAAGCATGCTTGTTCCGTCTCAGCCCAAAGTTGACACTCGACAAATCCAAAATAAGTATCTTGCAGCTTTGTCTTGAGATTGTAGCACTTTTTAATATATATTTGTGTATATTTATATAATTGCAGATTAGCTGAATGTTCATCGAAATATCTGAAAGCAAAATTTACCTATTTTTTTTTTTGCTTGGCAGGAAAACAGAACTCAGTGCAATTTTTCCCAATTTAACCTTCTGGACAGTCTTCCTGAAAGCGATACCAGAGCCCAGACAAAGCCATCAGAACTGGAAAGCACCAGCATCAGTGTCAAACTGCCTATGACAGCTTCAGGTAGAATATAACAGAGCATGCTAAAAAGACTGGAGTTACAGGCTGCCTGCACAGATAGGCAGTGTATGCCGTTAGGATACTCAGTGACCAGAGGTCCCATGCTAAGTGGTCGCTGAAATCTTTAACAAACGATTTGAAGGAAAGGAATATGTATGGGCTCGGTGATTTCTAAAAATCCTACTTGGGAATATATGCAACAGGAGAATGAATAGACTAACACGAATATATAAATGAGAGAAGTATGCATTATACAACAGAATGTGTATTTGTCTAAGACTTATGACAGGTCATGTAGGTGACAGCAATATTCTATTACAGTGACAAAACACTTTTCCTACTTGCTTGTAGCTGTGTCACATTTTATCTCTGTGGGCTAAATTGCATTTTGGGAGTTCTCAGACCTAGAAAGTTTCTGGCAGAGTTAATCTATTTTTAGAAGGAGTCTAGGAAAAAAAAAGTAGTGGCCTTTTGCTTTGAAATGTTTTAGCATCCCTGCATTAGTGGATGAAGATCTGCCACTGTTTAACAAAACACCCACATGCATGCCTAGAGAACATGTTGATTTGTAGTGCTACTGTCTGATTATTTATCTAGATTTAAATGATGTAAGTGGAGATGTTAGGGTAGCTGAAATGTTTCTACGCACAAAGAATCTGAACTGGGAGAACAGTTTTGGGCCCCATTTAATTCCTAACCTCATGCAATTCCTAACCTCAACCTGAACTTGACATTTTCTATCAGAAAAAGAAGTTCTTGAAAGCTTTGGTTAACTAAAGCTTACTGCCATTTTATAAACATGACAGACAAATCAATAAAAACATACAGTTTTTTTCAGGTAAGCTATGAAGCTTGCTGAAGCAGATAGAAAACAGATGGGATTTTCAAAAACATCTAGGTACATAACTTTGCTCAGAATCAAAGTTTTTACCTAAGCTCTCTTAAAAGTCTTGCTGACAGATAATGAATGCTTTGTTGAACATAATACTGTAAGTCAGAAAAAGAAACATAAATTTGTGCAAAATGTCAACATTGTAGAATCATAGAAATGTTGGTTGGAAGGGACTTCTAACAGTCAGCTACTCAGCCTCCTGCTCAAAGTGGCATGTTCTACTGTAAAATGTTCCATTGTAAAAGCATCAGGTTTCTGATATTTTATTGATTTTTGGTTTTATATTCTTTTTTTCTGATTTAGAAGCCTTGAAAAATTTTAGAAACCAGTTAACAGTCTATGAGCAAAAAGAAATTTTCAATTATACAGAGCTATGGTTTCTTGGGCTGGAAGCTAAAAAGATTGAAGGTTTGCCTGAAACCCAGAATAATAATTGTTACGATGATGAGCATGGTTCCTACTTAAAGGTAAGCGGAAAAATTATGGTATTCATTTTCAGCTCAATAAGTTTGTAGTGACTGCCAACTCTTAAGTGATCTATGTGAGATAAATGTTGTTTCTAGAAGATAAATATTCACATAGTGAAAACATCAGTACCAATCACTTTAAAGCTCAGAAGAGAATCCTAAAGAGAGACCCACTTGGCATCTCATTCAGGACTGATGCAAGGTAGGTGGATTAATGAAGCACGCACTTGTTATTTTCTCTGTCACCTTTGTTTAATGTAGACTTCACTTGCTAGCAGTCCAGCATCTTTCATAGACAGTAAACACCCACACACATGAACTACTTTAAACCCTGATCTTTGTCGTATTATCTGAGTCTGAGCTATTTGTTTTCTTTTGAAGGTTTTACATGACCATATTGCGTACCGATATGAAGTGTTGGAGGTGATTGGGAAAGGGTCATTTGGGCAGGTGGCTAAATGCTTGGATCATAAAACCAATGAATTAGTGGCATTGAAAATAATAAGGAATAAGAAAAGGTGAGACATCTGTTGACTTTAAATCAGTACAATCAGCTCTTTGTTATATAGGCAGTGACAATCTGGTATAATGTGCACAAAGCAAAATCAAACCCCCTGTACATCAGGCTTTCATTAAACACAGTGAGAACAGAGTGAAGAAAGGTGATTTCAGGGACTCAGAATTGGCCTGGACCCAGTGGAGCCACAATCTATGAAAGCAGGCACAGTTTTTCCAGACTTACAAGGAGGTCTCTGTATCTGTGACACAGTTACTACACAGCACAGGTAACCAGCCCTGCATGACTGAGAGCTGAGAGCCTACATTACCCCACAAGATTCCAAAACCACAGGAATATGCTGGGAGGCTCCAGTCGCTCATTTGAACATGAAAAATTCTACACTATGGTCCTAAGCAACCTCTTCCTGTTATGTGACTGGTTACAAATTTTTAGTTGAGTTTAGCTTGAACCAGAGTCAATGAAGCAGATGAGAATGATGCTGTTGACTCCAGCAACAGAGTTTTAGCTGTTCGGTTTCCCCCCTCAGTGAACACTAAATGTAAAGATGTTCTTCAAAACTGACTGTTTTACAGTGGTGGGTGTGAAATATGGCCCTGTTCAAGTAAATGGAAGCATTCCCATGGATTCTGAATGAAGCACTAAGATTTTACACTGGGTGCTCATTTGAGACTGTTTTTCATTTAAATATTTTTTTCAGACAAGTCAAAATAACTACTCTTAAATGCTATATAAGGCCAGTATATCTAGACTAGGCACAACCATAATGAATCCAAGTTACAGTAGTTAACAGGGGCAAATGGAGAATTTTTAATCATTGCCCCACATGTTGAGTTTACAGTAAGATTGTGGTGTTCGTAACATTTGTATTGCTACAAATGCTAGATTGAGTTATTGTTACCATTCCCATGTCCTGTGATGTTTCAGATTTCACAGACAGGCTTTGGTAGAAGTGAAGATCCTTGATGCTCTCCTGAAGAAGGACAAAGATGATACTCACAATATCATCCACATGAAGGAATACTTCTACTTTCGCAATCACTTCTGTATTTCCTTTGAACTGCTGGGGTAAAGTATACTTTCCTTTACACAAATCTTAAGGAACATTGTAGATCTTGTGCCTTACAAGCTTTAATTTTTATGCCTTCTTTGGAAGAATTTGCTTCTCTTGATGTTACAAGAAAGGAATACTGTTTAAATACAGACTGCATAACTGAGTCTTTGGTCACCAAATGTGAACTGAAAAAGGCCCCGTTCAGACTTCATACAATGACATGATCCATCCCTTATTTTCTGTGCTGTGTATTGAAGTCTTCTTCCCTAAAAGACCTGAGGGGAAAAGAGTAAAATAATGAATTCACAACTGGTAAACTTCAGGGTATATAAATATGAATAATATTAAATAATTAAAAAGTATAGCTGTTTCTTGCTTTCTATGAATGTATGCTGCAGGACACATCTTATGAGGAATTTTGGAGAAATTTTAGGGAAGTCAGACCATTTTATTCACCGGCCTCCTTGTAATCAGGGCATCAAACTGGAGTTACAGGTTATCCATGGTTCCTTATCCCTTAAAGTAAAGCCCCCATTGCTGCACATGTTATAGCCCTTGCTGAAGATTCATCATTGTATGGAAGGCTTGATCTCAAACAGAGCTAAATTCATTGTGTTGCTGCATGTGAGTCTGTCAATCAGACACACAGGGATAAGAGTCGACTCCTTCTCTCCAGGGAAGACACAGACCAGGTTTTTCAGAAAGCTTTTATGGAAACTTGTAGGAAAACATTCATGGGATAGCCGCTATGTTCAGCTTTTTACAGAAGAGTTGAAGACTGGTTGTCATATAAAAATATTTGTCTGGTGAAATTTTTATTGCTTCTAAAATATAGTGAAAACCCCTTAATTTTTGAACTTTCTTCTCCACCAAGTCCTGGTAGCTTCATTTACTTCTGAAGGAATGGGCCTTGCCTGACACCTCTGGACGCACAAGCGGGGAAGGCAGAAAGCTAGTTGTTTATGTCATTGCAGATGCATGGGGTCCTGCTGAGGACACTTGAGAACGTATTGCTGAGGACACGCTTGTGCATCCCTTCAACAGCCACCACCCCTGGGCCATTTCCTCCTCTGAAGAATGACCGCACCTTAAGCACTCAGTAGTTGTCAGGGCGCAGCCCAGGCTCGGGGCTCCCTGGGGCTCTGGCACCAGGAGCCATGGGGGCTCCCTCGAGCCCATCGGGGAAGGGCCTGGCAGCCAGGAGCAGGGCAGCCGGGGGGCACTGGGGCAGCCCCAGCCCTGGGCATCAGGCACCTCCCCTGGGGACAGGCCGAGGCTGGGCCAGGACGTAGGCCCATGGGTGGGCCTGGCTCATCGGGGCCCATAGCAGGGCTGTGGGAGCTGGAGACCGGCCCTGCTGTGGTGTCACTGGGGCAGGGGCTGATGGCCCTGGGGGGCTGACATGGGGTCCTGGGCCGTGGGCAGGTGGGGGGAACCCCAGGCTACTGGGCAGGGCAGTTGGGGCTGGTGGTGCCCTCGGGGTCTCAGGGCGGTGTTCACATGTTGCCAACCACACTTGAAGTTAGCAACATCATTTAATGCCCTACGGGAAAGAGCTAAGATACGGGGATAATAGGAGGGATATAAAAACCTAACGAGACCTGAATTTATGGGGGTATTTATCTAGAAAGATTTACTGCTGATTAAAGACTCTTTAGACAAAAAAGATTTACACAAGGTGCCAAAGCAAGACAAATGAGAGCGAAAGGAGACTGAAGCAAATTTATTTCTCTCAGTTCCTGAATGATAGTTGTTCTTGGTGAAAATCAGCACAGGTGCATAACATAGCACTGAGTTTAGTAGGCAAGCGAGTCCACTGACGCTCAGGGAGATGTTTGTGCATATTACATGCAGAACAGCATTCTCAAGGAGGAAAATAGCTAAGTCATTTTCTTCTGCCTGAGTCCTCCCTCACGCAGGAAGACAGGCTAAATACTCTCTTAATGCACTGTAAACTAATTATGCCTTTAAAAATAAGTTCCCTAATCTCTTTTCTGCTTTCTGTCGTCTTCTCTTCCACCCCCACAGAATAAATTTGTATGAGTTGATCAAAAAGAACAATTTCCAAGGTTTCAGTTTGTCTTTAATTCGACACTTCACTCAGTGTGTGCTGAGATGTTTACAAGTGCTCTACCAGGAAAGAATTATTCACTGTGATCTGAAGCCTGTAAGTACAGTCATTTCATAACCTGTTATTCTGTACAGAATAAATTAGCTTCATCCTATTTTTTATTGATCGAGAGGAACTCTCAGAAGAATCCTTAAAAGCCAGCAGGGTATTTGTACAGAAGCTATAGTTTATTTCAGACTGTATTAGTACTAGAGTCAAATGGTTCTTTCCATTGATTCAGTTCATTCACTACAGTGTTACATGTGATTTTCTGGTTGCCAAAATGTATGCAAATATGAATCAAATTCAGGTAATGACTTTTTGCTTAGAGAAAGAAAAAAGGACTTGTGAAATTAAGTATTTCAATATGAGGGACATTATAATGCAAGGAGATAATCACAAGGCAGCCCATTTCAGGTTATCCTGTTAAGTCTATGTAATTTCAGATGCATAACTATAAAATTAAGTAGCCTAGTAAATGACAAAGCGATTCTAATAGTACAGTATTTAGGGTGCTCACCTGTTTCTGGAGGAACATCTGTGATCCAATTCCTGCTGTTATATCTGCTAGGTATTCATGGTAGGTGAAACATTTCCATTCTCTTTAAGCCCCAATCTTAAGTTTTTGCAATTTTCTGAGATTTCTAAAGTATTTTAATTCTATTTTCATTTCAGGTGAATGTTTCTTTTGATTTCTTTTTCAAAACTGCAAATGAACCAATAAATAAATAAATAAATAAATAAGCTCTAAAGTAAAAATGCTAAGGATGAAATTCTGCTCTCACTTTGCTTAATGTATCTTGACTCAGAAGTCTGAAGAGTCACATACTATCTGTACCCATTGTCTTGCCAACATCTTTGCCAGACCAATTTGCAGTGGGAAGTGAGGCTTGCAAGATAACCAAAATATCTTAATCAGAAACGATTAGCCCAATGGGAAATCTGTTTCCAGGCAGCCACTGACAAGGAATGAGGTTGGCAAGATCAATGAGTGTAGTCTGTATTTAAATAGAGTAAAATGTTAGTGAACATTTAGTGAGTTAACTAAAAGAGAATTTTGTTCTCATTCTACAATTGTACAGTTTCATTAATTTAATTTATGTTGCCTGAAACTCACATCTGGTATTCCATCTGCCTCCTATGACATTTCTCAACATAAGGTAGAGCATGGAGTTTCTCTGTATTTCATGCTAGGTAATCACCTAGCCTAGTTTTGCCTCCAGAACCTAGTTTTGCAGTTAATCAGCTCCCTTGCATTGTGAGAGATTCAGTGTTAGAGACAAAGTCCTACCATGAGCATGAAGGGATGGCTAGCTGCGGAGAGAGGATGATTCTTCCTCTAACAGAACCAAGAGCATTTGGGTAGTGGAAGTCAGTCCTTGCCTTGACTTTCATCACTAGCAGCTTCTCCCTCCTGTCACGCACAGTGTTTCCTTATGAGTCCACTAATTACCCAAGAAACTACTTTGTCATTATATGGCATCAACCTGGGAACTGCTCAGTCCTTCAAAGCTTTGACGTATAATCACTTTAAAACTGGTTGATAAAGGTAACCATCTCTCTGCTGAGAGATGGAGAAGTCTGTATGATCAGAAAGGAAATCAAAGGAAATCCTTGATTTAGATAGATTTTTAATGAGGATAAAACTGAACTCTGCAGAAGAGAGCTAATAGGCTGTGTTTACTCATCAGTGCAAGTATTCCTGAGCTAGCTGTTTAAGAATCACTTCTCAAGCTGTAATTGTAGGCACACAGAGCTGTACCCATCTGCACCCAGCTAATAATCCATAGGACCCTATCATTTCCATTCATCACTACCTTGGGATCTCTGCATCGCACTGTTGTGAGGTGGAGAGAGGTATGCTCACAGAGAGTCTGGAGAAGGTTGAAAGCAATCGAGGGAAGAACTGTGAAGAACGACTCATTCATGGGGCAGGGGCTTTTTGTGGTTACAAAAAGGATGGTTCTGGTTAATTTTGCACAGCATGCAACCAGATGCAGTTTGTCTTTTACTAGATTAACAACGAGTTTTGGGGAGCTCACTCTGCTCACATGTCAAGCATTCTCCCTGGCTGGTGCCTTGAGAACTCCACACACTGCCCAGTGCAGTGGCTTGGATTATACGTGAGGGACTAGGGTCCCTGTCTAACTAGCCTTCAAACTGGGTACCTTTACAAATCTCCCTTCTGCTTTGATTAATTCCCTATTACTGGATGCCTACTCATGTTAGCAAATGCATTCACAAGGAAGTTGTAGTTTGAAGCTTTTATTACGCAGATAAGTGTAAACCCAATGTGTTATGCATTGCTTATTTTCCAAAGTGTTCCCTAACCTAAGGTGGTGTTAAAACCCTTTTTTCCCTGTGTTTTTTTTTTCTCTTTAGGAGAACATATTATTATACCACAAAGGCCAAGGTTCAGTTAAAGTTATTGATTTTGGATCAAGCTGCTATGAACACCAAAGAGGTTTGCAGAAAAGTCAAGTTGATGTAATTTTCTTAATAAGCTTTCTTTATTTTAAATAATGTGGAAAAACTATTTCTTTTATTGAGCTAATATAGTGACCTATGCCCCTAATTAGAATCTGATGAACTCTTCAACCATTGGTGGTGGAACAAATACTGGTAGGACACAAGCAAGCTGTTACCATGCTTTTTCTTTGTCCCAGCTCCTCTACTCATGTTGAAATCAGAATTGCATTTGCAAGAGGCATTAGCTGAAATAGCCTATGAGAATAATCCCAATACTTTGCTTAACAAGGAGTTTATCAGGTCCAGAAAGCCTTTCTCAGTGGGATGGTTAAATTATAATTGGTACTTTTTAGATTAATACAACGGGGAATGGGAACTATGCTTTTAGTTTAGAAAGTCTAGGTTCAGTTTTATTTTTTTTCTATCAAAGATTTAAGTAGAATGTGCAGAAGATAACAAGAACAAAATTTTTAAAGGAGAAATGACCATATAAAAACACACCTAATAATACATCTTAACATTAATAGACGTATTGTGAAGCAAGAATGATATCACCATCAGGAATGCAAATATCATCTGTTTAAAAAAAAAACCAAACGCAACAACAAAAAACAAAACCCAGGAAAGAAATCTGCACTGCATTTAGAACTTAGAAAAAAACCCCTAGTCTTAAATGGTTCATGTTTTTCCTATGGAAGATTGATATTTACGCATCCCAGTTTTGTAGGAGTGGATAATCATGTTAGGTTTGCCTATGTTTGAGTAGAATGTAATCTGAGATGCAGCCTGAAATATTTGCAGAGAGTAACAAATTGAAAAACAAAACAAGTGAAAGGAAAGATGGAGCATGGCTGAGGAGACTCTGTCAGCTGAAACAAGAATTGATACAACTCTTAAAGTGGTACAGGATTAGAGAGTAGAAAACAAAAAAATCAGCTATTTATTTGTGACAAGAATGACAAAAAGCAGACAACAATTACATAGTTGCACAAGGGCATAGATTGCTACCATGGTACTCTCTAACTGTAGAGATTTGGTGAAATCACTTAGTGTGAAATCACACATTGGTGAAATCACTTACTTTTCAGGGCACTTCCCTTTTAGAAAGATCTTGAGTATGGGGGGATGCAAAGACGTGCAGAAATATAAACAAAGTGACCATCAGAGAGAGAGGAATAAGAATATAACAGAGCCTGCATGCAGTAATCCTGTTCAGTTGTCTGAATGTCAAAAAGAAAAAGAATTAGTCTACTCACTATGATGAGTCCAAATCTTGGAATGAGATCTTTTGGCATCTCTGCTGTGGGGCTATAATGCATTAAGGGGGAAATCAGAAGGCAGTAGGAGATGTTCCCTAGGTCTCAATGAACCCAGTAGTTCCTACAGTGCAAGCCTGTGATAATAAAGAACTGTTGATTGATGCAAGGGGAAGACCTCCAAATAGGAAAATAAACATGGAGTAAGCTGACTCACAGCATTAGTAGAATAATCTCTTTCGGTAAAACTTGCTGAAGAACAATTTCCAAATAGAATAGTGGAAATCATATCACCCATTGATTTTAGGATGGAATTAGAAAAGGTTTTCAGATCCTATGTGAGCAATCCTGTAATGGCAGCTAATGGATAGAGTAGATATATGATGCCTGAACATGTATTTGACTTTTCTGTGAAATCTGGAATCCATATTTCTGTCCCATTTATGGTATTTTGCTTCTTGTCTAATTTTCTGTTTTGATATAGTGTACACCTATGTTCAGAGCCGGTTTTACCGCTCGCCTGAAGTGATTCTTGGTCATCCTTATGCTATGGCTGTTGATATGTGGAGTTTAGGCTGTATCATGGCTGAGCTTTACACAGGCTACCCACTGTTTCCAGGGGAAAATGAAGTTGACCAACTTGCCTGCATCATGGAGGTAACTTTTGGGATTGTCTTTTGAATTACCTACTCATTTGATAAACTACACTGCCAGCAACAAAGAGCAATGTCAAGAGATGATGATGAAATATATTTGTCTATGGGCTGGCCTTTTAGAGGGGGGTTTATTACAGCCAAAGGGCTCTTTGAAAGGATGGGCTCTAATGCAAAATTGTTATTTCTATTTCATGTGCCAAACACTGCTTTGTATACTCACTGTCTTGCTTATGAAGGAAACATTATAATCTGGTCAGAATTTGTATGGAGAAGTTAGAACAGAAGAAGTATATCTAAGGGGAAGGAAAAGCAATCCAATTATAACAGGCTCATCTTCTCTTAGAAATGAAATATGTGTTGGTTGAATTGGATCTCCTTAGTCCAAACTCCTGCTGAGAGAGAGGTTTTTGCTAGCATTTGATTAGTCAGCTGTGTCTTTGTCTAGCAAATCTTGAAAACCTCAAAGGGTTGAGTAGAAACTCTCTGGGTGACCTGCTCAACTGCTGCTCTACTCTCCTGGTGAAAAAGTTTTTCCTAATAGTCACCCTGAGCTTCTCAAGCCACAATTTGTGGATGTTGCCCCTTCTTATACTGTCTGCCCCTACCAAGGAGTTTGGCTCTGTCACTTTTGCAACTGTTTTTCACAGAGTTTTAGGAATGTACTGTGACATCTCCTACCTCAGATCACCTACCCAGTGCAAATATTAGAATAGGTGCAAAACTAACCCATGAAAGCAAGTTACTTAGTTACTCCATACCAATCACTAAACTGCAATGTGATATTGAACTCAGCCCCAAGTTCTGATCCGTCTAGTGCCATGTTAGTTTGTACAAGATTTTTCAAAGACAGCATCTCTCCATGTGGCCTCCTACATGTGTCATTAACAGAGATGCTTGTTCCTAGAGTCTTCTATGGTAGTGAAGAACCCACTTTCATCCCTTATAAGATCACATTTTCTATGTAAGAAATCTCTAAGGAATCCCTTAATTCCTTCTACAATAACTGGCACAAGAGGAAATGGTTTGTAGATATTTCACAGTAAGCTGCTACATTCAGCTTCTTTTCACATGGAGGAGGGTGAAATACCTCATCTTTCCTGACATTTGTTATGTATGTTTGTGAAATGAAGAGTAACTCCGTGAATTCATTTTCTATGTCGAAGGTATTGGGTCTTCCACCAGCTGATTTCATCCAGGCTGCATCCAGAAAGCGAACGTTCTTTGGTAACTGCTTCTGATTGTTTGTCCTTGCAGGATTCCTCCCTGCTAGTTAATCACTAGTTAATATCTCTGGTAGAGAACCTTAGCTGCTTCTTAGCTGACAAAACTTCTTTCAGACAGAGGTATTCAGGAGGAGCAAAAGGGTAACATGAGGCCTACAAATGAACCTGGTACTGTGCTCCTCAAGTCTTACGGGCCTCTCATTGCCAAGGTGACAGGGAAGGGATTGGGAAATCCATTCCACTGTTACTCCTTAAAAATATTATTGCTAAAAGGAATGCAGTGGGCTTTGGGATCAAGTTCATTCCTCTGGGTATAATTTGGTTTTGGAAATTACACAAAATGAACAAAAAACCAGAGTGTAGGATGGAGTCTCTAGGAGGTAATCAATATTGTTTGCCACAATGCTGGCCGACTATCAATCCAACAGGGCAAAACTGGAGTTAGGGGAATGGATATGGGTACTGTTTTTACAACTCTTGAAGATTTGGTAAGGATTTTTAATGTAATTTTTTTAGCATGTCTTTATTTTTTTAAGATTCCAAAGGTTTTCCTAAATCCATAACTAACAGCAAGGGAAAAAAGAGATGCCCAGACTCCAAGGATCTAAGCACAGTGCTGAAAACCCATGATGCTGGTTTCTTGGATTTTCTGAAAGGATGTCTAATGTGAGTTCATAGTTTTGACCTATATGCAGTAGGCTAGTTTTGACTTTGCTTTCATTCTTTTGTGCCTTTAAAATCTTTGTATGTGTTGGGGTTTTTTGGTGGGGAGTTTTGTTTGGTTTTTGGTTTTTGGTTTTTTTTTTGTCACAGTAGCATTTGGATAACTATTATTATTCAGAGCTTATTGCAGGGAGAAATCATTGCAGAAAAAGACTATCTGGGATTAGTCCAAGGTACAAAAGAAAGCTGACATCATCATATCTAAAAGCAGATCTTCATCTTCTGATGCTGGAGACTAAACTCTAAAAACAATGCTTTTTACCCATTGATGCCTTTGTATTAAATCCTTTCTGTTTTATCTGAGATAAAGGTTCGTTCAGATAATATAGATAATGGTAATGCACTGTCCCAAGGCAATGTATATCTGGAGACTAAAGTTTGGTTTTGTATTTAATTAACTCCTGCTCCAGTGGGAAGAAAGTCTTCCCATTTCCTTCAGCAGGAGTTATATTTAGAGCTGATTTAGCTGGCTTGAATGGCTTGACTATATTTTCTGTGCTAGTCCTTGGAAATGCCAATCAGATGATACGCTGTGGTATATGTATGAAAACAGTTCTGCTTCTTTGAGTATCTGCTCACAAAGATCTTGCTCTCTGCGTGCATGTTCCCTTGGGTGAGATTAGACTCTTTTTAGTTCCAATACACCACAGGCCTCCTCCTTAGCAGAGGATAAAAAGGCATTCAGCCATGTCTCCACTCCAGAATCAATGGTATTGTTTGCTTGCTTCTTGACTCTGGTAGTTAGCATGAAGAATTACTTAGCACAGTTACCAGAGTGTTACCTTGTAGTTTGCATGCTGATTTAAGCCCTTTTTCTCCTTATCAGAGTTATACTTATTTTTCATTGATAGCAGTCACATTGCACAGTTCAAGAATTATTTGATAGACTGTTTCCATTCTCTTGACTGGAATGGATTTTTATAGATCACTGGAGCTCAGAATGCAAGAAGAGCCTAATTTGTCTCAGATCCTGTAATTTCTAGGATAAACTGTTGACTTCAAGGATTTTGCTGCTGAATACCTAGTATGACAAGTGGTCCACAGCTGTTTTCTTAAAGGAAATTGATGATTCGCACATTTTTGTTAACTGCTAAATGCAAATAACATGTCATTGTTAACAGTCTTCACACAAGGTAGAAATCCCATAGATTCTCTAAAACAGAATATCACAGAATTATCGCAGAATAATTTAGGTTGGAAAGGGACCTCCAGGAAGTCATCTAGCTCACCCTCCCACTCAAAGCAGAGCAAACTTGGAGCAGGTTGCTTAGGACCTTGTCCGGTCGGGTTCTGAGTATCTCCAAAGAGGGAGATCCACAGCCTCTTGGGGCAACCTGTTCCAATAGCGAACCACACTGACGGTGAGAGAGTCATGGCAAAGTGTCCGTGTGTTTGTGTGGAGGAAGAGAGATCTGATTTAGTGTCACCAGCGTATCATCTGTCATCACAAAGTAAACGGGACTTTTTAATAAATGAATAATAATGTAATATAATAATGTGGGAGAAGCAAAACTATTTCATGGCTCAAACATAATCATGTGTCTTTTCCAAGGCAGTCAGGTTACTAAGCATTTTACAGGGTGGGACTCCATGGAATCTGTTGATATGGGGTGTCCTTTTATTAATAGGTCTTTTTGCTTGGGAGAGGTTTTAGTCATCCATTAAAATAAAAGACTGAGCATGCAGGAACAAACTTTTGTCTGGTTGCCTTAAATACTGACCTCTTGCATAGGTGCGGTAAGGCTTTCGGGGTGAGCTTGTATCCTAATTTGTACTGTGTAACGGCGGCAGAAGCTGGTCCTATACCTTTTCAAGTGTTACCTGTATCTTATGCAAGGCTAATATTTTGTGTCTTCTTCAGCACTGACTGTAAGTTTCTTTCTATCCGTTCAGTAGTACTTTCCTAAAGAAATCCATGCTAACTTGTGGCCTGTGGTGACATGGAAAAAAAAAATCATCCCTCTCTGTTTCACAAGAAGGTTGCTTTTAATGTTCTCTGCTAAAGCTGTATGAATCATTGGTCCACATTGGTTTGCTGGCTGAATCAGAACATTTAGGAAATAATTTCAGTGAAGCAAAGAAAAGTGTAAACATGTCATTTCAGGTCACACAGAAAAAAAATGTTATATGTTGGGTTTGTTTAAATTTTCAAAGGAATGAAGTAAGGTTTGAAATGAAAACTCTTTTTGAGACAAAAAAGAATTGAACTATTTTGTCTTTTTCAGTTGCCAATCTGTGTCTATCCAAAGCAGCCTGATACTTTTGCCATGAATTCACAAATAGTTTTGTTCAACTTGTATACTCCTGTTTTGTGGATGAAAACATCAGACAAAAAAAAAATTCACTCAGCTCTTGTGATGACAAGAATATCTTTTTTTCCTACATTATTTCTGTACAGTTCTGGACAGCACTGAGATTAGACAAAACAGAATGAAATAGTCTGCAACTCATGTAGAGATTAGTAACAGAAATATTAGGATTGATATGAGTGCAGTACAAATGGAAAATGTATGTGTGTTTAAGCACTGGAAGAAACAGCACAACAGGGTTTGAAAGAACTGTGTGTATCGGTAACAAAGGACAGTGCTCCCAGGACAGTGCTCCCACCTGTAAAACTGGGGAGTGTGTTGTCACAGCCAGGAAACCTGCACTCTGGTGGGACCACAGCACAGGTGACTAGCAGTGAAAAATCTCAAAGCTCACAGTGATTGCATGGCAACAAGGTTGCAGAATATCACATATGCTGTTCATTTTCCTGTTAACCCGAAAGGAAAACAAACATATATTCCAAAATACAAGGAAAAACAGACCATGAGTAGCTACCTTGCCTAACATTCTGCCTAACCTGCCAGTCTCTGAAGTCAGCAAGGTTCTGATGTGAAGGACCATGCCCAAACAGCAGGTGACTCCTAAAGGATATAAAAGATCTGTCTAAAGATTAGTACATCATCACCAATCAAGAAAAACCCCAGAGACGTGATGAGGACTCAGTAGCTGACAACCCTTGTCCTCTGTGTAACACACAAGTGGTCTTGGCCAGAACACTTGTGAGTATGTGGGTGTGAGAACCGAGTGAATGAAACCTGTGAGAGGATAAAGTCAATGTAGAGGTTTTGCAAAAAAAATCACCTTTCATTTCCATAATAAGATCTCACATGAGTTTTGTTACACTAAGTCTCTACAGTAGTTTCAGATGCAGTTAAATTAGGAAGGACATATCTTTTAATGAATTACCCTATGTCTTATTTATGTTCCCTTTCTTGGAGCTTGCACTGACAGAATATGAAAACCTTGAAACAAATATTCAGTAGGGTCCCTACCCTAATAACACTGTGAACTGCATATTAAAAATGGTTTGATGCTGCAGAAGGTTTGATCAGCAAAGCACACAGTGCTGAAGTTAATAAAAAGTTTAGAAGGATGGAGAAGATCACATAAATTAAAAATTTTTTGTTTCAAAAAATGTCGTCATGACATGACTTCCAGAAGACAATGCTGAATCTTTTGGCTTAAACTGACTTTCAGTTAGAGCTACTGTTAAGTAACTATTTGTCTACCATGGATTTAAGGTGGGAACCTGCCCTGCGCATGACTCCCGATGAAGCAATGAAGCATGCATGGATCCAGGAACCAAAAATATACAGAGCAAAACAGAAAACACAGACTTCAAGGAAGCTGAGTGATGGCTCTTTCTCTACACCAGAAAAGAAAAAAGAGAATATTCGTAAGCATGTGTTACCTGGAGAACTAAGTACATTTACATTAGTGTTTAGTATTCCTTTATATTTGATATAATCTGTCTGAAGTAGGGTGAGGTCATAGCACACAGTGTGCAGATAATGGATGGTCACTGGAATGTGGTGGATAGAGCCACTATTTCTCACTTCTGTAGAAACCCATTACTTACGTTTTATAGCGGCTGCCAGCAAGAAGACTGGCAGTACTAAAGACTCACATAGAAAGATCTTTTCCCTACTGACAGCAAAATAATTATGGTATCTGACACCACACCGTAGTGCACTTCACTTTCAGAGCTAAAGAATGCATCAATGGTGGTTGTAAGATCCCAGAGAAAATTTTCAGCTGATTTTTTGTGAATTTGTGGTGATCATGTGTTTATCTGCTGCTAAGAGTCCGCAGTGTTACCCTATCATTTTATTTATTTATTGTTACAGAAAATATCTGGAAAGATACGGCTGACAAAGTGAAAAGTGAACTGGCTGAAAGACTCACTCCCACTGTACCCTCCACAGGCATAACAGAAAATGATGTGCAGAGCACAAGAAAACATGTTATTCCAGAGAAACATTTGGAGAATGAAATGGAAAAGCCTATAAGAAATGATCAAGCAGAACACAGTGGTGAAACAGCTCTTCCAAAAAATTCTCTTTTTTTCCCACCAATTAAGTAATACACAAGTGATGATTGGTTCAGTTGCATACCTGGTATATTTTGTAGGTGTTATTTGTACTCAGGAATATAAGCTGTATCTGTCTGTCCATGAGCTGTGCACATTGTAAGTATATTTAATTTTCATTTTACCCTGAAATAGTTGAGGCAGCCAAAACAGAATTTGAAAACCATTCATTTTCCTCATCTACATCCTTGTTGTGATCAGAGATCCTTCACAACCAGCAGCAATAAAATGGAGACTGTAGAGGTGGAGAGTGGCTTATTCTTGATGTTATAATAGATTTTCGAATTTTAGATTTTCCTGGAGCTAAAAGAACAAATGCATTGATTGAAGAATCTGAACTCTTTCACTTACATCAGCGTAAATCAGGAATAATTTGTGGATAAGATTACTGGATTTACTTCTGTATAAAAAAATATGAGAAATCAAACCCAGCACCTTCCCTTTCCTCCGTCTCTATCTCCCACTTTTTTATAGTGAGGCACTAGATGGAAGCCATTGTCACACCTTCTTAGCATATTTAGAAATCTAAATTATGTTCTTTAGCTCTTTAGCAGCAACAGAGTGGTATTCTGGGCCCACTTCTGCAGAGACTCCACTCAGTATTCGTATCAACAGGAAGGATGGATTAAAGCAAGCTGTTTTGATTCAGGGAAATTGTCCTCCACAGGAAGTTTAACTTAATACTCTCAAAAAAGCAGATTTCTATGACCACTATGATTTCTATGTTTAATTAATTTAAACATTTAGCTCTTGGACGATAGACTGTCTTGTCATTGCACTTGTAAAGCACCTACCTCATTATGACTCTTACACTTTACTATGGCTTATAGATAATACCACAATTTAAAAGGAAATAATGAAGAAATTGTCCTACAAAATGCAGCTGCGACCGTAGCAGTGATATTGCAGTTGTCCCAAGAGAAATAGGTGTTCATAGGTGTTAAGAGTCACCATAACAGCAAACTCCCGCAGGCTCTTTGTGCAAAAGGAAAACCCAAAGGATATGAAAATGGTCCTAACACAGTTCTAATACAACAATGAGTAAACAAGCCATCTGACAGGGTACAGAGGTGACTGCACGACAAAAGGCTCTCCTACTGAATAGAAAGTTAATGGCAACAGTCATCTCAGAGAAGATGGACTGCACAATGCAGTGTGACCGTTTCTCTTGGCTTCAGGCAAATCCTGGGACTCATGAAGAAACACCTGGAAGATGAGTGACCCAAGCAAGGCAATAGCCCGTTATGGAGTGTAATTGAGCAGTGAATTACAAGAGTATTTTGGCAGCCAAATATCATCCTGCTGTGATGCAGACATTACTGACAAGCAGGCCAGCTTTCATTATTGTCTGTATCTCTGGCTTCAGGGAGACTCCTTTGCAACTGAACCCTCCTGGAGACTATGAAATGCTCCCATTCGTCACCAGAATGATGTACCAGGAAAAGTGAGTTCTGTTATGCACCACGTTTTGGTGATTGCACAGAATACCCAGGGTAGATGAGCATCTGGTAGAATGCAGGCAGAGCCCTTATCACATTTCACAGATGAGTCCCACCCCTGGTGGGAGCTGAATGAAGGAGTTAGACTTATCATCAGTTTTAGGGAATATTCAAATAGGTTTTTGCAGATATTTGGAAAATATTTTGGCTGTTTGTTTGCAAGTAACACAGAAGATAAGAAGCAAAGGGTTTATGTTTAAGTGCAAGGGTTCAATGTGGACTAAGAACAGCAAGAGTACTTATCCTGATACCACTTAACATAAAAGGTCAGATCCTTATATCCTTAGAACTATAATTTCTACTGTTTCAATTCAGTTGCTGTTCATTCTCCATCTCTGTTTTGGTACGTTCACTTGACTGCTTCGGCTACTCCAAGTCAAAATATCTGTCTTCTTATAATTGTGCACTTAATTGTGTATTTGTCTGCTCTACCTCAGAGGCAAGGCTTGGGATCAATTATACCAAGCTGCTCTTGATAGTATTGCTTAGTCCTAATGAAGCTGTAAACCTCATTTGATGTATGAGCTCGTGTGCTGGAGCTGCATTTTCTTCACAATTAATACATTTCAATAGCTTTTTTTAGTAAGCAGCACCATATTACTTCTCATGGCATATGCTGATGGGTTTTTCAAGGCATTCATAGAGTTGAGGGAAAAGTAAGAAAGCCACCTGAGACTGCAATTGAGTTTGATTATTCTTCTGTTCACAGAAGGCAGATGGATTGCGTTTCACTGTGGCTAGCTGGCTGCCGTGTATTTCCTGTCTTCCCTTCCTTACTGACCTGCTGTTCTTTTTTTAATTCCTTCAGCCTCCACAGTGATTTCCATCTTCAAAATCTTTCCTAATAAGGGCTCTTTTAGATAACTGTTGGATTTTTTTTCAGAGATGACAGAAATAAATAGAAATTACTTGGCAGAAAGATCTAGCCCTCAGATATCATCACTGCTTTCACATTCCACTGCAGAAACAAGCAGACACAATAGGTACAGGTAGCATCCTCTTCTCTGTGCTGTAAGAGGACAGCCTTCAAAATGTTGAGAAGATTCCTCTAACTCCTGCTTTGCTTGAGCCACCCTCAGATTGGTAACAGAGCAGACTCATAGAGAAAAGAAACACTAAGTGATCAATTTGTTTAATTGAAAAGCCCAAACCATGCATCATGTTTTCTTTCTGTATGATATAGTGCCATTTTTAGCCAAGAAAATGACGTAGCTGCTTTCTTGTCTGTCTCTGCACACTGATCTGCCTGTCTTCCGGTTGGTGTCCTCTTCCCCTGAGCTCTTCAACTTATTAACAGATATTAGCTGAGGTAGGCAGAGGAACAGTGTTCTCAAAAGTATTTTCTTTCTGTATACTACAGCTGACAGAGGAATGAGACCTTATTAGTGTAATCAGTGAGGGAAAGGCAGGAGAACATGGTTATGGTCAGTTCTGCCGGCCCACTGAGCAGCATGAGAGCGCTGGCTGCCCAGGGAGCACATAGAATAGAATCATAGAATCATTAAGGTTGGAAAAGACCTCTAAGATCATCCAGTCCAACCGTCAACCCAACACCACCATGCCCACTAAACCATGTCCCTGAGCGCCACATCTACACGTCTTTTAAATACTTCCAGGAATGGTGACTCAACCACTTCCCTGGGCAGCCTGTTCCAAGGCCTGACCACTCCTTCAGTAAAGAAATTTTTCCTAATGTCCAATCTAACATGCATGGTTCTGCATCACTGTAAGGGTATGCTGCCCCTTGACCAGGAGCTGGGCCAAACAAAAGCCATAAGGGAATGTGGGACATAGAAAGAGCTGGGAATTTTACAGCGGAGATAACTGATTAGGGGTGTAAGGCTAGAAGGGGCATCACGGTATGGGGAAATGCTGGGAAATTATGTTGAAGAGAAGCTGCAGGAATCAGCACTGTTGCAACAGTGGGTATTTACAGGATATAGGACACAAATCTTTAGGAAATCAAGCTGTGAGAACACAAAGGCTCAGTGAACAAGCCGTTACACCTCTTCTCATTCTCTCTGATTACCCTTCCGATTCTCTCCCCGTCCCACTGGGGGCGGGGGGAGTGAGGGAGCGACTGTGTGGTATTTGGCTGCCTGCCAGGTTAAACAACGACAAAACCTCATTAAGAAAATGTTGTCTGTAAAAAAATAATGATAATGCATGCTCCTAGCCCTGCTGTCTTTCTGGAATTGAATGCATTTTGCAACAATTGCACTTCATGACCCCTCGTAGGAGGCTGCCTAAGTATAATTGCTGCAAGTCAAATGCACAGTCACTGCCAGAGCCCAGACCAGATCACGGGGATCCTAACAGTCGTGCCATGCTCTTCCTCGTGCTGGATCCTGAAGTTAGTTCTTTTATTCAGGGTCGATAAAGATATCATCTACAACCATCCTGAAACACCAGAATCCCAATTCACGTAATGCTGAAGTGCAGCTGGTTGTGAGGTGTTGCCTGTACACTGGTTTCAGATCCTTCACTAGTGTTCCCGTGCCTTCTAGTGTCACTACAGGTTGCTTGTATTCAATTTTGAATTCATTGCTAATGGCTCTTCTTTAACCCTGCCTCCTACAAAAGAGTAATAAGTCCACCAAATACATCTTATAGAACAATGTGTGACAGTGGTGAGGTCTATGCTTATATCTAGAACGTTGTGTCTTAACCTGGGAGCAGAGTGCTTCAAGGTTATACCCCAACCCAAATAACAAAAAACCAAAAGCACCCTACATTACAGAAGTGCAGAGTGGACCTGTGAGAGTACAGCAGTATGTCTGTACTACATTGAAAAAAAGAGTGAGTTTAGCAATTGCTTCACTGAGTCAATGCAGCTGAGAAGCTCTCAGAACAAAGTACAAGAAACCTAAAGCAGAGATTTTGCAGCTTGCTCCCCACTGCCTTGTTTTGCATTGTTTTGATTTCACAGTGGACGATGCACACGTAACACATTATGACTCCTGTAACATCTATGTCAATAAGCAGGGATCATCTACTCTGGGGCAAGGTGCTAACCAGGAGTATAAATTATTTGTAATGCTGACTTTTATCTATGTATCAAACTTTTACTATCTATTTATGAGGAAAAGAGTTAATGTTTCTCAGATTGGACAGGTTAGAGCCATTTGAATTTTTCAGTCTGCAAAGAGACTTGACAGAGAAACTGAGAGATTGGTCATGTTATTTCCAGAATTTTTTTTTTTTTAAAGCAGAATTGTCATAGTAAAATTATTGGTAGGCACAATGTATTGAAGAATTACAGTAATTTGTGGCAGGGAAAATCTAGGAAGATTGAAGCTCTTAGAAGTAAATCTTTCCCAACGGTCAGCTCAGTGACCTCATGCTCCAAGGATATTACTTGCATGCTGTGAGAACCAGTCACTTGTTTAACAGACAAAGCACTAAGAATTATTTCCAATGAAACACCCAATCTTATCTTTTACTTGACTGGACCTTCTTTGTATCAGCACCGGTATCCACATGTCACTGCACTGAATGGGGTGGACATAATGCAGATTATACACAGGGAACTAGATTGCACAATAATAATAATAAAAAAGTTGTTACAGTCACTCTTTATCATTTAAGCACATTAAAACTGCCAGTTCTTCACATCCAAAAGGTTGACCATTGACTGAATTGTTGCTTCTGCTAGGAAGAAACAAGCAATAATAATCAAGAGTTTCTTTAGTGGGATCCTGTGTGTTTGTGTGGGAGATAGATGGGTTCCTGCTTCCTGGGGCATGGCCAGACTCACACGGCAGGGGACACTTTCCACTCTCACCGTTCCAAGCATATTTCCAGACAACGCACTGCTCAGACAATTTCTTCACTTCCTCTCATGGTCCTTCTGCTAGAAAAGAATCTCTGGTTTTGCTGCCTGCTTGTGACCTCCACAAGCAGAGACCCTCCTGATTACTCCTGGTCTACAGTGCAAGGGTTTATCAGCAGGCATAAATTTCTGCGGCTATAGGTATGCATGTGCCCTCCTATTTGTTATGTGAGACAGCAAAAGCCAATTTGTCAGCCTGGGAACTGGTTGTCTTTGACCCTCTATCCTTCCCAGTGCTCTTAGCTTTCAAACGACAAGTCTGTCAGCAAAATGACTAGGCAGACACTGCATTGTTTATATCTGTTCCGAAAGACCTTTATCCATAACCTATGATGCCCCTGCCTTCAACAGTACTTCTGTCACCCCTTTGAAGCTTGGGAAGGGAAAGGGGGCAAAAGTACTACAGTCCTACAATTCCCCCTTCCCTAAATATCCCTCACATGCTCTTGTACTGTCTCTTTCCTTCCTAGCCCAATACGCAAATTACTTAATATAAAGAAAATGATCCCCGCTCTGTCCTCAGAGTTTTGTTCTGAGCATCCAAGATTTTCAGCCTGTGAAGAGAGAGGGCTTTTCACCACTACAGTGGGATGACTGCAGGAACAGGAGTGTTTGTGCAACACTGCAATGGGAAAACAAGCCAGTAGTGAAAGAGCTGAAAAATTATGTTAAGCAAAGGTGAAGTCCTTTCACAAGGCAGCTCATGAAAAAATCTCTGCCAGCACCTTTCCTTCGGGACTGCATGCTTTACCCAATGAGGAGCCTGTATCTCCTCTGATTGCTACGGCCTCCCCATATGATTTGGCAGAAGCAGTCCTGCAGGTGTGTGGCAAAAAGTAAGTCAGCTTGGCACCATCTTTGACAAAGTCTACAGTTTTCTGAAACCTAGAGGATCTGGGATGGATCTAAACATGGAAAAGGAAGGCTGTCAAAGAAGTGCAGCAATGTGTGGTGCTGAATGCAAGGATATTTTTAGCCTGGCTAACAAACGTTCAAGTTGTCACTCTGTTAGCCTATCTGTCTGGGTATCCGTCTCCAGTCCTTTTTAAACCTGCTGGTAATTTTACTTCAAATAGTGAGCATAATATAATAACATATCATACAATATCTTATAAGGGAGTTTCACCCATCTCAGTATGATATAGTACTGTGCACCACATTGCAACGCGTAGCAATCTAAACTGCAGCAGCTCATAGTGCAACATATTGCAACATAATGCATTTCCCAAATGAAAGTAGTCCTGCATTGCCTTAAGGTCTTCTAGAGGACACAGTCATTGAGAAGGATGGAGATGGGAAGGGACAAGAAGTGTTTGTCATACATGAAACCTAACTGCTGAGAATCGGGAAACAAAGTTAGCAAATTCTCTAATGCAGCCTTGCTTCTGCCCATGTCAGCAGATAAGCCAATACACCACTAACCTACACACTTGCACTCTACCAATATGCCTTGTCCAGAGAATAGGATAGTTATAATTATTGCAAGCACTGTTACAAGTTCTATCAAGCAAACCTTGTTTTGGGCGTGAGGCACAGAGTTGAGCTGCCTGCACTTGTTCTAGTGTTGAAAACCTGGATTCCCCCACTGACACCCCCTGCTTCTTGCCAATGCTTACAACCCATTCATTTTGACCCAGGGCATTCCCTTTGCCACTGTCCTTTCACTTGCCTTTCATTAACGTCGTCTTCTTGGATAATACAGCTAAGACCTTTTAAAGGAGGGTAATGAACCAATGCTAAAATAGCGGATATTCTGTTGACTGTGTATTGACTTGAGATACAGGGTTCAGCTTCAAGCCTTGCTCCAAATACAACACATGGTCCAGAAGCTGGATATCAATGTACCAAATGTCCTTTCTTATTAGTTCCTTTGGGCAGTTGTTTCTTTTTATCTTTTTTTCAGTCCCTAATTCCACCTGGAACTGAAAGCCTTCCCGACAAACTGTTGGCAGTGTGGTATGTCTATGTGAAAAGCTGTGGTTTCAGTAAGTCCACATTTTTGGAGAAAAATATTTCATTTGAAAAATAGGTGACTGACTCTGCTGCTTTTACTATTGTTCCCTGTATTGTCTAACAGGCAAAGGTCTTCCTACCATTTTGCTATAAACCAAAATATAGCATACTTCCATAACTTCCATATTTCCCCCCCCCCAAAAAAACAAACACAAAAAGTAAAGAAAAAAGTAAATTTTAATCTTAGTCTGAGCATAGGTGCAGAGCAGTGTTGCTTAATAACTTGAAAAAATGCAGGATGAAGTCAGAAAATCGTAATTTAAACCATTTTAAACAGCAATATTTAGTTTTGTTCCTATCATCCATCACAGCAGAAGTGTCAGCATTGTTGGAGGTAGGCTCCTTTAACTATCCTTACACATGAACACTGGCAGAATGTTCTTCAAATGCTGCCTTTCTCCCTCATCAATCCCTCATTTTGAGGAGATATAAATCTGTTGTCCAGGCTTTTTATTGTCACTACAGGCATGAATCTCTTGTCTTAACATATACATAAATAGCTATTTTAGATGGCCTAGTGACTGAAGATATCCACACAGAGCTGACAGAGATGAGACAGGCATGGCAGGAAACCCATGCCCTCCTGGAGCAGCAGGTGAGGCCAGGTGAAATACAAGCGGGCATCTCAGATGGCACTAGACACCTATGTGTGGGCAACTGAATTAGGTCTCTTAATTCAGGGTTCCACTGACAGTTTATGAATAGGGATGCACCAGTATATGTTTAGACCTCTATATATCTAGGCACGTTACTCTCAAAATAAATCCTTCCCTAAAAGTCTCATAGCTAATCTTCAGCAAGATTTTGAGGTTTTTCACACTAAATTTGAGTTTGGGGGGATTAGAACTGAATGTATCGAAACGAGTGATTAGCTTTATACTAAAAAAATGAGAAGAAATTTAAAGGGTATAGAAATGCTGCATTCTGGATTCATTCCATGTCACTTAAGTAATTTGAAAACGAGTTGTTTGCTCTAAGTTAGTCTAGGCTCCCTCTGCCACTGATCATGAAGGCTACCTAAATAAATGCCTTTGACTGGAAATCCAATTTTGACAGCTTGCAGTCTTTGGGGTGAAGGTTGCATCTCTTTCCACATTTCTAAAACAAGACTCTGTGACTTTTTTTTAATTGTAAAATGCAGTATTTCATTAAAAATTGGCCTAAAAGAACAAGCAAAGGTGTCAGGTGACCTCAACAGAAGGTCAAATATTGTGAAATTAAATACTGACATTGCTTCAACTGGTTGTAACAGGAATCTTATGCTTTCTACGCTGCACTGCAACAGGGAGTTGTTGAGCTGGGGAGATATAGGGGTTGGAGTTGGCTGGAGTTGGAATGTGTGTGCTGCCAGCAAAAGGTTTCATCAGTGGAGTTTTCAGGGTTGTTTCCAAAGAGTACTGGGCATAACAATTTCATTCTTCTTCATCTCCCGAGTTTGTTGCACATCGTCGTAATCCGCAAAGAGAAAACACAGTGAAACATCACTGCTTTCCTCGTCTCTCTGGGTGTCTCCGTCTGCCACATGAGGCAGACCCTCAAAAGTGCTGTTGCACCCCATGGTTCTGATCCTCCTCTTTCTTTTCACACTTGGATCCTGTATGAGCACTTAGTTTTCTAAAGGAAGGGGTTTTATCTTCATTCCTCTACTCAGGTCATCTATAATTTTATAATCTTCTTTGGCATGTTGCTCACTGCCAATCTGTGGTATCTTCCTGTTCCTGGATCTCTCTCCCCCGCCCCTCAGCAGTGGCATGCAAACACCACATCCTGCTCCATCAAAGAAACCATGCAATTTAATCTTTGTCACACAGCTAAACCATCCCTCCTTGTAATCCCAGGATAGTCATGTCTTCCAGCAGCGTCTCAGTTGCATTTCCTAATCTCACGCTCCTCTCCATGTGAGAAAGGGATTTTCTGCTTAAAAGAGTGGAGAACTAGCAACGGTGAAAATTTCTCGCAGCAGCAGCTCTGCAAAGCACCCTAATGCAACCATGCAGATTCCCTTCCCTTTTTCCCTCCCCCCTTCATCATTAATTCTGTCTTTGGTTCTCCCCACAGAGGGGCTGAAGTCCCTCAGTTCTGATATCCCTGTGCTGTCCTAGCCTTGAAATACTCACTTTTCATTACCGTATCCCTCAGCTCTGCCTAGCGCCCCTAGAACAGTGAGTGTCTTGGGCCTCTCTGGAGCAGAGAGAATTTAAAATGTTGGCATTGTATTACATAATTCACAAAAGAAACCACAAATATACTTGCTGTCTACAGCAGGACTGTCGACAAAGTAACCTGGGATTCAAGCAATCTATATGGAATTTGATCTGTTTAAGCCCTGTCCCTGAAGATCAGATTAGATATCTCTCCTTCTCTGTTACTCATCTGTTCTGCAAGCACTTGTCTCGGAAGATTAATACAAATGAGCTTTTCTAGGCTTTCCTAGCAAGTAAATAGGAATAAACTACCGTGTCCTTTAAAATCCACAGACCCGGGCTATGTTTTGTAGTGGATTATGCAACTGGGCAAATTGGAGATGAGATGCACAAGGCACTTCCTGGCAGAACCGGTTGGAAACCTGCTGAGGCTCTTTGTTTTTCATATCATTATGCTGAAAGGTCTTAGGCAGGGCAACAGATGATGCCCTTTTCTCCTTCTACTCATTCCCACCAAGGTATAGTGCACGGAGCAAAGGCATTTTTCTTACTCTACTATACCACTACAGTCCAGCCCTTATGTGCCACAGTAGCTTCCTCTGATAAGCCATGGCACCAAGACTCACCAGCCCATTCCCAACAAACTTGCCAATAATCATCACACCAGCCAATAGGGTGGCATTTTAGCCCCTTTTCCTTAGTGAGGAGAGCCAGCATTCACCCACCCTAAGGAGTACTAGGCAGGAGGTAAACACTTTGATGCCTTTTTTGGTTGTGTAGTACAAAACAGCTCTTAAAAATGTTTTAGGATATATATGGGATGGCCTGGTACGGTTTCACTGAGGCAGGGTGCCAGCCATATTATGTAAAGTGTTGATCTTTCCTACATGTTAAATTGGATATAGAACAGTTGGTTTCCACTCCTCCTTTTTGGCAATAGGCCCAGCCTCATGCCCTTCCATATAAACTGGGCCCCTCGTAGCAGAACAGCTGCCCAAGGTATCAGCAAGACTCAGAAACTGCACTGGTCCTGCTGATGATGGCAGTTCTCTTATCAAGAATCAAGGGTATGCTCTTCCTCTTGTTCCTCCCATGCTTTTGTTCTGGTCAGCCTGCACCTCCACCACTGCGTTTCTCCATCTTCCTGGATCCTTCAAAGATGGTCTACCTCCGCTGGGACCATGACGAACAGGAGCTGATGACGTTTGAGCTGCAGGTCCATACAACTGGCTGGGTGGCATTTGGATTCAGCTCTCATGGAGAGTTGCCTGGATCTGACATTGTGATAGGAGGTGTCTTCCCAAATGGCAGCATCTACTTCTCTGTAAGTTGAAAAGACTTCATCTGCATCCCCCTTTGCCAAGGGTCATGCTCCAAGTATATTGGCTTGAAAGCATAGGGGCTCAACTGGCTAAAGATAGATGTCCAAGGCCATTTGAGATCCTTAGTTGTCATGGCCTCTGACTGACAGTCCAGAAGAGCCCAGGTCTTCTGGAGATCCTGTGTCATGCCTGCTAGCCCCATAACAGATACCTGAGATACCCTATGGTATCCCAGATGGCACTAGACGATGTTGTTTAGGCAAATAAACTGATCCCACCTGCAAGTCAAAACCACAGCCAGAACCTATTAGCTATGACTGAAGCAATCACTTGCCATGAACATAGAAGAGGCTGCTGGGAGTGTAACTTCTGATTCATCCAAACCAGAGGTCAGTTCAGGTGGGAGTCAGATGTGAAACTTCCCGTTTTCCCTCACTGAAGCTCTTTAAAGGTTAATTTACTTGGTTTCTTCTGTAGTAAGTGGAGACGTGTGTTCCCCTCCAAAGGTTGCTTCTTCTTGAGGGTCTTAAATGTCTCCCTTAGGAATAGGATAGGACATCCTTGGGACTTGCTGTTTTTAAAATTGTCTGTAAAGGCAACCACTAAGGATAGATGCCTGATGTTAAAACAGCTGGAGTTTAGAGGAACAAAATGCCACTGAAGGTGCTAAATACAAAACCAGGCTGTTGTTTTGTTTTGTTTTGTTTTAACCGTGAAAGAGAAACAGGCAGTTTAATGTTATTCTGATACAGAAAGAAAAAGCGTTTACACTGATGAAGTGTTTGCCAGTCACAGCGGTTTTATTTTGTTCAGCTGTTTTCAGTTCCCTTTTCACACATCAGTAAAATGTGTTTTGCATGAAATATGTCTTGGTACTTGTCTAAAATATATGAACTTTGAAGGGGGTGAGGTGGTTGCAAAACCGCTCTTGAAATACCAAGTTTTGAAATCTTTTTGTGATTGTGACAGGGTATTTTTGGCTGTGAATGACCACAGGAAAAAAAATTATCATCAATTTAGAAGAAACGCTTGTTCTTTATTCTTTAATAATGATTTTTTAAAAAGTTATTTAGGGTAAAACTAAAGCATTTATTTTCTGTTAAAAGAACATCCTGAAAGGAAAAAATTAAGGGTTTGGTTTCAAAAATATTAAACATTCCATTATTTTCAAAAGAGATATTTAACATTTTCAATGTTTTTCTGCATTGGTAGCTGAAACTCTTTGTTTACATTAGAAAATAATTTTGGTCCTACAAAAGTTTTAGTTCTTTTCAACTCTTTTACATATCAGGAAATATCTCCCAATTATTTAGGTCTAGAGACATTCCACTAAGCTAACACATTTAACGACCACAAAAATCCACATTTGCTCAGTAGGCACTGTATCACATCTACTGAACCCATGGAACAGACAGTTTGAAGGAAAAATATGCTAGTTACTGTAAATGGACTTTAAGTAGTTTTTTCCATCTGCGTTCTTCCTTCTAACCCTCTCTCTCTCACATCCTTGGTTTTTGTTTTAATTTTCCTTTTTACTACAACCATAACAAAATCATCACCTGAGTAATGTCCAATGCGTGAAAAACTAGCAAAAAAGGCTTGTTTTCACAAAGGTGCAGCGTTTTTTCAGCTGTTCACTGCCTTCCTCTTTCATAAGGTGTATTTAATTTTAAATATTTTATTTATTTCAAAGTAGCTCATCTGCAGACTACTTATCTTTGAACTTTGATCTTTTAATGAAAGAGTGCAACAGGTATTTCAAAATAGTAGCTAAACAAAAGCTGTATTTTCAAACTATGATATGTCCCTCTGTAAGTTCATCATTTGGGTTACAGAAAAACTGTTTAGAGTATTCTGAAAGTCCAACTCCATGGATAAATTCAATAAGAAGAAAGAATGTTAGAGGAGATACTGGGAAATTTAGCAAAAGCTGTAAGCAGGTTTTGAAATAATCACTTAAAGGAACAGAGATGGGAGGAAAAATATCAGGAAGGATTTCACATAAAAATATTCTTCCTTGACCAGACTGTTGTCTGGTAAAATTTTTCTCTTCTCTTCTATCCCTCCAAAGTTGAGTACTGCAGCAAAACTTGTCAGTGTAGCACTTAACAGCTGTACATTAGGGAGACATTTGCTTTATTATGTTTCAGGTTTCTCTTTGAGAGATTTTCATCACGTCTGCAGCCACTGCCTTCTCATTTCTGGTCATTTGAACTCCTTTGCCAGAAAAATATGATGTGATCTCAGTCAGTCAACTTGGAGCTTTATTCCTTTTTATTCTTCTTCCCTTTCCACAGTCCCACCTTTTCACCTCGTATTTTCATAGCAGCAGTTATTGTGGCCCATTCTGTTCCCAGTGAGATTTCTACAGGAACTAGACATTTAGATGCTTCTCAAACTCTGCCTCACGTTTCTGTGCCTTTTTACGGAGTAACAATTGCATTTGATTACCTCAGTCATGCATTATTTGTCTTTTTCACAATGCCTATGCTGCTAAAGCCATTGGTCAGCTTGTAGTTTCTAGGAGAGCTTAGCATCCATAACCAGGCCCAGGTTCCAGGTGGTATGGAAAACCAAAGAGTTAAAGTAGAAGCTTTGGTAGGCCCAAAATATTTTACTTTTGAACTACCTCTGTAGTAGGTTATTTTACTTCCCACCCTGTGTGGTTGAGCCAGATGTGCCAAAATGAGCAGGTCACTCAGGGAGCAGGGAAGATCCTCTAGGATCCATCCTATCCAGGCCATGCTCTGGGTGATGGGACCCAGGGGCTGCTCTTTCCTTGAGCAGCTGGATATAGCAGGGACTGGCTGTGACTTCTCTTCGACTGGTTTGTGGAAATCACCAGTGAAAGCAGAGAAGCTTTTTTGGAGAATGAAATGCTTTGATTCCAGGTCCCACCAGCATTACATGGAAACATGACTTCTCGGAGTGTAGGAAGCTCTTCTCTTCTTTCTATGGCTTTGACCACTGTTCCTTTTCCAGGATTGTCATGTGGTAGATGAGGAAACCCTTGAGGAAGATGAGAGCCAGGACTACCAACTGCTGTCAGTGACAGAGAATGAGACCTCCACCACCATGCTGTTCAAACGCCACCTCCGGACATGTGACCCAAACGACCTGGATATCACAGTAAGACAGGGGACTGCTGAAGCAACATCCCAAAAAACCTGCTTTCATGTCCCACTGTATTCCCAGATCCCTAGGATCAGATCTGAGAATGACAGGTTTTTATCACAACAGTACAATAAGAGGAATATACAGAAAAATATGGGACCCTACGGCCACATTTATAATGCCCATTTCAAGGGCACTATATTGATGTATTTGATGTTTTTTACAATGTTTTCCATCAAAGAATAGGGAAGATATAAATCTCAACATTTTCTTAAGCTTGAACACAGCTCTTCAAAATTTTGCTCATTTCTCTGTCTCTGTCTTGTTTGCCACATATAAAAAACAATCTAGTATGGGATATACGGTTTTTATGTGCCTAATATAAGGCAGTATTTCGGTAAGAATTATGTTTAGAAAATTCAGAATGCTTTGATAATCTCGGTCCTTCTCTCTTGGAAGAGCTTCATACTGGTATTGACTGACATTAAAAACTTGGCCAACCCAAACCGGTATTTTAAGTCAGAGATTTTTCAAAAATATGCTTTGCCAAAGTTCACAAGCACAGTAATGCACACCGTTTCAGAACTCTGCATATTAAACAGTGTTTACACTGTTTCACCTTTACTTGAGGGACCTCTGGGTAAATCAGCATTATCCAAGGCTTAGCCCACTCAAAAATGTTTGTCCAGAATTAGGGTGTGCATTCACCATTTTTCCAGAGTTCAAATACATGTGCAAATGACTGGATAGATGCCTTTGTAGTCACAAACCTTCTTAATGACCTTTACTAACTGAAAGAAATATAATCCCATTCTGAATGGGAAGAACCTACAGAGTTCCATGGCTGCTGCTGTCCATGGGGCAGATGCAGGTGGATCATTGAGTGCATTCATGCTCGACAGTAGCTGCTAGTGGGGAATCAGGGGACTACAGTTTTGTTAGCTTTTTGTGTAAGTCCCTTAGTAATTCTTTGTAAAAATCGCCCAAAGAGCATTAACAGTATATACAGACAAATGAACTGCATCTGCTTGCTCTAGGATATGCAAAGATCTGAAAATCCAATCTTTAGCACCATTGTACAGCTCCCACAGCTAGAATCCAGACACTCAGCATCTAAATGTTTAAACACAAAAGGATGCAGGTTCTGAAATCTTATCAAATCCCTTACAGCTTTTTCCCAGCTTTCTTTTATTTCACATACCAACACTTTAAATCCATGCATGTTTCAATAATGTGTGTGAAATTACAGTGGGTACAGCTTTCCTAGGTCTTTTCTAGCCAGCACCCTCTCTTTGGGAAAAAAATATCATGTCTGTGTCTGGCCAAGACAAATCTTGTGTGTTAAACTGCTTACTTTCTGTTGTGTGTTCTGACGTATTGTCTGAGTGTCTGGGTACATACCAAATACACACAGTCATATTATTTTAGATTACTTTTCATTGCATATGGTTAGTATGTGGATCGTGTTTTAATACATGTGTAGTGGTATAAGGCATGTGATGTGGGGTGAATACCTGTGTGTGTGGTTGATGGGAAGGAATGAAGGAGAGTTTCCAATTAAACACTCCCATTACAGGTAGACACAGCACGCCTCGTTGCTGCCTTTGGTACTGATGACACAGTCCCATTCTTTAAAGGCCAAATATTTTCCAAGTCCCTTTTCTTGCTGAGGTTCAGAAGCCCATCAACTGACCCCAAAATATTCTTCACCTATGACCTGAGGTTGAACAATGTAAGTATTGGACAAGAGCTTTACTTGGCATGTTAAAAAATTTCCCTTTCTTCCTCCTTTTTTTGCAAAGTTGACCATGCCCATGCTGGAGGTTTGGATTGCACAGGTCAAGAAATGGACATGACTGATCTTTGAAACATGCAAATAGAGCTGGCAAGAGTAGGAATGAAGTGGAAAGGGAAGGCTTGCTGTGTGGAGGGTAAAGGGCTTATTTGTTAGGAAAATGCTGTAAGGTGCAGCCTGTTCCCTTGACTAGAGTTTAAGGAGCCAAAGACAGGCTGTGGTGCTATTGAATTGCAATATAATTATTAACTCAGGCATGTATGTATACAGGTCTATTGTCCCATCCATGGAGACCCACAGAAAAATATCTATAATATACTGAAGATATTTACTGATTCCCATCTTAGTTTTGTGGGAACTACACCATATCACAGAGAAAAGAAATAATGGAAATACATTTAAATGCTTTGTGACAAGTCTGGCTAAGAGCTCAGAAAATGCAATACACACTACTGTGTGCACTGCCTCCAGTATTAACTTATGCAGCATCTCAGTGTCAGCTATAAGAATTTACCAGGAGAGCTGGAGCCCCCCATTAGCATCACCTCATGGTACATGCGCCATCCTTGTCAAATGGAGTCCAAAAGTACCAGCTCAGTGTGGTATTGCATTAACACCTTCCTTCTTTAAACAGCATCAGCCCACACAGTCAGCACTCACTCAAGGCGCAGCAGCATCTGCTGATCAGTGTGGGCAATATTCCATAGTAAAGAAGGCATTATTTTTATGTAAAGATTTGTGGGATTAGTGCTATCATGTGTTGTGCTTGTGACTCCAGAAAACCGGCAATTAAAAACGTGGATTGAACCGAATGGACATTTCCTATGCTCGGTTCATGTTACAAGAGGCAAATTAGTAATGCAATTCCCTTTTGGAAAAAATACAGAAAAAATCTGAAAGAAAAAGGATTTAAGACCTGGTGGAGCTGACAAATGTGTTTACCTACACCAGAATACAGTTTCGTCTTCTTGACCCTTTAATCTTCTCACTCATTGCAACCAAAACCCGATTAGACGCTTGCTGAATGCATCAGCCTTCCTGCCCCCTCCACTTCTCCTTGCACTGCCTCCCTTTGGCTTCTCCAGTTCCCTGTGCACATTATTGAGTTGTCAGGGAACCTTCGGGTCACTCGTGTCTCTATTTCTTTTCCAGTTTGCTGTTCCAGTTGAAGAAACCAAGTATGCCTGTAAATTTATCCCACTGCCCATGGTCAAGCAGAAGCACCATATCTACAAGGTAAACTTGCAGGCTCTATTACTGGGGAAAGAACAGGACAGGACAGACTTGCTTCTTCAATCATGTGTACAAGTCTGTCTTTTACAGCATTTTGGTATAAATTTGGGAGCATTCCATCTGTCTTTCACTGCCATTGGGATGAGCTAACTAATTTGTCTGGCTTGTGTGGAGATAAACTCTGTCTTGTTTCTAGCTTTGGAAGTACCTTTGCCTTTATGTACATCACACCTGAAGAAACCTTGCTACAAGCCTGATGTCTCAGTGTAGCGAGCTCAGGTCATGTTACCTACTGGTAACTTTGAGAGCAAAAGGAGCCTCCAGAATTTTCTATATTTGAAAGGACTTTTGCCTTTGTTCTTGGAATTGCTAACAATATTTGTGTAAAAAGCAAAACTAACATTTTTGCAGTCCTGTTTTCAAGATTCAATATGCAAAAAAGAAGAGCAAAATAAAGAAACAGGAACTTTCCAAAGCAAGCCTAATTTACTTCTGAAATTAAGATAACTTTGCTTCAAGGTCAAGCGACCCTTCTTAGTTTTGTGGGTTTTGAAGGTTTAAAAGCAGATGTTCCACTCCAATGGCATAAGGCAAAATTTCATAAGGAAGAATTTCCATGGACAGGAAAAAAGAATTTGACAGGTAATCCTACAGAATAAACTCAGGAGCTTTAATCAGTTCTTGTAGTAACATCAGGATTTTGAGGCCTGATCTCATCAGTGCTGCTAAGAAGTTCAGTGATTAATGAACAGATCCAGGTTATTTGCGGGGTTTATTTTAAACTGTCTTGATTATAGTACTTTTGGCACAACTGAGGGAGCAGTGAATTATAGTGAACCTGAGATCAAGGTCCCTTATCTTGCTTTGCAGCCAAGAAAATGGTGTATGAGGTAAACTATTTACATTTCTAGTCTGGAGCCACAACTGCCCAGCATAACAGGTCAAATAGACACCCCTGTGATTCTGATTAAGGGGATGTGCTTTATAGGAAGATGCAAATCCGTTCTGGAAAAATGGACTCTGCTGGGTGCATACCGAAGTGAGTAGATAAATCACCCAGTTTACCATCCATTTTGCAAATCAGATTCTATCTGTTTGCCTAAGCTATGGTTAACTGCTCTTTCTGGTTGCCTGAGAAAGAAATATTTTAGGGTTGACAATAACTTTTGTTTGCTCTTTCTATTGGTTACAGTTCGATCCTCTAATAACACCCCACAACATAACCTTGGTTCATCATATTCTTATTTACGGCTGTGGCAATGCCAGCGTGTTACCCAGTGGCATAGATGATTGCTATGGAGCCAATCCAGATTTTTCCCTGTGCTCTCAGGTGCTTATGGGCTGGGCTGTTGGAGGAGAGGTGAGTCTGCAGGGCCCATTCCCTTCCCCATTTCTTTTTACGAACAGTAGTACCTTGTTGTCAGCTTGTCCAGTAAGACCCCACAGTCCTGCAGGGCCAACCAAACTGGGGAAGTTTCCCCATACTGTCCCCACTCAAGTCTACTTCTGCTGCATCAAGTGATAGTGGTGATTTCTACGTAGTTGTCAATACCCTGCATATGTGTGTATGTTATCAGCATACCTGCATTAAACAAGTTTTATATGTCACATAGGAAGGCTTTCGTTCTGACCTTTTGATAATGTTGCCATTAATTGCACAAAAATCTCCTTGTGCTAGTCTTGCATAACAGAAAGAAGTGTACCTACTTTCTGCTTTTTTTTCTACTAGCTCTGCTTCTTTTTCAGCAGAGTAAAATTAAAAGTTCAGTGAAATAGGTGCTTGTGGCTGAGTGGCCTACTTAGTAGTCAGTGCTGCACAAATTTTAGCATTTATCTTGTGATGGTCACTTTGCCTTTCAGAGCAAAATGTATTTTGTATTTCTATAGTATGCATGTACATGGGGATGGAGAGAGGAAGGAGGTAAGTTTTGGACAAAACCCTTATATTAATTTTATTCAGATTTTATATTATGCAGTGCCAATACTGATATGAAATTTGCTGCAGAAGTATACACATACTATAACCATTTCCTATTAAAAATAGTATAAAAATAAAAATGAAACCAATCAAAAGGATAAATTAAAAAATAAATTTTGAAAATTCTTCCTTGTTCTGATTCAGAAGGAAAAGAAATGGAACTGGCAGAATTTCCCCCAACATTTTGATTTCTAACAATGTCTCAATAAATATTCAGAGATGCAAGAAAATAAAAGCTTTCTTTTTGTAAGTTTTCAATCAAGAAACAACAGAGAAGTGTTAAAAGCTAACTAATTCATATAACTTTATTCCTCCTCTTCCTCTTTCCACAAGACTTATCAATTTCCAGATGAAGCTGGAGTTTCCATAGGGACACCTTTGGATCCTCAGTATATCCGGCTAGAAATCCATTACAGCAATTTTGACTTGTTACCAGGTGGGTAATGCTGGGCAGTTGTCTGACAAAGAACAGCCTCAGGATGGAAGCCTCAGACCTACCTACGTGGCCATTAGAAACCAGCTTCTGCAGGAGACACTTCCACATGTTGCTTAGTACCACCTTCGGCACAGTAAGAAGAACTGGACTGGGCTCCCATTCAGGAAGAACTTTAACTTTAGAAACATAGATAGTTATATCTGCTTGGATTAGACACGTCTTACCATCGAAAAAGCTGAGCACATCTTCCTGCTGTGATACTAGGAGGAGTGTCAGGGAAAACGTCAGGGAAATGTGGGCATCATGGGAAAAGGGAGCAGAGTGGGAAGGGACAGAGCGGCTGTGGGAGAAATAGGTGTACCAAGGGTCAGGATGAAGTCCTGAGAACCTGATAATACCACCTCAGGTTTCTACTATGACCTCCAGCACTCAATCCCTATGACAGATGGTGAAGAATGCCACCACGGTATTTGCTATCATTTTACAGAAGGGGAAAAAAAAGTGTGGAGCGATTTTATGGGAATCATCTGAGACTATAAGCAGGGCTGGATCCAGATGCACTATGAGTGAAGATCTGTGCAACTGTGCACCTTGCATGACTTTGAGGCTGCACATTACAGTGGACCATACCACAGGGGTAGGGTGGAGGGCTTAGGTCTTCCTGTTAATCTGTCCCTGCTCCCAACCTGTGATTGGGAAAGAGACACCATATGTGTTGTCGCTTCAGGCCCCACTTCTGCTGTTTCTGGAGACATTGCTGAAGGAGTGGTCATTTTTCTTTTACAGGTTTGATCGACAGCTCAGGGGTACGAATCTACTATACTCCAGAGCTACGGAAACATGATGTGGGGATTCTGCAAACAGGCATCTTCTCTTTCCCTGTGCATTTCATTCCTCCTGGAGCAGAATCCTACAGATCTTATGGCTTTTGCAATTCCAGCCAGTTTGATGAAGTGAGTGTGGGGAAAGCCATACAAAGTCCTTCTTGATCTTTCCCACTTTGGGTTTTCATCTTGCTCTAGACATGTCCAAAAGCCATTTGGTGCAGGGTGCCGTCTTACCCTCCATTTCTGCATGTTGCAAAATGAGTATCTATTCCAATAAAACTGCTCAGCAGAGACCCAAGATTTGGCCCAAGAGCATTAGCAGAGCTGTGTAAGCATGTCAGAACCATGGCTCGAATACCCATTCACCCCATCTAAGTGAAAGGGAAACAAAACCCAAGGGATGCAGTGACTTCCCAAGACCCCCAAGAGAGATTGCTCCACCACATGCAAGAGGCCTTTGTCCTGCCATAGGTGTGTGGTACTGGTGTAGGAAGGCAGGTACTAGGCTGGAAGGATGTGGTGCTCTCTCTCAGGTCAAGAGGATACCTCTAGAGCAGAGGTCTAACATCCCTCAAATCACAGCCAAGAGGCTGCTAACAATAATCAGCTCTGAAGGATTGTGGGATCCAGGGCATTCACAGGTCCCTCCAGGACTGCTAGATGTGAGGTTGCCACTTTCCCCTTTCCTAGGCCCAGCAGGTGCTAGGGCTGGGGGCAAATTCCAAAGATATAGACACCCCCCCACACCCGAACACACACACTCAGAGAGCAGACTCAGCTGGCCACCAGCAGATCAACACAGACAGGAGTACAGTACCTTTACAGGCACCACACAGGCACGAACAACGCCCACACGAGCATGGACAACACAAATGACACAATTCTCTTCCTCCTCTCTGACTGATCAGGCTTAAAGTTCATTAGAGGAACATAACCGTAAGCACGTTCACTCAGCTCCCATACATAATCACATTTGTTGGTCACTCCAAATTCTGGTGCAGACCATAAGTCCTTTCAGCACCCGTGCCCAGGTCCAGGGCTGTGTCACGCAGTCTCTGGCCTGGACCTTGGGTCTTTCTAGCTTGAAGTTCCCTGGTGGATCATCCCACTCCAAAACCACAGGCACACACATATACACAGTATAGAGAGCACACTCACACAGAAAATAATTAGGAACAGAGTTTAATAAGATAGTCTAGATTGCAGAGATCAGGTACCAGGTTTAGTCAGACAAACATACTGACCAGCAGTCTGCTTAAGTACAACCGGACTCTCCTCTTCCTCTCTCCATTTTCCCATGTTTGTTTCTCTCTTTCCCTACCTTTGACCTCTTCCCTAAGCATCCCACAATAAATTTTGCACATTCTCACAATCCACTTAGAACATCCCATAAGTTTTACACAGTCCCACAATCCCCCTCAAACAACCCATAAATTTGCTCCCCTTACGAGGCCTGGGGTAATCTTGGTTTTTGTCTTTTCATCAAGTTTCAAAGATTTTTCTTTGAACCTTTTGAGGTTTACATTTTGATGGTTCTTTTAACAGCCTGTTGATCAGTGTCTTACAATTTCTGCTTTTACTCTTTCTATTATCTGCTCTTTCTTAAAGTTCATGTATCTGCATGTTTAACTTATTATCTCTCCTGTATCTTGTCTTAGTTTTTTACATAGCTGATATAGCAAGATATGCTTACAGTACCCAGCATGAGATACCACAAACTCACACAACTATGCCACAGTACCTAAAGCCAGAAAAGCAATTTTCAGAAAGGCTCACCAGAGCAACCTTTCAATCAGTAGTGACCTACATGAGGAAACGGGCTTAAACCTCCCTTTTAAAAAAAAATAGTAAGCTGACAATTACACAAGTTCCATCAAGCTTTTGACTTGATGGGCAGGCCTGAAACGCAGTGCTAAGCTCTGACTGCCAGGCTCTGACCTACTTCATTCTGAACTGCAGATGAACGGGATGGCGATTCCAGATATGCATGTCTTTGCCTACTTGCTTCACACCCACCTGGCTGGAAGAGGACTGAAAGCTGTTCAATACCGGTAAGAGAAGCAAACTCACAGTATTGCTGCCCGTGCCACAGGATCAGTCCCTGCCTCTTGGGCTAGACTGGATGAGAATGATATTCCCAGATTAGTCTCCATCTGTCTGTCAGTGCAAGAGACTCTGCAGTGTCTGAATTGTAGTACAAAGAACTACTCCTCGGGAAAGAAGGGTCAGCTGAGCAAAGAGTATGAGACCGGGACCGTGCCTCCTCTTAAATAAAACAGGTCCAGGCAGTGAGCTCAAGCACTGGACTGCTGCTCATTCACACTAGTCAGCTGCTAGACAGTGCCCTTGCATAGCTTGGTCCTGCTAACCAGACTCACGCTGAGGCTACACAGGCACAGTTCTGGGGATTGCGTGTACCAGTTCCAATGGGCCGCATGGGCAAAACTACACTGGGTTTAGTTTCCTTCACCATCCTCCCACACTAAAAACTTCAGCACCCCTATGCACTCTCTGATCACACCACAGCCCATGAAACATGAATTCTCAGTTTCAAGCTATGACAATAGCAAATCATGGTCTGCAGCATAGCATTTGAACACTACTTCAGCCACTCAGAATTTGAAAAAAAACCCAAAACCCAGAACTAAAAAACAATTGTGCTTTAGGCCAAAGAGACATCACAGAGGTCCAAGTGCTTCATAGTGTAGGTATAAGGCCTAACCCCTCCTTAGATTTCTAATTTCAGAACAACCCAACATGAGACAAGCACCACACTGCAGACAGTTGTAGGGAGACGCACTTAGTCCATGCCAGTGAGCCAGAGAACAATGCACCATCCTATGGTATTTAGCAATATGGATGTAGCCCAAGATGTCACAGTGACACTCTAAACTTAGAGTGCTCACTGCGACACCTTCAAGATCAAGTTCCCTGCTTGTCTACATGACGTTGCTGGTGCATGCTCTGGGGTATGATGTGAGTCCCATCTCGAATGGCAGGGGGAAACTTTGGCATTGCCTTAGATGATTGTGCTTAACGCCAAATCCCCAGACCCCTGCACTGTCTCACATACTGCCTCACATGCTGATTCACTCTGCAGAGACTCCACACATACTGAGTTGATCGTGTAGGTATGCAGGGAACCTGAACTGCACTGTAGGCAAGCTGTGGAAGACAGGAGAGTACCTGGCCCCCCACAACTAATGCAAAGCTGAGTTATGAGCAGGGCAGATGTTGTCTAGTTTGGCTTCTAAGCACACATATGAAATACCATTCAGAAGAATCTAGGCTGTTCCAAAGTGGCACATCTGCCCTTGAAGATGGCCTTCCTCAGTTATCGTTGAACACCAATGGCACCCTACAATCAAACATGGTTTAAACACCCTGGCCCTGCACTTCTCTACCCACTCCCCAGCATGCGAAGGAATGGGGCCAAGTGACTAGAAGCTCCTTCAAAGGCAATCTCAGAAACATGGGACTAACACAACTTTCTGATGGGTATTTTCCCCTTGCTGGCCAGTGGTATCTGCAAAATACTCATCTAGAAGCCTCTGTAGCCTAACTGTGACATGGCAAAAGCAGGGGAAAACTTTTTAAGAACCTTAGGAAACAAACTTGGTCTGCTATAACTAACCTAAAGAAACGTGTTTTTTGTAACTTGAAAGGTGCATTGTGAATATGTCTGCTCCCCGATTATGCCTGTCTGTGTCTCTCAGGAGTTGCACATTATAGCTGGCAAATGTGGTTGTCTCTTGGAAAAGGAGCAAAGCAGACATCAGTAAAACCTATTGGCTTCAAAGCCATCCCTCAGTTTCAATGCTAGTGATCTCCAGCCCAAACTGGTCTGACCCTTGGATTGCTATGCTAGACAGCGAGAGAAGAGGAGTGAGCCTCCCTCTGTCTCACTAGCTAGCATCTTCCAAATCCATGCTCCAAGTAGCAGGGAGTGATATAATCAGGAGAGTTTTCCTTAGGCTTCAGAAGAAAATGGAAGGTTCTGTCTCGTTGCTAGGAATCAATTGAGGTCAGTCTAAAGAGGACTAAGGCAACCGTTCAATTTACTTAGGATGAGCATATATCTGAGAAAGGACCTTTACAGACTTTACCATGCTAGGACCATGTCCTGAAGCCATCTCAAGCACCGGCTCCAGAGCAGAAGGTCAAGTGTTTGAAACACCTTCTGAACAGAGATGATTTGGGTACAGTAAGCAGTTGGGGTGACCATTTTTTTTCTGGGATTTCCCCTATAACATGTAGGATAACTGTGTTGTTCTTAGTTCCTTGTCCAATTAGTGGAGACCCCAGACTCTTTGGAGCTTGACCTTGGCAGAATATAGCAGATTGTGATCTTTGATAGCAATTTAGGGGCAGGCCTGTCTCCTTTTTAGGTGTTAATTCCTGAATACCCCAGCATAGGCCAAAAGTCACACATAGCCATATGAGTGACTTAGCTAGAGCTATTTTGTTCCATACAATAGCAATAGTTTTTGGCTCCTGCTCTTTTTGCAAGTCGCCTGGTACACATAAACTGTGTGTCATGTGACAGAGCATCTTCCTTCTTGACTTGAACTTTTGTAAAGCCTGGCCTCTAAGCCAGGTTCCTCCCTTCTGAACCCATTTTTCTATAAAAAAAATAGCTGGAAGTAGCATGAGCCTACCAGTTGACCTGCTCCGAGCTGCCAGCAGTCACAAAGTGGGCCTACAACAAGCAAGCAGGGTGTGCAACAGCTGCTGGGACGGCCTGGCCATGAGTGCCACAAGGATTGTGTGCTGGGTGCCTTGATGCACCTTGCAGTGTGCACTGTGGATGTACTTAGCAAGATCTAAGGACCTGTAACTCCAACCTGTAAGGATGGAGAAACAGCACTCAAGCAGAGCAGAGACCACCTGAGAAGCAATATCACAAAACACTGTAGAAATAGCAAGGAAGAATCCACATGTGATACTTCTGCATCTGCAAGGGAGGTCCTAAAGAGCCTGCCAACTCTACTGTGCTAGGGTCAGAGGAATTTAAACTGTGCATTTCATTATGCACAACTTTGTTAATTCAGATACAGTGCAATTTATACACATCCTGGATGGATTTATGTGCCAGGCTCTTTTCTCCTGACCATGTTAACCTCAAGTTGGGAGAGATTTTAATTTCCATTCTATGAAGGAACCAACTTATTAGTTCTGTTGACGAGGTTTTTTTGGGTTATCTGTTTACATAACTAATCAGGGTGCATTGAATCTAGCTATTGGTTTCTGTATAAAGTGACATTGTTTTAAAAAAAAATCTGTACTTAAGGAATATAGAGAGGTCAGAGAGTCTTCTTATTTAGGACAGTGTTTTGTAATGCAAGTATTGGAATTCTTACTTCTGGGATCCCAGACTGTCACCTGAAAGGCGAAAGTTTCAAGGCACAACAATTACTAACATGTAAAAAGTCCATATTTGGACTCCAGACCAGAGAGGGTTGGGTAAGAAATTTCAAGTGTATGTTTGGGACTGACTGTCGATGAAAACACGTTCTGTGAGTTACAGTACAAAAGAGATCAGGCATGATTTGTGGAGGGGATTTTTCTTGCCTATGTTTATTTCATCCAGGAATCAGTTATTCCACACCCCTCCCTGGAAACATTATAACTTTCTCCCCTCGTTTGTCTTCCCCAGGAATGGTGAGCAGCTGGTGATCATCTGTGAGGACAATAAGTATGACTTTGGTCTGCAGGAGATACGGAACATGAAGGACATCGTCATAGTCAAATCAGTATGTTCCGCCTCTGGGATGTAGCCATGGGCGGGCAGGCTGGGGAGCTGGCAAGCACCAGAGATGTCAGAGCACGTTGATATATTCTGTCCTTCATTCCACCTCAGGCTATGGCCCGTTGTTTTCACACAGTTTCCTGGTTCCCCATGTCGTGATCGGTTGTTTTGCGTGCTTTGCCTGTACGGCTCTGACAGTGTGACCTACTGTGTTCCCTAGGGGGATGAGATCCTGGTCGAATGCAACTTTCAGACACTGGATCGGTCACAGAGTACTTTTGTAAGTTTGTTTTTCTACCTACAAATCTTCCATTGCTTTTAAAATTAGTTTATCACCATCAAAATCTTTTGGCATCAAAATCTCTTCCCCAAGCAAATATGTCCCTAGCAAAAGCTTCTTGTGTCAGACACAATATCATAGACATACTGAGGCATGCCTTGCACAGTTGCGCCATGGCTGGAGAGTAGCTCTCCAGCAAGACCTTCCTACTTATGTACAGATCCCAAAGCTATCTTGCATCTAATACCATACAAGCTGACTCTTGACCAAAACATCACGTGCAAGTAGCGAAACTTGCAGCTGAGTTGGTTTTCAATCACTGAACACTCGGATTTAGCAGACAGGCAGAAGTCAAATTCGGAAACTGATGTAATCTGGCAGCTGGATCTGATTTGGACTTCTCAAAACATGAACACATTCTTTTTTGTTCTTCATATTCAGACCAGGCATCAGTTTTGCAGAACTTAGCATGTAAACAATTATTGTCATACTTCATAACTTATTTTAGAGCATATGCCATGTGGAGGAGTTAATGACGTTATTACACTTAGAAATGGGCACAAGAAACTGAGATTTGACCTAAAGAGGGTTACAGAGTTTATATTCACAGAGAGCAACAGTGTTTGATTTGGTTGGGCCCATTCCAAGCATAGGGATCAACTGAAAAATTCTGATCTGGATGTCACACTCAGTTAATTCCCTGAATATTTTAGTTGAACTTTCCAAAGTTTCAGATTTTGGGATCAGTAGTCTTCCTGAAGGAGAGAATAGGTAGATTTAAGTTATAAAACCACAGAGCAGCCTATTTATCAGACCCTTGTGAGGATACTTTGATTCTCTGTTTCTAACTCTCAGACAAAGAAATTAATTCCTTTTTTTTCACCAGGCAGGATCTGCATGAGCTGTGAACAAGAGTGCTTTCCTGAGGAGAAATAGTTTCCTCATTGTGTCTCAGCAGACCTCTGAGTCATCCTTGTGTCTTTGCAGGGTGGGCCAAGCACCATGAATGAGATGTGTCTCACATTCCTCTTCTACTACCCTCGTAACAACATCTCCAGTTGTATGGGCTACCCTGATATTTTGCATGTTGTGCACGCACTCAAGCAGGAGGCCTCAGAGTGAGTCCTGAGTTAACATGTTTCTGGAGGTAGCAGAGCAAAATGTAGCTATGAAGAATGGCAAAAGGAAAAGATAATGAAAATGAAATGTTGCTGATAGGGAAGAAAGAGCCATGTCAAGCTCAGCTCCCTTGTTGCAGGAATCTATCAACTGTGATACTTGAACAATCTCTTCTCCTTTATCTTTTTTCCCCCTTCCTTTCTTTTTCCCTCCTTCCTCATCTTCTCATTGTTTGTCTTCTCCACCTCCCCATTGCCCCTTATTCTGTCCTCAGTGCATTGGAAGGAATGATGGCCATGGACTTTGTTGACTGGAACAATGAGACTGTCAAAATTGCAGAGCATGCAGCCAAGGAGGCAGATCAATTCGTCATCATTAAAACCATTGATGTAAGTCCCCCTTCTGAGCAATTTGTGGTTGAGGAAATGGACTTGGCTCTGATGTTCCAAGAGTAAAGCACAGCTAAGAGAGAGAGCCAACACACACCACCTTGAGTAACATCAACTATTCACAGCTTATCCAAGGCTATAGGAACTGAAAGGGATTACATGAATTATGAAGTCCTGTCTCTTAGGCTGCAGTGGCAAGTAACTGTCCAAGACAGTTAGTCACCACTAACTATTTAGTGACCACTTAGCTTTGAACTTAAAAAGATAAAAATTCTTCTCCAAAGAGGAAAAACACTCTTGCGTCTTGGTAATATAACAAGGGGTGATGCCATGGCAGTGCATTTTTGACAGAATGAGCAATAAAATAGTGCTGAAGGTCCCTCAGACAACGTGCGTACAAAGGGAGTTAGGATGATCCAGAAAATCCACATACATGGGACATAGCTTCCTGGCTCTTACTTGTCTGGCTGTATTTCAGTGCATCAGTCTAGTACCTACTCATCTTAAAGGTAAATTAGGGAAAAAATCTCTTACATTGAGAAAGGATCAAGATTCCATCTTCTCCTCTCTCAGAGAGCTTCTCTGCTGCTTAGTTATGCATCCACACAGCAAGAAAACTGACTAAAACGCATCCAAAACTTGCAGTGTTATGCTGGAGTCTTGCGGCTCCCAACTTAAAAACAGATCCTGTAATTTTATTTTTCCCTCTCTCCTTCCATCCCCAGGAACTCCTGAGAAACGAGACTGGTCTAGTCAGAGACATTATTATTCCAGAGCGGGCTGCCTGTCACAATCTTTCTGGACGCCTCTCACTGCCAGGTCTGAGGGCCGCTGCAAATCTTTGTTTGACCGCAGTACGCACTTCTGAGTCATCAACCACCAAAGAAACTGCTTCACTTCCTCTACTTTCTCTCACACAGCTGGTGTTTGCTTGGCTTATCTTGGCCTCTGAGTATGGGAAGTGAGGGGCAGAATACCAGAACAGATCACTGGCCCGCTGAAGAAGTCTCTGTAATTACCACCTGGTAGCGGGGTATTCCAGATCTGATGGCCCTGAACATGCGAGGATACTCACATAATAGAAAATTGACTCCCTTTGGAAGAAATAGGTTCAACGGGCATTGGCAGTTATTTTATTTTCATAAAAAATACTTTCTAGTATAGTTTGTTCTAAATCAGAAAAGCAATGTACTATAATGCAGTAAAGACAGGAATACAGTCATCTCTTCAATAGCTGCTGCTGCTTAATTATTAAATCCAGAGCTTTCACAGATGGGCTGGTATATGTATTTGCTCACTGGCATTTCAGTAATCATTCTCTAGTCTCAAGCTATACTCCCTGTACTTAGGTCAGTATAGAAAACTAAGCTCCTTAGTTATTAAATAATGCATTTGATTCTAAGACTAGTCCTGCCATATCCAGCAAGAAAGTATATTTTCCAATGACTGCATGGCAGGGAATTTACCTGCTGATTGACAGGTAATAATGAGGTAATGACTTGGTGTTTACTGAAAAATAGACCTTATACACTGTCACATAGCAAACCTATGAATTCCAATTTTACAAAAGCTAAACCCTTTGCTGTTCTCTTTTCTTGTATTTTTCCCCAATGTATACATGAGAATTAGAAGAGCAAATCTGATGATAGTTATGTTCTTTGCCACCATACTGACTCTTCCAAATTTCATATTTCATGCTGGTGCTTTCCACAAATTCTCTCCCCACTTTCCCCAAGGCAGAGTCTCTGCTTATTTTGACAATAATTAGTATACCAGGTAAAAACACCCTCAGACTTTAAAAGCAAGCATCACAAAACATCACAAAAAGAGTGATTAGGAGGGTAACTAATCACGCAGAGCAGATTCCTTCCTCGTTGGGCTGATGAACATTTTTTAGCTAGTAATTATCTTGGCTAAAACTGAAGCATGGACAGAAAAAAAGAATATTTGCCTTGAAGGCAAGCTCATGAAGAGAATCCATGAGATTCCAAGAGAATCATCCAGACACCCAGAGCCATGTCCCAGATAAAACATACATTACTGAGATCATTGTGCTGGGCTTAGTAACATGATCTTCATTCTCACTAAACATTTTCCTCTTCAAATTCCTATGGGAATATATCACATTCCTTCTCACTCACAGCATAGCCAAGTCACAGCAAGGCCCGTAGTACTGAGTGACACATTCATCCTCCCTTGTACTTAATGAGGGCAAGACGTTCACAAGTCTATGGGGCCGGATGGGATCCACCCGAGGGTACTGAGGGAGCTGGCAGAGGAGCTTGCCGAGCCGCTCTCCATCATTTACCAGCAGTCCTGGTTAACTGGGGAAGTCCCGGACGACTGGAGGCTCGCCAGTGTGACACCCATCTATAAGAAGGGCCGGAAGGAGGATCCGGGGAACTACAAGCCGGTCAGCCTGACCTTGGTGCCGGGGAAGATTATGGAGCGGTTCGTTCTGAGGGCGCTCATGAGCCATGTCCGGGACAACCAGGGGAACAGGCCCAGCCAGCACGGGTTCATGGAAGGCAGGTCCTGCTTGACCAACCTGATCTCCTTCTATGACCAGGTGACCCGCCTGGTGGATGAGGGCAAGGCTGTGGATGTGGTCTACCTGGAGTTCAGTAAAGCCTTTGACACTGTCTCCCACGGCATTCTCCTAGAGAAGCTGGCGGCTCACGGCTTAGACAGGTACACTCTTTGCTGGGTAAAAAACTGGCTGGATGGCCGAGCCCAGAGACTTGTGGTCAACGGAGTTAAATCCAGTTGGCGGCCGGTCATGAGCGGTGTTCCCGAGGGCTCCATTTTGGGGCTGGTCTTGTTCAATATCTTTATCAATGATCTGGACGAGGGGATCGAGTGCTCCCTCAGCAAGTTTGCAGATGACACCAAGTTGGGTGGGAGTGTTGATCTGCTCGAGGGTAGGAAGGCTCTGCAGGGGGACCTGGACAGGCTGGATCGATGGGCCGAGGCCAACTGTATGAGGTTCAACAAGGGTAAGTGCCGGGTCCTGCACTTCGGCCACAACAACCCCATGCAACGCTACAGGCTTGGGGAAGAGTGGCTGGAAAGCTGCCCAGAGGAAAAGGACCTGGAGGTGCTGATTGACAACCAGCTGAACATGAGCCGGCAGTGTGCTCAGGTGGCCAAGAAGGCCAACGGCATCCTGGCCTGTATTAGAAATAGTGTGGCCAGCAGGAGCAGGGAGGTGATCGTGCCCCTGTACTTGGAACTGGTGAGGCCACACCTTGAATCCTGTGTTCAGTTTTGGGCCCCTCACTACAAGAAGGACATTGAGGTGCTGGAGCGTGCCCAGAGGAGGGCAACGAAGCTGGTGAAGGGCCTGGAGCACAAGTCCTATGAGGAGCGGCTGAGGAAAGTGGGACTGTTTAGTCTGGAGAAGAGGAGGCTGAGGGGAGACCTCATCGCGCTCTACAACTACCTGAAAGGAGGTTGTAGCGAGGTGGGTGTTGGTCTCTTCTCCCAAGTAACCAGTGATAGGACGAGAGGAAATGGCCTCAAGTTGCGCCAAGGGAGGTTTAGATTGGACATTAGGAGAAATTTCTTTACTGAAAGAGTGGTCAGGCCTTGGAACAGGCTGCCCAGGGAAGTGGTGGAGTCACCATCCCTGGAGGTATTTAAAAGACGTGTAGATGAGGCCCTTAGGGACATGGTGTAGTGGCATGGTGTGTTGGGTTGACGGTTGGACACGATGATCTTAAAGGTCTTTTCCAACCTTAATGATTCTGTGATTCTATGATTCTAAGACACAAGAATAGGATAGGATAGGATAGGATAGGATAGGATAGGATAGGATAGGATAGAATAGTTCCAGTTGGAAAGGACCTACAACGATCATCTAGTCCAACTGCCTGACCACTTCAGAGCTGACCAAAAGTTAAAGCATGTTGTTAATGGCATTGTCCAAATGCCTCTTGGGGCATCAACCACCCCTCTAGGAAGTCTGTTCCAGTGCCTGACCACCCTCTCGGTAAAGAGCTTCCTAATGTCAAGTCTGAGCCTCCCTTGACACGCATCCTATCCCTGGATCCCAGGGGGAAGAGCTCAGCACCTCCCTCTCCACTTCCCCTCCTCAGGAAGCTGTAGAGAGCAATGAGGTCACCCCTCAGCCTCCTTCTCTTCAAACTAGACAAACCCAGAGTCCTTGGCCGCTCCTCACAGGACATGCCTTCCAGCCCTTCCACCAGCTTTGTTGCCCTCCTCTGGACGCATTCAAGGACCTTCACGTCCTTCTTAAATGGTGGGGCCCTATGCTGGTCTTGGCTGGGATAGAGTTAATTTTCTTCATAGTAGCTAGTATGGGGCTATGTTTTGGATTCGTGCTGAAAACAGTGTTGATAACACAGGAATGTTTTAGTTATTGCTGAGCAGTGCTTACACAGAGTCAAGGCCTCTGCTGCTTCTCACCCCACCCCACCAGTGAGTAGGCTGGGAGTGCACAAGAAGTTGGGAGGGGACACAGCTGGGACACCTGACCCCAACTGACCAAAGGGATATTCCATACCATATGACGTCATGCTCAGCATATAAAGCTGGGGGAAGAAGAAAGAAGGGGGGGACGTTCAGACTGATGGCATTTGTCTTCCCAAGTAACCATTACGCGTGACGGAGCCCTGCTTTCCTGGGAATGGCTGAACACCTGCCTGCTGATGGGAACCAGTGAATGAATTCCTTGTTTTGCTTTGCTTGTGTGTGTAGCTTTTGCTTTCTCTATTAAACTGTCTTTATCTCAATCCACAAGTTTTCTCACTTTTACCCTTCCAATTCTCTCCCCCATCCCACTGGAGGGGGGAGTGAGCGAGCGGCTGTGTGGTGCTTAGTTGCCAGCTGGGGTTAAACTAGAAGAGGCCCAGTGCACACAGTACTCAACGTGAGGCCTCACCAACGCTGAATAAGTGGGATAATCACTCCTTGTGACCAGCTGGTTATGCTGTGTTTGATGCACCCCAGGATGCGGTTTGCCCTCTTGGCTGCCCTTCGCCCTTCCTGAAACAGGCTGGACCAATCCCACTTTATGAATCCCCATTTGCCATCAGAAGTTACCTACAGAGCGGAAGAACATGTTTCTGAGCTGCACGAGACCCACATTCCTCAAGACACAGCAAGTCAGCTTGGTTCTGGTTTAGAAGAGCTGCAGACACATGACAGAGCCCCGAAGTGTGGCAGGGTCCTGTTTCAGCAGCATTGAGTACATTCCTTTATGTATCAGGGGCAAATGTATCAGGCTTTCAGATGTCTGCTTTTGAGAGCAGTGCCTTCTAGACTCTGCAGGGCTGCTCCCCGTGATGTGCTCTGGGTCCACACTGAGAGCTTCACTCTGCTTCCTGGGGCTGACTTCCGAATCTCTGTACTTTTCTTGTCCTTTCCATGTCATGTAATAAAGCTTGTCTTTTCAAAATACAAGGTGGGGAGGGAACAGGGTGTCAATATTTGGAAACTCAAAATACTACTAATGCTAGAACCACTTCCCGACAAAGACGACCACATCAAGGCCACAACCTTACATTTAACACGCTACTATCAAAAGATCTATTAGAAGTAGACTTCCCTTCTCATTATTGTTGGAGAATGGATGAGGGAACGCGGTCATGATTCAATCTTGACATAAGTTAGCCAGACTAGACCGCGGTGGTAAATTCTGAGTCATGCTGACAAGGGAGAAAAGAAGGTCGTGCTGACCTTGCACTGTGCAGATAAACAACTTTGAAGAAGCACTGTATAAGAAAAACAGAATGGAACCCGGACCACGTAGCAGTAACCGCAAGTAGGAGGAGTATGATAATGTAATCCTTAGAGCTAAGCCAATGATTTATAGACAAGTATGCATAAGGTAGAACTCAGTGTATAAATATGTATAGAGTTTTGCAATAAAGTGAAAGCTTGCCCTATCACTCACATTGAGTCGACTGCTTGCCTTCCCTCGCTCGTCGCAAGTGGCGCCCGAACAGGGACCCCCCATCCTTGTTTTTCACCGGACAGCGAGATCGGAGAAGCACTGGTAGCAGCGACCAGGGAGCAGAAGATCGGCGGACGCTGTCGCGGCGCGCCCGATCCGTGCTTGAACCCAGGACGATTAGAAGGGGTTTGCCGTCCGAAAGAAGGCTACCCGTGGGAAAAGGTTGCAAACGACCGGATAATTAAGAAGGTCAACATAGCGCGCAATGGAAACAGAGGTAGCGTTCGATATCTTAAAACGCTTTTTAGAAAAGCGGGGAGTAAGCCAATTGAAAGACCTGGCTGGGTTAATTGCGTTAGGGAAAGCGAAAGGGTTTTTTAAAGACCCTGAAAGTATGTTTGAAGTAGACGAGTGGCGTTCTTATGGAGATTGCTTGTGGGATCTAGTAATCGATGATGATAAATCAGCAAAAAAATTAATGAAATCTTGGAGAGATGTTATTAATTGCATAAAAAGATATAAAACTGAAAAGCGAATAGCTACAGCTGCCTCTGATCAGCTTGAGCAGTCTGATCCTGCCGCTGGACGTCTCACAGTGGGGGGTGACTATTTTTCACCTCCGCCTTCGGGAATTCCTGTTCCCGTCGTTCGCCGACCCTCTCATCCCCCTCCTGATCCACCAACAGAAAGGGCTTGTCCCTCCGCACCGCTGGGGGAGAGGGAGGAGGAGAGGGAGGGTCCAAGTGAAGATGAGAGGGTAGACAGTAGCGGACAGGAGACTGCTCAAGCTGAAAGTCTTCTAAAGGCCACCCCCAAACCGTCCCCCCTCAAACCGTCCCGAGCTCATCAACAGCCGCATTTAGTGCGGGTTGGTTGGGACAAAATAGCACGAGAAGCTGTTGAACAAAAAGATTTTGATTTATTAGATCAAATTAGCCCTCAAGCCTTCCCGGTAATCTACCAGGTAGATAACGCGGGGGCTATGACTGGGGTGCATGAGGCCCTAGATTGGAAAATATTAAATCAATTGCGAAACACAGTTAATGAGTCGGGAGTGCATAGCGAGCCTGCAAGGCAAATGCTAAACTATATCTGGGGTAGCGGGATGCTATGTCCAGAAGATATTAAGAACATAATGAGGCTTATCTTGAAGCAATCACAACAATTACTTTGGCAAGCCCACTGGCAAAGACTTTGTGAAATATCTGTGCACTCGCCCCGAGCCCCAAATGATCGTTTAGCTGGAGTATCTGTAGAACAACTAATGGGTATAGGTCCTTTTGCCTCTGTAGAAATGCAGATGCAAACTGGCCCAGACGTGTTGTTGGAATCTATGAAATTAGCACGAGAAGCCTTGCAGAAAGTTAAAACTACACCAGCTCCTCCCTCATATATGTCAATTAAACAAGGAAGAGAGGAGCCTTTTGCATCTTTTGTAGATAGAGTCACAGACGCTATTAACCGCGCAGATATGGCGGATTTTATGAAAGGACCTTTGCTGAGACAGTGTGTATTAGAGAATTGTAATACTTATACGAAGGGAATCCTTGTCACCTTACCCTTAGACGCCACCATAGAAGTCATGTTAGAGCGAATGAGTAGAGTTCCTGTAGGAGCTCAAGCCACGTTAGTTGAAACAATCAAAGAACTAGGGGAAAATTTAGTCAAGGTGCAGGGACAGGCGTTTGCAGCTCTTGCCCCACTGAAGCCTCTGGATGCCCACCAAAGCAGGACGGCTGGCCCAGCTGGCCAATGGGCTATTCCATACCATATGACGTCATGCTCAGCATATAAGGCTGGGGGAAGAAGAAGGAGGGGGGACGTTCGGAGTGATGGCGTCTGTCTTCCCAAGTAACCGTTACGCATGACGGAGCCCTGCTTTCCTGACAATGGCTGAACACCTGCCTGCCCATGGGAAGTGGTGAATGAATTCCTTGTTTTGCTTTGCTTGCGTGCGCGGCTTTTGCTTTCCCTATTAAACTGTCTTTAATCTCAACCCACGAGTTTTTCTCACTTTTACCCTTCTGATTCTCTCCCCTATCCCACCCGGCGGGGGGGGTGAGCGAGCGGCTGTGTGGTATTTGGCTGCCTGCCAGGTTAAACCACGACAGTCCTTTTTGGCGCCCAACGTGGGGCTCGAAGGGTTCAAGATAACGACACGTTTGATTGGAATGTGCTAGATTGAATTTATAGCTGTTACTGCTGTTTAGCTATTAATTCGCAGGCTCTTGTGCTTGCCATGGGGCTTGCTTGCCTTAATGTGTATTAGAGTCTTGTGCTCGTTAGTGGCTGCTTTTTTGCTCTCGCTGCTTGCTGTACTGCTGCACTGCTGATCGTCTTACTGTGCTGTGCCTGGGAACATTCTGATAACAGCAATGGGGATGCGCCTGGGCCGGCAGATGGCCAGGGCATCGCTGCTGCTTCTGTGCTGCTGTGCTGGACAGGCTGGAACTGCAGCGTGAACTCGAATCGAAGGGACTGTGACCTGTGGCTGAGTCCATGCGGGACAGGACACCCCGAGGCGTCTGTGACTGTGGATAAGCCCATGCCCAAGCAGCAGGAACCACCTGAACCAACGGAGGACAAACTTTACAAGAAGCAGCGCAAGTGCAGCAGTGACCCGACCTGAGCCGGCTTTGGTGCCCAGTAACTCCACGCAACGCACCACCTCTGCTGACCTGAGTGACCACCATAACAGATGGAGCCCAAAGTCATGGACTAAATGAACGCAGTGGACATTTTGTGGACATTTATGGACATTTTATGGACATTTTACAGGGGTGGTCCATAGACTAAGGGAATGATATCTGTGTATTATATCAAAAGATGGGAAGGGGGATGGTGGGTAATGAGAATGTATTGGATAGTGTGGGACCTGAGCATGATGTAAACGGTATGGAATAAGGGGTGGATACTGTCCTGGTTTTGGCTGGGATGGAGTTGGTTTTCTTCCTATTAACTGGTATAGTGCTGTGGTTTTGGATGTAGTGTGAGAATAATGTTGATGACACACTGATGTTTTGGTTGTTGCTAGGTAATGTTTACGCTAGTCAAGGACTTTTCATCTTCCCATGCCCTGCCAGATGTGCAGGGGGCTGGGAGGGAGCATGGCCTGGTATCTCAAAGAACGCCTTTGGAGGGCCTTGTTATGTAGGTAAATTAACTCTGCTCACAGTTAGCCGACAAAGTTGGCTCAATATAACTACAGTAGCGACAAATCGACACAAAAGGTCTATACAACAATTGCAGGCAGATTGTAACGACAATGTAGATTTATGGTCGACCACAGCCAATGTATTTGCTTCCCTAGTGCCTAACATAGGCACTGCGCAAGCGCTGGCTCAACTCAAGAAGTTAGCATGTTGGTCGGTGAAACAAGCTAATGTGACCACCAAAGTCTTGACAGAAATGGCTCAAGACATGGACAGTTTGCGCCATGCCATTTTACAAAATCGAGCAGCCATTGATTTTCTATTATTGGCTCAAGGACATGGCTGTGAAGATGTAGATGGTATGTGTTGTTTTAATCTCACAAATCACAGTTACTCTATTCAGAAGCAACTGCAGTGGCTGCGCGACCACACAAGAAGGGTTACTGAGAGCGACAGTCCTTTTGACGATTGGTTCAAGTCCATATTTGGAGGATTGTCTCCTTGGCTCTTGTCATTGATTAAAGAAGGATTGCGCTGGCTTGGCGTTTTATTAACAATTATAGTTATAGTAAAAATAGCATATCACTGTATTTTACATAATGTTGCAAAAATGAACCACAATGTATTGGTGGTCCAAAAAGAAAAAGGGGGAATTGTTGGAGAATGGATGAGGGAACGCGGTCATGATTCAATCTTGACATAAGTTAGCCAGACTAGGCCGCGGCGGTAAATTCCGAGTCATGCTGACAAGGGAGAAAAGAAGGTCGTGCTGACCTTGCACTGTGCAGATAAACAACTTTGAAGAAGCACTGTATAAGAAAAACAGAATGGAACCCGGACCACGTAGCAGTAACCGCAAGTAGGAGGAGTATGATAATGTAATCCTTAGAGCTAAGCCAATGATTTATAGACAAGTATGCATAAGGTAGAACTCAGTGTATAAATATGTATAGAGTTTTGCAATAAAGTGAAAGCTTGCCCTATCACTCACATTGAGTCGACTGCTTGCCTTCCCTCGCTCGTCGCACATTATGAGTTTCCGTATTACAGAAAGAGGAAAGAACTTCCTCGTGAAGGGGAGGGAGCTGTGAGTCGTTCTCAGTCTAGAGTACCATTTTAAAAACAGCAGCAAGGGGGAAAAAAGGAAAAGGGGGAGCAAGAATGTCAGAAAATCTCATTTACGCTGACTTGAACTTGACTGAATCAACCAGGCCCAGACTACAGAAGATCACTGATGTCCAAGGTGGGTCAATCGGTCTGCACTGAGCTTTCTTTGTATTCTTCAGCATCCCTAACACACATTTTGAAAGAGTGGAGCACCAAAGCCCCAAAGAGGACAAAGAAAATATGGGGGGTAGAGCTGTGAAAAATGCACAGATGGGGTGTCCACATAATTTTTTTACCAAAATAAAGGGGACTGTTATAAAGTCTACTTGTCATTTATTAAGGTGCCAATGTGAGGGGGAGTTTCTTGTGTGATATTAAGAGTAGTTTGTATCAATTTAAGAGATTATTCCACAGCTGAACGTCAGTTGGTCCTGAACCAGGCGTGATCTCACGCAGGAGACTGATTCCTGCAGCAAAACAATCAGGAGATTGAGTGCCTAATGTTTCTGTTGTTCAAAGCAGTCTCGCATGTAGCCTGTTTCTGCTTGCTGACCATAGTAGGCATTGCTTTAGGGTTTTTTCCTCCTGGCTTTGTCTGTACAAACTACTTGTTTAATGAATCAAGCATAAAATGTTTCATGGACAAATTTAGTTTGATTTAGTATAAATGACTTTGCAAAATTCTAACCTAAAATTTATCTTTCTTTAATGCACTAAGAATTATTACATAAACTTTTGCACTGGTTTTGCTATATCTGCATAAAATTACATCCTAAAATAACAGACTTCACACACTTTGTGTTTCATTTTCTTTTTTCTTCCCTTTCTTTTTAACCTTACTATCTCTTTGACAGAAATAGTAGTTTCTGTATCTTGACATACTGTGCTTGTCTTTTGCATAAAGTGTGATCCCTTGACATCCGTTTTCAGATGGCTGGAGTTTCTAATGCCCCAAGAAACAGCGTTTCTATCACCTCTTTCAACAGGTTACTTCACAACTAAATTGGCAGGCACCCACAATAGATGCCACCTGATTAAAAGTTCCATTTTCCTTATAATTTAATCCATGTAGTCCTGCTTACAGCTTTTATACAGTTTTTATAGCATTTTTATGTTTCTTTGCTTGTGCCTTTCTGGAAAAGCCCTATCAACTCTTTCCTTCTATGTGTTCACTTTATTTATGCACAGTATTTCCCAATGATTGCGCATATCTTACAGAAAAGAGCTCAAACACTGCCTTCTATCTTCTTTTCCTTTTCCTCCACTTTGCTATTTTCTTTTTGATAGTTGATTCCCTGGATCAAATGCAGTGTTCACAAAGGAATGAAATTAATTCCATAAGCCAGAAGAATGCATTTAAACTCATAGGAGACATTAACTCTATATGGTGATAGAAACAAAGGGGCTCAGTGCTGTATATCAGGATGACTTTGAATGTTTTATAAAATCGCAACATTTATAAAATTGTATTTCTTACTTTCTACCCTCTTTTTATGTGTCCCTGCCCTCCTTCCTTCCCCACGTGCTTTCTTCCATGCTCGTTTGTATTTATTATCTGCAGATGTTGGAATAGGTTTCACTTTTCTCACCGTTTTATTATTAACTAGTAACCCCTTCAAATTTAGCATGATCTGCAGTTTTCAGGTTTGCTTCGATATTGTAGCCATTCTCACCACTCACATATGGATGTGAATTGAGTAAGACAATCAGACAACCTTAGACATTTTTCTCCACTTCTGTGTAGATTTAAAATGTGTGTGCATGTGCCCGTGTCTCCTCTGTTATTGTCTGCACTGAAGATAAACCAGCTCTGTTTCTGCTTATAGCAAGTCCTCTAAGGTGTGAATGCAATGGACAAAAATATTATTCGGGCATGGCTAAAAACAGTCACGTAAACCAGGTGCTGTCATGTGTTTAGCATTTCTCATAATTTCAGTCATTTTTGTTCCATTTAAGTTGTTTCTCAACTTTCTGTGTTCTCTGTTATTTTTGCCTGGTTTTAGGTTCTACATATGCAGAAGTGAAAGTGCAATCCCTAGACGCAAACGCTGCAGCTAGCTACACATCGTCCGGTGAGTTTTTAGCTGTCTGCTAGAATGATATGAATTTAAACAATGAGAGGAGAGGAGTCCGTTCCTTATTTTCTAAAAATGCAGTGATATAAAACCGTATGGGAGACAGGAAGATACAGTTGTCTGGTTTATATAGCCAGAGCAGGGTGCAGTTGATGTGTTGCGTTATATGCAACTAAACACTTGTTGGCTTCACTGGCATAGGAACACAGGCAATTTTGGGCCAGACCAAGAAACCATCTAGCCCAGCCTCCTGTCTCCAACAGCGGGCATAAGTGAACAGCTAGAGACGAATAAGAAGAGGGTAGGCATATATGATAACTTCTTGTAATACTTTCACATGCATGCATCTACTCAGGGACTTCCTAAGACATTTATGTACCCTCAGTGGATTTCTCTTCAACAAACTTGCCCAAACTCTTCTTGGTTCTATACACAGCCCTGATTTCTATAACATTCTTTGATGAGGGAATCCACAGTTCTTTCTGACATCACACAAAGAACCAGCTGTATTTTTTTACTCTGAGCTGGTCTCCTATTAGCTTCAGCTGATGTTCCCTGAAAGAGATAGTAAGCAGCCAAACCCTAACCAAGGTCTCCATGACACTCAGGATTTTATATAACTCTGACATAGCCTCTTCTTAGTCACATCTTTTCCACACTGCAGAACTCTAGTCTACACCGTCATTTACTGCTTCTCTTCTCTGAACCATTTCCTATGTGTTTTTTGAAACAGGGGTGGTAGAACTGCATGCACCACTGAAGGTAGAGGCGAATCATGGATTTATAAAACAGATAAATGTTTGTGGCAGACAAAACATCCCTGATTTTTGTTCATTTCCCTCCTGCATAATTCCTAACACGTGAGGTTGTAGAGTCTTCATCCTAGGAGATATTCAAAACCTGACTGTGCATGGTCCTGGACAGCCTGCTCTAGCTGATGCCACTTGAGCAGGGAAGTTGGACTAGGTGATCTGAAAAGGTCGCTTCCAACCTAAATGATTCTGTGACTGTGTGGTCAGGACAGCTGACCTGAAGTTCACAGATCTCCTCTAGAATTTTCTTATTTTTTATTTTTAATTCACATTAGATTGTTACCTTCTAATCCCTGGGTGCAAAGGTAGCTTTAAGAGTGGGATTACAAAATGGCATTAGTAATCCAGCTATCTCACACCTAATGTGTCTTGGAATTTGTTACTATATCCATTTTTTTATTTGGGCTGTAGGTCTTCCAGTTCATGTGGCTCCTCACAAGGAACTGCCCTGAAATGGAAGATCTACCCAGTTCTTACCCGGTCGATCCTGACATGAAGGATTAGTTTAGCTTCTCTGCTATAGTCTTATCTTCTGAAAGCTTCCTGGGTAGCCTACACTCCACCGGCCTACAGATCTCCAGGAACATACCTTCTCTTGATGTGTTTGAAGACACAATGTGTTGAAAACACATGTGCTCAAAGACACGTGTTTGAAGTCTTTTCCTTCTCAACTTCTTTTCTATCTAATTGGTTTTTCTTATATATAATCTTTGATCTCCCAGGGTTTGTGATACTTTCTATTTTCTTCATTTGTTGTCTACAGCTTTGGAAAGTTAACAATCTGTTCTAGTAGCCGTGTCAACTTCTTTTCACCTGTTCCCAGATCATTCTTAGTAAGTGCCTTGTATTGGCCATGTGTTGTCAGGATGCTGTCCTTCAATAATATATAGTCTGCCTGTGTGGATTTAATTCTCTCTTAGCAGCCCTTTTTAGCTTCTTTTTAATAAGCTTCCTGTAGTTCCCCACTTTTACCCATTAGCACTATTTTTCCTCATGTAGTTTAGTACTATGACGACTCTCTTCCTTTTAACCACTTCCCCATATACATAGCATATTGGGATGCTGTTCAGTTACCTAACCACAGGTGTCCACAGCCATCTGGGAAGCATCAGGACATTCGGTCTGGCTTCAGTATGCAAATCTAGAAGGCCACAGATTCTTGGAGGTCCTGAGTAACATCTTCCAGGTCTGTGCAGTTATCTGATACCTGAGGGTATCTCAGATGGCAGAAGCCACCCATTTTCAGTTACCTGACATCTGAGTGTTTTAGCCTAGGGTGGGACATTCCAGGTCTTCCCAGCTTTTTTTTCAAACTTGTAGTATACGTGTAGAAGCAGGTGTGCCATAGCTGTAGTTTGCTTCTTAACACTTTATTTAAATCACAGTCAGTTCTGCACCTTCTGCTTGACTGTTTCTACATGCTGACCCTTCCTTTTCCTGAGGACACAGTGGTTTGAAGTCACACATATGGTAATATCACCCTAAACTGCTCTTTAGCCCGTGTCAACTTCCCTTTCCTCATTTTAAGAGTTAGTTACAACCTTCAGCACCTGTCAGTTTGCTCTTATTAATTTAAGAAGTTACTGAAAACATTCTAGGTGTCATGTCCAGCAGCTTGACTCCCTTATATTTCAGATGAAATCTGTTCCTCCAGAGTGTTTGGACACTCTGCGCCAAATGTGTCCCAAATTCCTGAAGAATCAGAAACCTGGATCCTTACCCCATCTTCTTAGCCAGCTGCTAAAATGGTGCCTTTTCGTTTCTCCCTCCAGTCCTGCATAGGGTACTGAGACCATTTCTGGAAATGCCACCTTAGGATTCCCGGTCACCAACTTCCTTCCTACAAGCTTCCATTTTGCCACTAAAACTTCTCTCCGCCCTTCCCAGCCTTGTTGGTAGCCACATGGACTAGTGTATCAGTAGATAGTTTGCACTTATCAAATAGATTTATTGATTAGTGCAATCAACATGTTTTCAGGGTGCAACCATTTCCTGACCAAACCTCCTCAGGCAGAAAACTCGACAGCACAGAGTTCTTCTTGTGTGCCACCTTCTTTCAAAGACTGGTTTAAAATCAGTCCAGTTTAATACTATTCTATGTATGACAGCTTCTTAGCATTTCAGTAATTTAAATAGCAATGCACAAGTAGGTGCGAAAATGAGGTTACCAGTCAGAACAGACCAGATATTGACTGCAGTTAGGATGAAGATTCCTCATTTATCTAAAACAGTTTACTTTACAGAGCAGCAAAACCCTCAATTTGGTTTTCAGATCCTAGTTGTCACACAGACACCATAAACTTCAAAGATAGCAGAAGAGGTAAGTAAATACTCTAGCAGATATGTGAAGCGGGAAGAGATGGAAAGCTCTCCTTTAGCTTTTAATTCAGTGTCTGATGAGTCCAGTCAGCCATTGAACTTATTATTTGTCCCCTCTTGGACCTGCTTGTGCTCTATAGCACCCGGTCAGTATCCACTGAGTTGGCAGATTAATGAATATCGCAAGGATCCCCTTGAAGTAAATCCTGAACAAAAGTCCATAAACAAGAGTCAAAACAGAAAGAGGAGACAGTTCAACTCCTCTGAAAAATTTGCTTTGTTAAGGAGTATAACATGGCAGGACCTTTATCTGCTAGGTTGATTGGGTTTTGCTTCCACAGTATTTTGAGAGGGCAGATAAGGATCTCAGTGAGCACTTAACTCTAGTATCAAGTGCAGCAGAATTTAACAAAGTATTCTAGGCAACGGCAGAAGGATTCAGGTTGAATGTCTGTCATGGAAGCTGTCATGGTTTAACCTGGCAGGCAGCCAAATACCACGCAGATGCTCGCTCACTCCCCCCCGCCCCCCCAGTGGGGCGGGGAGAGAATCGGAAGAGTGAGAGTGAGGAAAAAAAACTCGTGGGTTGAGATAAAGATAGTTTAATAGAACAGAAAAGAGAAAATAATAATAAAAAATAATATATATAAAATGAGTGATGCACAATGCAATTGCTCACCACCCGCGCTGACCGATAACCAAGTAGCGATTGGTACTTCCTGGATCACGCCTACCATTCATATACTGAGCATGACGTCACATGGTATGGAATACCCCATTAGCCAGCTGGGCTAGCTGTCCTGGCTGTGTTCCCTCCTCCCAGTCTTGGGAAGGTAGTAGCTTGGTAGCTTCCTGAGGGGTAGTTGTCCTTGACAAGATACTTAGCAACAACTGAAAACATCAGTGTGTTATCAACATTCTTCTCATACTAAATCCAAAACACAGCACTAGGAAGAAATTTTAACTCTATCCCAACCGAAACCAAGACAGAAGCAAAAAAACCCCATGTGTCCACAACGTATCTACCACAAGAAGAACAAACGTCAGAAGGGGCAGCACTGAAGGGCTTTGCCTAACTCGAAAGAGTTGTCTCAGAGTGAGCCTGAAAAGGGCATCTTTGAATGAAGATGAAGGGTTCCTTTCCCAGTTGTTCCCCTAATCTTTATTTTTGCTGTCTCTCTGTAGGTAAAAGCTGTTGCTCCAGAACACGTGTCGCTGTATTGGTTGCTGTGATAACCGTCCTACTGGTCTTAGCGGTGTGTCTGATACTCATCTGTAAGTCCTGCTAAAAATGTAATAACTGCAATTAATTTGTGACTCTCACCCACTGACTGACATCTAAATCATGACATCCAAAACCAGTAGGAACAGAAGGCTAGTTTGAAGGCACAGGGTAGTAGTTTTTAGCCAACCGTGGCCGTAAGAAGAAATCCGTAAGAGTTGAGTGGTTTGAAATTTTAAAATTCCAAAAGAAAAAAAAGCCAAAACCCAATTACAAATGGGTTTGTAATGTTTGACAATGTTCAAACAATAAATAATTTATTATACAAATGTTTTGAAGAAACAATTAAAGATTAGATAATGCCTGTTAGTAATATGATTGCTATCCATGAGAATATTTCAAGGAGATGATCTTGTATCATGTCACCAAGATGTCCATAACACTAAAAGTCTTTAAATAAATATGAATAAAAGCTCATTTGAAAGAGGTAGCTAAGTCACAATTTAAAGAAATTTGTTTGCACTTTACTCAAATAAAAGCCTAATACTAGGTCTCTCTGCATATGTATCACGGAGTTCATAACAATCTTTGAGCTACATAGAAAGATACATATATTTTTATTTAGAAATAAAGCATTATTATCTCCATTAGAAAGAAACAAATTTTAATAGAGCCATGTGGTACTTTCCTTTCAATATTTTCGAGGACACATTTTAAAATTTCAGATAGGGTTGCTTGTTTCTTTTCATCCTTTGATAGTTGAGCAAGCTTAAGAGGTTTCCACAATCAATCACACTCAAGTCCCAGAGTTTGCCACCTACTCAGAGATGCACCTGGAGACACGCTTTGTAAAGACATGCCAAAACCTTTGATCCATGGAACTTAAAAAATAGGGTTGGAGAAGAAATTGTTTTTTCTTTTTTAAGGCAAAGAGTAAGGGATAGATGTCTATGGCTATGAAGAACTCTCTGAGATGGAGTTGGTGGAAAAAATCCCCACATGTTAAAGGCTGGTCAGGTTGTTTCTCACAACAGGCAAAAGTGTGCCTACTGAAGGGTATTCCCTTTCCTGAAAACCTTTGCCTTGCCAGTATTCTTTGTTTCTTGAGGAAAAAATTAACTTCTGCAGCATTCTCTGAAAACTGACAATCTTATTGGAATAAGATATTCAATCAGGGCACAAATGCTCCTCAGGATTTTTGTCAATAAAAATTTGGCTACAGAGAATGTATTGGAAGAAGAGATGCTACATTTATGATAAAATAACCTATTTTTGCCAGATGTGGGTACAAAGCAAAAATGGATTCTCTGTAACAGAGGCGCTCGTCTCTCAAACTCAATAGTTACTTCTTGTTGGCATAGTTACGGCTACATTCTGGCGGGCTGAACCCCTTCCAAGGTATCATTCCTACTTCACTATAGAGTCTTGCATCTGTAAGGATGCATAGGTCCTAGGGAAGTGGTTCTACCCCAAGGAAAGTAAGAGCTCAGGATTGCCACCTTCCTTGTTGATAGTTGCAGTTTGCATGCTTTGGGCTAGTAATCCATGCTTTCACTACCAATTTTCAATGTCCAGAAGAGATTAGGTGTCACCTAATCTAACTGCCTCTTGACTTCTTTTCCCTCATCTTATTTTTGAGTTTACTGCCTGTAAACAGAGTTCTTCCTTTAATATTCTGTTTCTTTTATCGTTTGCCTCTAGTATGAAGTCTGCAGAGATGTCAGTTCTTTCATGCTCCATGCCATTCTGGTACAAGTTTCTTAGGACTTTCTTTAATCCAATCTTTTTTCTCATTTAATACATTCTTTTTTAAAAGCAATTTATCAATTCTGGTTTCAAGTATAAAAATTCTACCCCTACAACTTTTAGTTCAATGTTTCTTTACTGTTATTATTCATCCCTTCATTGTTCAACTCCAAATCACCTCAGAAATGCCTCCTTAAACTTTGTTATAGGCGATTTAGTAACTCCCAGCCAGTTGAACTAATAGTACCCATTCATGGCATGGGCAACTGTGTCTTTCAAGCTGAGGTTTCCTGAGCAGAGAAGCCGGGAGAATATCAAGATTTTCTTACTGCTACACGGAGCCAGCTGGAACAACATAATCCTCCTTTAGCCTGTTAACTGTGAGTGGTCCCTGAACTCCATACTTTCAACAGAATCTAAACTCCTGAGGGAGTTTCTAAACTGATAAAACCAAAGCCCTGAGAAGGGCTTATGTATGAAAAATACATAAAAATCACATGAGCTTCTCTAGTAAACTAAGCATAAGTCTATTTCATCTGAGGCCTCAGCTATTTTCTCCACCCTCTCAAAACTCTTTTTTTCCTTTTTCTCTGTGATAAATTCTTGTAGTCTAGCTAGTCATCAGATAATAACAATTAATCTGTAAGCCTCCCTCCACGGTCTCTTTTTCCGGGAATCAGAAGCCTCCTGTGGAGCACAAATCCCTCACAACCACTGTGTCAGAAGAAAGAGGAAAATCAAGGCTATTTCAGCCTGGGTATCCGCTTTAAAACCTAAAATGAACACCGTTGTCTCATTTTGGTCTGGGGGACCAACACTGTTAAACCAGCTTCCAGCTAGGGCATAGCTGGAATACCTCACCCCAGTTGTTTTGGGGTAGGAGCAGACAGTGACCGCAGCTCCAAGCTGTGTGGGAGCAGGCTTAATCAAGGACAGATTGGCTTGAGCACTGATCTCTCAAGGTCGGCTCTTATTGCTATAGTTACGTGCATACTATACATCACATTTACCTCTACTCTGAAAATGTGCGGAGCATTTTTTGTTAAGTTTCAGAGTCAGGCTCTTTGGAAATCTGCTTCATAGTGTGGTACTACAGGTGGGTTATTATTTTCAATGGAGGAGCAAAAAGGTGAGGAGAGGGCATTCTGTGTGGTGTGATAGTGGGGATCAAAGAGGTCCAGAAGGGCTCTAACAGCGTATGGCAAAATGGTCAGCCATTCAAAGCAGAAATTGTATTCTTATTTCCAGATCATCCAACTGCAAGCAGCCCACCTGACTCAAAAACATTACCCACCACCTATGAAGAGACACTAGGTAGGTAATCCTCTGTCATTCAAAAGACAGTTTCCAGAAGCCTGTTAGATTGCCTTTTAAGGTGGTGGGGGAATAGATTTTGTTCAGAAGAAAAACAAACAAACAAAAAGTCTGACACCTCAGGAATAAACAACCTTGTCCTGTACACTCATAGGATGAGCTCTCAAGGCCAGAGACATTTCACATTTTCGTCTTCTTTAAAAGTAGTGCTTGGTCAGCACTGCATTACTGTTTCAGAGGGAAGAAGAACTGATTTAGTCCTCTTGTGCTAGTGCAGAGGAGCCCGTGGCTAGCTGAACAGACATGAATGTAACAGTCCCTTTGGTATCACAGCATTGTAGTGAGCATGTGCGCATACTGCTTTTCAAATACCCCTCCATTCTCAGCATTTTAACTAAGTGCCATTCCCTTTTTCTGTTTAGGAGCTGCTGGATAACCAACAAAACTGTATCACGCAGTCCCTGTCTCCCTAAATCATATCACCCTTTGCAGGTCCCACTCTCTGTTCCTCCCGGTACCCTGCCTGGCAGCGGAGAGGAATGTTCTTTCTTTCGGTGGCATCACTATTGCTGTATTTTGCAGCAGGCAAATAAGACACTTGAAAACTGAAAGCTGCTTTTTAGCCTGACCATTTCTCTTTATCTCCTGAGCAAAGATTTAAAAGGCTGGATAATGTTATCCGTGATTCTACTTCTCTGACTCATGCCTAGTGACTCTTGCGCTGGTATTAGCTACAGAGACTGGCAGGGATCCCTGGTGGTCTGGTGAAAATTATAAGCAGGACCACACAGGTACTTTTCTGGCTGTAACTTACTCTCTTACCTTTCTTTCGTAATGAGATCCCTTCATTAGTGTGAACATGGATTTTTCCACACCTGTTCTTCCCTCCTGCAGGCTGCCCCCCATATTGGGAAAAAAAGGGGAAAAAATGCTACTTCTTTTCTGAAATCCAGGGAAAAAAAGACTGGAACGCCTCCCGTAAAGAATGTACTGACATGAATTCAGACCTGGTGATCATTGACGACAAGGAAGAACTGGTGAGATCTAAATTCAGGTGGCTGCTTCGAGGGTTGCTTGACCTGTATGCTAAAGGGCTGATGGGTTACACTTCTGTCTTCTCATGTTAGATGTCTTTGGGGGTCTCTAATCTACTGCTAGCAGTATACACCAAGCATCTCTGTATGGTAGCAAACACCTTCACAGTAAGACGCACCTTAGTTCTTGGAGTCTTGTATCTGGAAGCTTCTCTCCCCAAGCATGCTCCCACGGGAAGGAGCAAACTCTCTGCCTACCTGGCTTATGTTTTAAAGCGATGTAGCACACAAACCCAGACCAAGCAAGTTGAACAGACACTTATTTGTGAGAGCCATTGCTTTGATGAAAACTGAAAAGGCTTTCCCTCACAATCAGAATAGAAAAGTGTCTCCAGGTAACAAGTCACACCTGGCTAACTACAATGTATAGCTTTAATGGTATCACAGGTGTATTATCTTATTTAGTTTATTCCTAAGAAGCCCCAGGAAGAGAGATGAGATTAGATAAAAATGGAAAAATTCAGCCTCTGAAGCTGTGGAAAGAGATGGTGTCGCTGGATGCAGAGTTTTTTCTGTGTTAGCTATTTAGCACTAAGCTTTCTGTTTACCTTGAAGAAAATGTAATTTTAATGTATTATCATTGTTTGTTTCCTTTCTAGCATTATCTTACTTCACAATCAAGAGGTCATTACTACTTACTTGGTCTCACATACTCTAAGAGCGAGAAGAAGTGGAAGTGGATTAACAACGTGGAACATAGCACAGACATGTAAGCTTATTCCAGCAAGTCACTGTGATGTGACGTCTGGAAACAGTAAAAAAAAAACAAACCCAGAGCCAACAACAGGAGTACAAGCAAGATCAGGGACTGCAATTTGTAGCAACCTGATTCCCTGAGATTCAGGTGCTTCAGCACATCCCTGTGACAAGTCAAAGGGAGCCTTTAAATGAGTCACGTGGGAACAGAGGAATGTCACATCAGGATGGCAAGAGAGGACACAGCTGTAGTTCTGGCGGGGAAGGAGGAATCTGACTAGATGGAGTTCAGTGCGGAAAGAAAGGATATACCAGGCAGGTACAAGAGGGAGCACCATTGAATGGAGGCTACCAAAGAAGGGGAAGGTCTCTGGATGGGAAAGCATAGCCCATATACTTTTGCTGAGGTCTGGGGAAGAAAATTAAGGAATGGGAGGGAAACTCTAACAAGGCATCTTCTAATCCCACTGACAGTAATATAGCTTAGCAGCAAGGCCAGGTGCCACTCTGTCTTTCATGGAAGTGATACTGACTGCATTGCATCCAGCTAGGTCAGGAATGCAACTAAATCTGACTTTCTCTTCCTGTTCAGGTTTACTATAGGAGGAGACTTGACTGACTATTTCTGCACTGTCATTGGACATGGCAAAGTAGAAACTGCATCTTGCAGTGGATCCTCAACAACACAGAATATGTGTGAAAAAGCTGCCAACATTTCAGAAAGGCAGAAGGAGAGCTAAAAACAAGAGGTCCAGGCAGGAAAGTCATCCCCAGCTTCCTGTAGGAATGGCAGATGGGATTTGTCTCACTTCTCTTAATCTGCCTAAATACCTGGTCAAAGGGACTCTTACAGGCTCCCTCTAGACACCTTGCCAAGCTTAGCACATTCTTTCCCAAGATGGGTGTCCAGACTGGATGGATCCCCCTCTAGAGGAGACTGCATTTTCACGCATTAGGAGTCCGGGTGGCTTGCTCATACCAGATGCCTGACTTTCAGGCAGCCACTGTTAGGTGATATGAGTCCAACCTCGGTGACAGGTGTGATCACAAACAGATCCTACCTCTCATAGACACATGCATATATACCCATATATTCACAGTCCTGCTTGTGTACAAGGAGACACTTCAAAGCCTTGCCATGCACTGGTCTTCCCTGCAGCCACAAGTGAAGGTTAACACATACTTATATTTTGGATCCTATAGAAAAACGCAACCACATTCATTGCCATGTGTCATAGATATGATTGACAGGACAAAGCCAAATGTGTATGTGTGTGTACACCTCACTGTGTAAAAGACTGTCGCTGTTAAAAAACCACACTGGATACATTAGCCCCTCTGGGGCTAAAATGTGATTCACCAAAAGGGAAATGATCCTATACCACAGCTCTGTGCATAAAATCACCATTAGTCCTGTGTAGGTCAGGAAAAGTATATCAGATTTAGACTTAGCTCTGCTGGGGAAGGGCTCAGGATGAAGAGCAGTAGAGACCACCAAAGCTGACAGACAGAGTCACAATAGTGGCTCAACTGGACAGAAAATACCCAAATCAAAAACACAGTTACCTGTGAAGAAGCTGGTGTGAAGTATAAGAGTGACCTACAGAGAATGACAACGCAGCGGACTGTCCTGTTTTTCTTGGATAATGATCAAAGGAGAAAATCATGCATTAAGGTTTTTCCTGCACAGAAAAGTTAAAGCCAACACCAGAAACAGGTGGTATCAGTAGAGCAGAGATGTGACCAGCAAACAGTGAATATTACCAAAGCTCTTCCAATGTGCTTCAGCGGCTCTTGTGACTCTGAGGATTATCATTCTTTCCATGTCCTTTGAGGCAGAATCATTCCTACTTAAAATGGTGCCATTCATGGCTCTCTCCTTCATCTGCAGGATGGAGAAAGCTCTGTGAATTCCTTGATGAAGTGACAGTGATGTCATGCTTTCTCATTGGAAAAAAAAAAGTTTTTGCTTAATCAAAGAATTTCTGAATGTTGTGGCCAAGGGTAGTGATAATGGAATAATACAGGAAAAACTCTCTCATTCTGACCTAAAAGTACATTTGGTTGTCCCTCAGACAAGCAATACTTCTCACTGCCCTCATTCATCAAGACTCTTTTGAAACGTATTTGTAGTTCTCCCACTGACCTTTAATCACCCAACAACAAAGTAAGAATATGTAGCTGTAACAGAATAATCCCAATGGCAGAAACCAGAATTTAAGCTATTATTTCAGAAGGAAGCTGTGCTGGAGGGGCTATTTGTTTGTACTCAGTTTACTGGAAGGGGTGGGAGAGGGCTCTCTATCGTGTTACGGAGCAGCCTGGGAGAGGGCTGCCCTTTGATTTTCATGTTCCAGCTGCTGCCCTTTGATCAGGTGGGCTCTACTGAAGGCAAGGGGCAGGGAAATCTCTCTTCCCTGGGAGACCCTGGACCTAGGGGGAGTTTGGAGGCTTCAGCAAGCAGCAGATCCAAGCAGCTATGCATCACAGGTGACAGAAAGGGGGAAGCTGCCCTAAGGCCACTGTGGAACTACATGAAGTCCATCAAACCCAGAAAGCCACAGAAAGCCACAGGACTAAGGAGCAAATACGGCTTACAAGGAAATCTCTAACAAGGGAGGAAGTTTGGTTTAAAGTGGTTTATTTACTCTGCCTCTATGCTTTCTTTGTTCACAAAGTTATCTTTTTCTGGTTTTGTTATCTTAGTTTTCAAATAAACTTTAAGTTTACAGTTCGGGTTTCTTTGATTATCTTTTGGCATGCCCACTGCAAGGAAAAGTTGAAACATGTCACACTAATTCTGACTTGGTCAGGGTCTCATCCTGATGCCAAGGACAGGGAATCCCAAACCAACCCAAGCCTAGCCTCTCAGAGCTTCTCTGGTTGGTGCCTGCAGAGAATTACAAGGCCGGTTTTAATTCTTTCTGCAGTTGGGCAATAGGCTGACACTCATTTGGATAGGTCAGGCTCATAGTGTCAGCCTTATAGGGCACATCCTAGACACATGGCAGGCTACATTAGTGACCATTATCAAGAAGAACCTGCAACTGAGGGACACCTCCAAGAGGTGTTCCTCAGGGCTTGTCCTATTTTCATAGACCTATATCCCAGTGTGTTTCAAGAAAAATCTCTTCAGCTAACCAAGTGAACTCAGGGTAGTCACAACGCAAAAGTGGCCCTAGGAAAGTGGGCTCAGCATGCTGGCAGTGAGACGCAGAGCTGAAGTCTGCCATCCTGGTCTCCTTTGCCAGAAGGGCCATTCTTTGCAGCCCTGTTTCCACCATCCTGTCTACCCTTGAGCCAACAAAAGGCAGGGTTTGTTTGGTTTAGAATTATTTTCACACAAATGCTCAGCAGCTTTAAAATTAAAATATACATTTATCACACTGGATTTCCCATTCTTGCAAGAATGCTATCCCCTACAGTCTGTGTTAAGATGGTAGGCAATTTATGCTCCCATCACAGACTGTTATCGTATTCCTATATAAAATCTATATAAAAACATTTGAAAAACCCTCGAAACTTGCAAGTCAGGAAATACCAGGTTTCGCAGCCACTCGGGATTAACTGGGTTACTCTGCTCAGTTGCTGAACAGGGGCAATGTTCCTCCAGCCTCACTTCTTTAGTTGGTGAGCGTTGTCTCCTCCATTTTTAGCTGTGACGCCGCTGACATATAAGCATGATTTCCATGCAATTCTCCACCTGCTCAGTTTGATTTTAGTTAACCGGAATGATCCCTTCATGAAAGTATCAACAAACAGAGCTAAGTGGCTGAGTACATGCTGAAGAGAAAATGTGTGTGTGCGAATATATGCATATACATAGAGAGAAATATACACATTAACCCTCTGAAAAGCTTCCCTGGTTAAAACTGTTTGCTGATTAAGCTCTGCCCACATTCCACTTTAAGGAGGTGCCATTCTGAAAAGAAGAAAAAGCCAATGTTTCCTTTTCTGCTGATTCAACTACCAGATGAGGAGGAGGACCATGGGAGGAGAGAAGGATCAATTCCAGCAAAGGAAATGCAAGTTTCATCCATACAGAGTTTTTTTGGTTGGTTGGTTGGTGTTTGTTTGGGTTTTTTTGTGTGTGTTTTTCCTAGTTCTGCTAGCTTATGCTTGAGCATGTTGAGTACCTACCAAATATTTGGAGAGGAAGTTACCTTACTCTACTGAGTCTCTAATGAGCATGTACAAACAGAGATATAGGGAGACTGTATTTAGGAGAAAGGGTAATTTCCCTACCAAATTTTTAATCTCCATTGGTGGAGATGCTATAAAGTTTCAGTGAAATGGCTGTACATGTACTTTTAACATGACTAAAAATGTGCTTTTTCCCTTATTTCAGCATTAGAAATAACAGAATTGCTTAACTGAGGCTTAAACTATAGGCGTTACTGTTTGCTCCATCTATAAAAAAGAAAAAACCAAATGTTTCTAAAAGTGCCTTTCATATCGGCTTGCTTTTAAAAGGCCAGTTTTGCTCTCTCACCTACAACTTTCTTTGCTAAGAAAGGGACCCTTCTATATGAACACAAATGCTTGGCGCAGCCCTGACTGGCAGGAGTTTCGCACAGACCCCCTTGCTCCTCCTGGTCCTAGACTGGAGTCTGAGTGCAAGCGGTACAAAGGCTTCCTACAATTAAGCCAGCGCTTGAACTCTATGTTGCAATTAGTATAACTACTTTGCCTAGGTGTGATATTTTCTTGAAGCAGATTGGTCAGTTATTTCTCTCTAATCTAGATCTGATATAAGGTAGCTTCTACTTGTAAAGCATATTCTCTTTCCTTCATGAGCTGAACAGCAGAGTGACTACATAGTAGCTATGCCTGTGTGATTAAAGTTTTAAAACTTTCAATGTTATAAAGGACTAAAAATGTGTGAACCTTCTTTCTTGAGGGTTCATCTCTAAAAAAAGATAAAGCTAGGCCTTAATTTGGCTTCCAGACTTTGTGGGTGTTTATGTACATGTATTTATCTTTTTAGAGAACTAGACAACCCCAGAGTATGAAGAAAAAACCAACACATTTGACGTACCGTATTTTTGGAAACATATTTTTGCTTTCATTTTTTAATTTGGGAAATCAGCATGGTTTGCTAGAAAAAGTAGCCTTATGACAAAAATACCTCAACGAAGTCACCGAAGGGAAACCCGGCTGGAGATTAGACAACTAGGTGCTAATCAGAAACTAAAACACTGACACTGACACTTCTAGTGTCGCCAAGATGCTAGATTTATCTGCTAGAGATGGAGATTGTAGACGTGTTTAAAACTAGCCGAGGTATTTTGCTCTGAGGGGAACTGAGTACAGTTTTAGGGAAAGAGGCTTTAAAGAAATGAGTTCAAAAGGACAAGTTAGCACAAAAGCTTTAGATTGCGGCAGAAATTACTTAGCAAAACAGCATTTACATTTTCAAGTAGAAAAGGAAACAACATAGCAACAAACAAGTATGACAAATGCTCAGCTTTCAAGGACATGTGAGTCCCATAGGCCTCTTTTAAACATCAGAATATATTCTGCAGGAAGTCAGTGGAAAGGAGTGTAAATTGTAAAACATCATCAAAAGGGAGAATATGAGGGCTGGGACAAAATCCGAAGATCAAACAACCAGACACATAATAGAAAACTATTTTTATTATAATTAAATAATTATTTTTATTTCAACTGTGCAGGAATCCTCTGAGAGAATAAAGTGCATTTACAGAACAGATTGATTGTGTTTTTTAAGAAAAATATGGAGTTTGCTGAGAAAGCAGTTTCTCTACACTGGGCTTCAACACACCGTGGGGGTTTTTTTTGCAATTAAGAATCAAACAGAAAATTATATATCAGGAAACTTAGTATTGGAATAAACAATAACACAGGACCCAATATTGTGTCATGTTCTGAATGTGCTTAGGAATTTATTTTTTGAACTGATGATAGCACAGGTGACTGTAAAAACTTGCAACTGTCCCAAAGACTTGAGGGTAGGAGTTGTCATACTAACATGTTTTACTAAATATCAAAAATTTGGTTTTAGATGTAAATTATTTTCCCACTTCCTGCTCACCATCTTTTCCAGGTCATTTAACAGCAACTTCCAGCCTTGCACAACATTTAGACATGCTTTACCATTAACTGAAATATGCCATGTCTCCTTTCTCATAAATCAACCAGAGGATTTCATCTTGCAAGTGCAGTTACTTCATTTCTTCAATGAGAATTTCACAATGGGATACAATGAAAGGCTTTTGGAGAGCCCGGCTGGCTCCCCGATTGCCATCTTGACTGTAGAGAGAACTGGAAAAGACAAGAGAAATCCAGTTTCCAAAAGCAGAAGTCACGCTTGTTGAATTCAGTTGTGTATCAGTGATACCCAGTGATGATATTAAGGAAAAGCAGCCCACAGACTAACCCTGCTGAAACATTACAAGCTAGAGATGGCAAGGAGCATGCAGGCAAATTAAATATTTGCTATTTGCTCCTTAATTATTCTATAACAATTGCTAAGGGTAATGAGTCTAAAACATGTAGTATTTTACCAGACAAGCAGGAGAATAACACAATATCCAGAAAATAACTTGCACCAGTATTTTGCAAGAATTTGTAATGAGCACTTCAGATGGTAGAGCTGGGAACACAGAAGGGCCTATAGAGGACTTTGATGTAGTTTGAAAATGGAAAAAATATTGACACAAAAGTTATTCTCTGGGAGAATTAACACAGTATAAAAATGAATGTAGGGTATGTACTAGTGCAGCGTTAGAGGTCAGATCAATTAAGAAATCTTCATTTTCCCCCAGGAATTTGGATTCAGCTACACTTTGTGCCCTGCAAATAGCACATTATTACTTTATGCCAATAAAACTCAGTAAAGCAGGTATCATTTTCATGTACTGGACGCACAATCTGTCTACAGTTGTACATGTTGTTCGTCCATTTCCTGACTTACTGTGTTTAGTAGTTTTTCCTCTCTCCTTAGCACTGGATTACTGTATGACACAGAGACCTGCTTCATGAAAGCTGAAGATGCCTGTGTCTTGCCTGTAGAGCTTGGGCGTGGGATGAGTGAGGAAGTTGGATTTGGTGTCAGTGGCTGAGATGAAGCTATGCCGAACCTTTCCTATGGAAGCCCTTTTGCCAGTTCAGCAGGACGTTTGTTCAAGGCCAGATTCTGACTAAATCATGCAAATTAAATTTAGAAAAATGTCAATGACACCATTACCCTTACAGAAAAAAATCTGCAAAAGCCACTTGTGATACCTAATTAAACAAAGGGTCTTGAGAGACTAAGATGATGTTTTCAATGCAGCTTCACTGCGTGAGAATAGCATCCATTTCCCTTGGATGCGGGAGGTAGGTTCAGAGCATGAATAGGCCTGTTTGTTATTCAATTTATTTTTATAAGTCTGAAATTATTAAGTACAGGAAAACTGGGTATAATTAATGCCATTTAGCGACATTTTTTATGAAACGCAAGTAATGTGTAGATGTCTGTGATCCCAGAGGACTTTCTGGGTCACAAGCCTCTGCCAGCTGGTGTTAAAACTGGTGGTAAATACCGTAACTCTGTGGCATCTGATCATTCCCGTTTCCTTTGTTGACTCTAAAGCATCCAGTCTTCTTCAAAGGGCCAGTAAAGCATAGATGCAGCCTTGATGAAGCACCTTCCACTGGCTGTCAGAGCCCTTGCTGACGCAGGGCTTCTGGAAGATCACTGACTGCGATGGACAAGGGACCGGCTAACCCTCTCCAAATACCATCTCTGAGAGATATTGCCTGTTCCTCATATCTAGACCAAATACAGACTGCTAGACTCACCTCAATAAGATAGGCAGTTTTCAAGTAAATTTTGAAGGAAAAGGTAATACAAATCACAGAGGTCAACGGGAGGAAAAAAACAACGTGAATTTGTTCACAAGGATAGCTCATCCTGGTCAGCTTTCTCTGAGGAGGTGACTGATTCATCTGAAATTAGGATTTTATTTAAAAATTTGACTAGGATTCCACATAGGAAATCATTAACAAGCTTATTGGGAAAAAAAGTCGTATTTAATACATTCAGTAGTGGCAAAACGCAGACATCTGCTAGTAATGTCTAAAGTGACATAAGGTTATGTCTGAATAACGCAGGACTGGAAGACAATGTCAAAATGAGAGAAGACCCAAGCCTAATACAGTAAAAACTGCATGACCTGAGGAGGACTGTAGTAAAAGACACTGAATGCAATGGAACAGCAGAAAGTGCAGTGGTACAGACTAATAACAAGAATTAAATTGGGAGTTTAGCAGTTGGAAATTACAAAAGACCTGTGCACCTCAGTCAATGCTAAGTGACAGGGAACCGCCACTGTAGCAAAGCTGTGAAAAAAAAGTAGTGCAGTCCTAGAATATATTGGATGAATATTTCCAGTAGAGGTGAAGACATATTACTACCATTCTACAGGAAAAAACACCCTTATCTGTAGTAATATAAAGAGTTCAAGCCACACATGTTGAACCTGAACATCAGCTGTAACAAGTACAGAGAATAATAACTAGCAGAGCCAGAATATGGAGAGGATGGATCTTACAAGAGATGATTAAGAAAGTTTGCATGGACTAGCTTACTGAAATGACATACATGGAGGAACGCATTTATTGTCCATAAGTGTATCAGAATTGGTTAAGATGGAGGGAGAAAAGTTGTGAAGTACAAATCTGGCATGAAGGAAGGAATAAACTGTCCATCTTAATTTTAAGATGAAAATTTGATTTAGGGTAAGATATGTCAGGATTGCATTGAAAACCAGTCCAGTGTTAAAAATAAAGCGTGTTCAGAAACCATGTATTCATTTTAGGATATAAGATTTTTTTTTTTTTTTTTTTTTTTTTTTGGAAAATTTGCTCTGAAGTCTATATTCCCTGATTTCCAGACCTAGTTTTTTAGAAAATTTAACTTGAAATCATAAATTGGATGATCAGGTAGAGTTTTGGCTGTGTCTCCAAGCAGCTGAGACCTGGGGCTCTGGATTTGGCTCTGAGATGTACAACTGCACAACGAGAATTTTATGGATATTGTGATCGGAAATGGGGCAGTAATACCCAGCACTTGGGCACTAGGCTGTGCCAAGCTCCTCCAAAACACAAGCAGCTCATCCATTCATAGCAAAACAGTGCCTCTCTCTGGAAAGGGCCAAGGTCTAGTTGTAATAGCTCAGAGGAATTGAATTAAAATATTTTATATTCTTCACCGTATTATGTGTATTTCACACTTATGGGACATAATGACTTCAGCGTCTACCTGAATTCAGCGTCTACCTGAATTCAGAGTCTACCTGAATTCCAGCCCTTGTAGTTGTATGTTCTTACGCCCTGCGACAATGCAGTGCAGCTCTCTGCTGCTTGATCTTTTTTTTTTTCCTTTCATGCTTAAACTTCTGCAAATCTTTCTGCTGATAAAAAAAATAATCTTTGGAAAAAGATCTGCAAGTGGACGGGGGAAGGATTATTAATGTAATGTCTATTCTAGGAAGTGAAATGGGCCAGTATCCTTTTCTGACTCAGATGACATCTGATCTGACACAACTCACTTCTCTGCAGCGAAGCTCTCCTTCCAAAGCAGTTTGGCTGCAGGCAAACTACGTAACCAGAATAACCCTTGGCACATGCTAGTCACCAGATCATGCTCAGCTTTTTGTGGGAGAATGCAAGTGTTTCAGGCTAAATCTGAGCAAAAGAAAGTGTAAAAACTCAATAGCACTGAGTTTTAAAGCAGCCTACAAGCAAGAGAATACCTAGGAAGGTTTTGCTGCTATTCTGATCTCTGTCCTTCATATATTCTGCTTTGTCCAATCCCTTTTACATTGCAATGTTTTCCTCAAACACAGTTCAAAGTGCTAGTACTGAGGTCACAGCCACAGAACAGGGCCTAGTTTAGCAGGTGCAAATAAAAGATGCTTTCTCTGCAACCCAAACACAAGAAAAGAAACAACTGATGGAGGAAACAAAGAAATGGATGTGATTCTGTGATTGCACGACTGGCCAAGGAAGGGCACACCTGTACCTGGACCATCGATGGAGGTACCCTCCACCCTCTGTGTGTGTGTGTTATCATTTGCATTCTAACTACATATCCGATAATATCCAGGGAAGGAGATTGTTGGATGGTGCAAATTTCTACTTTGGAAAAGAGAGAAGCACTCTTTTCCTTCGTTATAGGAAATAACAGACATGATCAGTTTTCACGCAATGAGTCCAAAGGCCTCATCACGGAAACTCTTGCTAGTATTATCTTCCAGATGTGTATCAAGAGACATTAGAGATGCACTGGTTAAGAAAGCAATGGGCATGTTAATAGATAAATTAACAGATGGCTAATATTGGCATAATAATTTGATAACAGATCCTCTTCTAGCATATGAATGGAAGATACCTTGACGTGCTACTTTCTCACAGCTTTCTTAGATGAACAGAATATCGTTGAGGGGCAAGGAGGGAGACTAAGGAAAAAAACTCATTAGAATAAGCTGGTGAGTTGGAAATAATCCTGACAAATGACCAGAGCAAATGAGAAACATCTCATAAAAATGAGTTACTCAGAAATAATTGACTGTGTTTCTGCATAGTTTGGAGAAGGTTGTGGACCTTGAGAAGCATGTGTGTGTGTGTGAGAAGGATGGCAAAGTTGCAAGTCTCAGGAGAATTTAACATCCATTATACAACATAGAGCATGACTAGTAGAAGCAATATCATTCATTTTCAGTGACGTTCTCAAAAACAGCCGGGACACAAGACAATAAGGATGAAGATTCTGACTTTCATTTCTTTCTCTCTTTCTTATTTCAAATTGAAAGTCTGAAAGCTACAGTTTCAGCTGTGCTATAATTCAACTAGATGCTCTGAATGATCTGCCTTGTGCCTACCCACCCTGTTAGACTACAAAAGTATACTCAACTTCCATATTGGACAGGAGTCTGGGGTAGAAGACAATGCCAGACCTGAAAGCTAGCCACAGGGACAAGTACCTGTAGACAAGCACGTTCCTACAGATTATTAAGAACATAGATGGCATCACTATTTAATGGTTTAGCAAGTTCCTTGGAAATGGATCTGACTTTGGCAGATGAAACCATTGATTTTGCAGTGAAACATAGAAATTCCAAATTTCTATTATTATATATCAGAGAAAATGAAGATTTGTGCAACTAAGCTCAACGATATGAGAAGACGTGCAATGCATGACTGTTTCTCTAACCGTTTCTTCCTGTCTCAGTGTATTCTAGATAAAGCTTTTACGAAATTCATCCTGAAACAAACCACTTTGTATGAGGATGTAAGTTGAGATATTGTTGATGGAGAGTGTCAGAAATGAGAAAATGTAGATAAAGCTTCACGAGCGGCAACTGAAGCTGTATCCAAGGCTATTTTAAAAATCTGCTCTAAAATTGTCCTTAGATGTATTTATCTCCACTCCACCTATTTTCAATGGCAGAGTAGAGATTTTTGATAAGCCAAATAGTTTTACCATACATATATCACACTCAGGATTCTCACTGCATTTCATCTTTAGAGAGAAGTCTCTTACAGCATTTCATTACTTTAGCTGATGCATAATATTTCAGAATTCCTGCCTTAAATTTACAATTTGCTTTTAACCATAACATAAGGGTAATATCATATAAGATTAGTGTATCATTTTTCTTTTAGATCATTTGATTTGTACTGTATCTTTCATTGTATCTTAGTGCATTAAGTTCAATTCCTTTTATTTACACCACAAACACCTATAACATACCTTGAAATCCTCATTCTCATTTCCTTCTGTTGGATTGCAAAATTCAAGTTGTGCAACTGAGAGGTAAACATAGTGTCTGTGAGACAATGGACAATTCTAAATAAATTATGTTAACAGAAAAGAAATCAGCATCAAGAAATGTATATGGAAAGGATGATGAGTGGGAATCTGTAGTATTTAAAAACATGGCGTCAACTAATGCAGTGTCTGTCTTTTATCCATTGGACTTGCTGATGGAGCAGTATATTTTCCAGTACTGCTCTCTGAAAATACTAAAGTGAGATGATGTCACTGAAAAAAATACCAACTTCAATAGCAGACAGCTCCTACAGGACAGTCCCAGTGAAATTCCAGAGCAACAAGACAGGGGAGAGAGTAAGAAAAGCAAAAGCAAGAAAAGTCATGGCTTGAGATGAAGCCAGTTTTATAGGTGAAGGTAAGAGGAAAAAAGCAAGTGATGCAAAAGCAGTCACTCACCACCTCCCACAAGCAAACTGATGCCCAGTCAGTCTCTGAGCAACGGTGACCTTGAAAGCCAACCCCCCACACCTCCTTCTTTTATTGCTGAGTAAGACGTTATATGGTATGAAAAAAACCTTTGGCCAATTTAGGTCAGCTGTGCTGGCTGTGTCTTCTCCCACCTTCTTGCCCACTCGTGGCAGATGGAGGCAGGGGACAGAGTAGGAAAAAGAGAAAGCCTTGATGCTGTGCAAGCACTGTTCAGCAACAGACAAATGTTACTGTGTTATCAACACTGTTTTAGCCACAAATCCAAAACACTGCACCATGCAGACTGCTATGAAGAAAGTTAACTCCATCCCAGCCATGGCCAGTACAATCTCCAACCCTTATTCCATATTATTTGCATCATGCTTATGTTCCCTCATCAACACCCGTCCCATTCTTTGACATATGCACAGATGTCATTCCCTTAAGTCTACAGGCCATCTCCATCAAATGTTGATTCCAATATCCTTTCGAATATCTATTAAAGTCTGTTCAGTTAATTTAGTCCATGACCTGGGCTCTATCTGTACAGTCACTCAGGACAGGAGAGGTGGCATGTTGTCATGGATTGTTGGGTGCTAAAACCAGTCTGTGCAGGGTTACCACTGCACTTGCCTGGTTTCTTGTGAGGCTCTTATCCTCCGTTGAGACAAGGGAGGATATCTCCTAATTCTAGTTTTTATTAGTATTGCTTTATCTGCAATACTGTATGTTTTAAATTGGCGAATGATAAAACAAATAAGGCACTTGAGGTATGACTATCAGCACCGACAACAAATTGAAACAGGCAGAAATCTTATAAAGGACCTGGAGAAGAATGGGATAATATAAAGAAAATTAGTGTAGGGTTTAGTATAGAGTAAAAGAATTTACTAACTTTTTAGAAAAGGGGGGACTGAGACAAGGGATTAAGGAATTTTAGTAGTTGAATGATTAATAGTAGTTAGAAGATTGAATCAGTAGGTAGGGGCTTGATACTTTGTTCCTCACAAGGCCGGCTCAGCCTGATAAGGCCGGCTTAGCTATGGTGTAAATTAACTGAGGCGCCTCACAAGGACAGCTCCTGATAAAGACTAAAAACTTGTCTCAAGAAGCCAGCTAAAACTGACCCTGCGGTATGGACAAAAGTAAGAAGACAACTGAGCCTGCGCAAGAACAAAAGGTTACTAGCGGTGATGAAGAGGAACTATCAGCCTTCATCCCCACGACCCCCGACGACCACCACTAGGAGGCAATGCGCAAGCGCAGATGGGAGGGGTCTATGGAAATGACTTCTTAGAACTCATTTTAATACAAAGCGGGGACAGGTCATGCATATGTATAGGCGTATTACAAAACTTTATGAATATGTAATATTTTACTGTATATATTTATGGTGAGTGCCGCACTGGCGCGCGCACGATTTTGGTGGGATACTCCCCCGTGCCGCCCAGCGCTGAATAAACATACCTACTTTACAATCTCATAGATTGTGGAGTCCGGTTTCCGCAAGTCACCGTTGGTTCAGGTGGTTCCTGCTATAGTACTTCCTATAACACACAACTCAAATCAGGACTTATTTTCCCCCGAGGTCAAATCTCCTTGAGGTTTTCCCCATCCTCCCACATTACCCCCCAAGTGCACCCACATCCATGAGTGAAAGCAATCCCACAAATGGATTTACCTGTTCCCAAGGGAGGAGCAACCCGCACTGTCTTTCCCAGGCAGTTCCCTTACATGTACTATGGTAACCTTACTTCCTCCTGCAGTGTGTAGGGCCTTTGTCTGAGAAGGGCCAGGTCAGTTAGCAGAACCTCTGGTGTTAACCAGCCAAGTGGCTTCTGCTAAATTTACATCCCAGTGTTTCCATGTCCCAGCACTCATCACTCTCAGCATAGTTTTTAGCAGTTCATTGTATTGCTCAATCTTTCCAAGGCTGGTGGATGGCAGGGGATGTGATGCACCCAATGAATGCCACATTCTTTGGCCCCGGTGACAATGGGGTTGTTTCTGAAATGTTTCTGAATTGACTCAATTCTTTCTGGGGTGCCATGTTGCTAAACATCTTGCTTTTCAAGGCCCAGGATGCTGTTTTGAACAGAGGATGGGTTACAGGGTATGTTGCCAACCACCTGAAAGTCATCTCCACCATGGTAAGCACATAACGCTTGTCTTAGCAGGTTCATGGCAGCAACTCCAGTTGAGAACATGCTTGTTAGTGCAGACAGGCTGCTTCAGCAGCCAGCTGTTACCAAGGAAGCAAAGGACAACAGAATTTCATAGCGAGCACTTGAACCTCTCCAGTTCCTCATTGCCTGTCCTGTTCTTCTCATCTGTGAAGTTAAATGTCCCTGGGAAGTGTGTATCTTTGGAACTGAACACAAGCCTCATTACTGATACCTAGAAGAGTGTTAATAATATCTGTAAAAACATTTAGATATTAGCAGAAGTTTGCAGGGCATTTACCTTTCTTATCCAAGAGAAGATAGTGACTGCCCACAGTGTCACGGTGAGCTTGGGAAGAGTTACTGCTCTGCCCTAGGCAGGTAATGCACAGTGCTCATCATATTCCCCCTGGGACATGCCCCTGGGACATACTGCCCCCAACCACATGCCACTAGTATGTTGTCAGGTCACCTCAGCTGTGCCCACACTGGACGACCCCTCAAATTCCTTTTATGAACTCCAACCGCTGACGCTAGCACACATCCTTGGCCTGATTTGTGCATGGTGCCTGTGCACCCACAGCCACTGCTTCCCTGCACCGTGGGTTTCTGTGTGGGACCTCACCTCCTCTCAGGGGTTGGAGAAGAGGTACCTCTGGGCTACTCACAGCTGCATGTGAATCATTGCCTCCTAGCTCCCATGGAGGGATAGCCCATGCAAATGGACTCAGCCGTCACAGTTATTCTCTTTACTTCAAAATACACTTTCTAGCCTAGCATAGGAATTCCAACCATTTCTTGGTTTTCATCCTGCCACAGAAATAAGCAGGAAGTTTTCTTCCACAGAGAGTGGAAAAAAACATACAGGTATGTCAGTACTCGGAGTAGGTAACAAAAAAAGGAGTCTTGTACCAGCTATGTGAGCATGATAATCAGTCAAGGAAACACCATATACTCGTTCAAATTGCTTTTGCCTACTGACCTAGGATGTTTCAAATATCTTACAAGTGATCTACAAATAAGTTCTTCTCCACATGGCATGTCTGCATGCTACTGAATGGTAGAATGCCAGCATTTCAGCAAATCTCTCAGCAGCTGCTATAGCACGTTCCAGTCACATTCAACCATTTGTGGCACCATTTGTGCGCTTTGCGTGAAAATAAACAGTTTTCAGGGCTGCTCACATGTCTTTTTAAAGCTGGTATTTAGAAGACAGACACATCAAAGTTAAGACTTCCAAAATTAATGTTATTCACTATCATTCACTAAAAAAAATCACTAAAATCTAGAGGAACTCAGGACTCAAGGAAAAAATTAAAATCATATTGAGTAGAAACATAGGTAAAAAACAAGTATACTTATGCAAAGAATTTCTGTGCAGACATCATAAATTCCTGCTCTTCACCAATAGGCCTCAGCAGACATCAGCCTAAGAAAATCACCAATGAGATTTATTAGAGCTTTTGTGATTTTTCAGCTACTTTGGAGGTTCTACTTTTGTTCTCTTCCACAACATAGTTTCTTCTATTTTTTCCTGTTCTACCAGAAAACTTCTGAGGCTGGGCAGTGCCTTCTTCATCTTTCTTCTAGTGCTTGCACTGAAATGGGAGCTCTTTGCAGTTCATGGGCCCAATTATGTAGTATCTTTTCCTCAGAGGCTACACAGTGACTCATGTATTCCAGCTGTTTATCTTAAGGTACACTGAACTGGCTGTATAAAACCAGGAGCAATAGTGTATGCTAAGGGTACTAACCCTCTCTTCCCTTTTTCATTTTTTCTTTCTGATTTACTCCAGCCCTTTCCACTGTGCTCTATAGAAATCTTCCTAAGTAAAAGCAATTGACTCTTAAACAGCTTTTATCATTAAGTTGTTAATGAAGGATGATTCACAGGTTAAAAAAAAAGGAAGAGGGAAACAGAGAAGAAAGGCTGCCCTTTTTTTTTTTAAGTGTTTATGAAATTGGGGGTAGGTTTTCATTATATGTAAACACTGTGCACATATATAAGGGTGTTTTACTTTTTCATCAGAAATTCAGGCATTCTGCTCCTGGTCTTCTTGGAAGTCCATGTGATATCAGAAGATGCATGGAAACAAACCCACAATAACTGAAGTTGAAAGTTATTTTAATTCTGACTGTTCAAATTGTTTGATCCTTGCCAATTTTGTTCACATGTATTTAACAGAAAAAGTGGAGAAGTCGTCTGTTCCATTCTGAACCTTGCCAACCCGCTTCTTTGGGGACACAACAGGCTCCCTGCTCTTCTCCATGACCAACATGGGGAACTTCGGTAGGATGTCCTTAGACCAGATTTTACTCTTCTAGCATTTCTAGTTCAAAAAAATAAAAAAAAAAACAAACAAACAAAAATCACCCAAAAAAACCCCAAAACAAGAGTAGCTCAAGCTGTTTCGTTTTTTCAACAGAAAGTCTAGAGGGAATCGAACATTATTTACTTCCACAGTCTTAAATAGCTGATTAGGGGAGGTAAAGAGTTCCTACGTGAGTACGTATAGGCAATACCAGAGCAAGCATCCCACGGAGTCACTGATCACGTATCCTAACATGGAAACTCCAGGGCAGCTCCAAAAGGCAGAGAGAACTGCCATCTGTGCAGGGACTTCTGTTGTGCAAAGATCCATCTCTAAAGCTTTGGAATAGAGCAGTCTGCACTTTTCCCTTACTATATGCATCCCAAAGGGCTTTTTTATCACTAAAGCTAACCTTTACTAGTGCAAATGCATGACAATGACCCCAGATTAAAACAAAAGACAAATACAATGGAACGATGAACAAGTCATCCCTACCCACAGCACCTTCCTTTCCTCCAGTCTATTATCAGTCCAGCAACGCTTGCCATACTTTTCTGGGTTCCAACAATGCCTAAAAAACAATAGAAAATAAGGGTTTTTTTCATTAATGACAAGATGAAGCTGCACAGCTCTTCTCTATCCCCACTCAAATGTCTTTCTACTTGCTGGATATCCTGCAGAACCCCTGCCTTACTTGCCAGAGCATCTCCTTTCCCTCTGCCCAGCTGAGCATGCTTGGATGCTCTCAGAGAAGGCACAGTCTTTCCTCCCTTCAGGATTTGCTGCCACCCAGGTCATAAATAGACAAAACCGGCTGTGAATAGAGATATCAAAGAGCTACCCAGCCTGTCATGCCCTCCATAGCTTCTCTATTAAAATTGCTAACAAGCACCTGTTGCTGACAGATGCATTTTGCTGGGACCAAACGGTGTAAGCTTCCAAGGGGCTGTGACACTTTTATTGTTAAAATAATAGTAATTTATTTTTACTTCAGTTATTCTGATTCTCAACATTAAATTACATGGAGGTTGCTTTCTCATCCCTTTTCTCCAAGCACAAGAGCTAGGTGCTTCCTTTTAAAAAAACACAGATGGATTCTTACACACTCCTGGTGTTTCCAGGAGCTGGAAAATTAAGGAAAATGCCAACGATCATGAAAGTTATGATAAATTTACCAGAACTACAACAATTTGCATTGGAGCAATAACTAGAGTTCATATTAGATCCCATAAGCTGTCGTCAGATTGCAGGAATGTTTTAACCACATTGGCTTTGGTTGTACTGGGGCTGTTGCTCCAGTGCTGACCACTCAACCGCTGGTTGTCTTCATTTAACTTTTTCAGCTCTTTCTCAGTCTTCAGTGTTGCTCAATTGCCTGAGCTGCTTAGAGACTTCACCACAGTGTGACACTACAGTGTGCTCTGACGGGAAAGACCTGCGATGATTTAGCAGAGTTCTCCCATCATCCCAGCACTGGTGCAGATTGGAAAGACAGGACTTACCCACAACTTGTTACTCTTAAGAAGCCCCAAATGGCATAGCAGAACAAAGCACAAGGCACATGATTTTAATGCTTGGGAAAGAGCTGTATGGATAGGTATGACTCAGGGTGTGTTACCTACGTATGTGTATAAAACCCAAAAGTTAGATGCAGATCGCAGTGGACACCATGTAAGACCGAGAGGATACCTGCATTGCCTGAGCTAGTCTAACCACGAGAGCTATCAAAATCTAAAGTCTAAATGTTTTCGGCAGCCAGTTCTGACCACACCTTGAGAGTACAGTGATAACTATACAGTGATAATGTCTTCCCAAAGATGAATGGGCCAATGAAACCAGAAGTCTTCTCACTATTTGATAATAGGAACTTCTGACAAAAACTAGTTTGAATAAGACTCAAGAAGAAGAAAAAGTGATGAGGAGGGACAGAAGGAACAGCTAGGAAACTGAATATCCATTTTTTGACAGATAGATAGTGTCAATGGGCAACGAGGGCCAGCTCCTCCCTAAGGGAAGAGGAGCCAGGAGCCACGCACAGTAACATGGCTGGTGGAGGCAGTGGCCTCACCAGCAAGGAAGGGCCCAGTCCCACAGAGCGAGGCGAGCAGCGCAGGACTGGTGGTGGCAGCCAGGTTCAGCCCAGAGTCCAGACCACCACAGAAAGCCAGAGCTGCCAGGTCCATGCAAGGCCGAGACGTCAAGCCAGGAAGTCAGAGTCAGGATCAGGTCTGGAGACAGTCTAGTGACTCCATAGCAGTGAGGCAGGTCCAAGGTTAAGCCGAGAAATCAGTCCGAGGGGAAGGGACTGGATCAACAGGGTACATGGCCAGGCACAGGCATTGCTGTGACCCAGATGTAGCTGTAGCTCGGGCAGGACTTAATGGGAGACCCTCATCCTAAAATAGTCCCAGGGAAGGGGCAGGGGGGTGGTTCAGCCCTTGCTGTAACCTCTAGCTTTCTTCACAACAGCCTTCTCCAAGGTTACCAGCTGTGCTCTTTCCAAGCTGGTCCTGAGCCCTGGCAGCCCAACCCCAGGAGGAGGCACTCGAGGCCCTCACACACAGATGTTCAGCACAGTGACTAGACAGGTTTGCAGTAGACATACGCATCAGAAAAAAAGGCACAAAAATCATAAACATAAGCACAAGTGAGACGGAGAGCTGGGCTACAACTTAAGTGTCATATTGTATTTCTGTTCCTTGCTTGAAGACAAACTAAAAATATGCAAAATATGTAAAACTATAGACACATTGTGATAGGAGACACCAAATAAGTCTGTTAGGTTTTGGTTTTTTAGTGCAAACAAGGAAGGATATTTTGCAAAATCGAAAGCATGACACTGAAACAATCAAAATCATTCCATTATCCTTCAATCAAAACATGGTGGGTTTTTCATTTATTTGGGGTACACATTATTTGCTCAATATGTTCAGTTTACAAAACTGCAGAAGGAGGTGGTTCCTCTTTTTAATCAGTAGACTAGGAGATAAGATACCCGTCTGTGGCCACACTAAGGCAAGGAAGACAGGGAATGAAATGGGAGATATGAGAGTAACTGGCTTCTCCCTGTGCACTCTCCATGTTCACTTGTACTCACTTCCAGGTCAAACACAAGCCAGTAGATAGCACCTAAGCCAGTGGTGGGATGAATAACAGACATGTATCAGTCACTGTGATGGAAAGCTACTCCCTGGCCAGTCAGACTGCTGGAGATATGGTGCCAAAGCAGACAAGGCAGGCTGCTCTTTCTGACAAACCCCATTCCTCCTCATCCCAAGTGCCGGCAGATGGGCACAAGTGGTGAGCTCTTCCTCCCTTGGATTCTCCTTTCTTTCTTCAGATGTTGTGAAATATATAATTAAAAAACAACTGTTGCTGTGCATGGCAAGGTCTTTCTGAACATTCCTTCACTGCTGCTGTCACACCACTTGCACATGAACAATGCTACTTCTAGGCCATATATAAACAATAACACAAAGCTAAATGTAACATCCTCTGTAAAATTCTTACTGGGAACTATAGGGCTCTTATCATGTAACAAATAGGTTTTCTTCAGTAGTAATACAGCAATTCAACTGTGAATGACCCATTTATTTCTGCTTCGCACGTGATCAGCTATATCAAAATCGCAGAATCACAGAAGCTAGACTAGTTGAGTTTGGAAGGCACCTCTAGAAATCATCTGGTCCAACCCCTTGCTCAAAGCAGGGTCAGCTACAGCAGGTTACTCAGGGCAGCCTATTCCAATGTTCGATCAACTTCACTGTAAAAGGTTTTTTCTTATGTTCATGTGGAATTTCCTATATTTAAATTTGTGCCCATTGCCTCTTGTCCTTTCACTGCATATCAATGAGAACAGTCTGGTTCCATTTTCCTTATTCCCTCCACATTGACAAGATTCCTCTTCTCCTCTTCTCTTCTCTTCTCTTCTCTTCTCTTCTCTTCTCTTCTCTTCTCTTCTCTTCTCTTCTCTTCTCTTCTCTTCTCTTCTCTTCTCTTCTCTTCTCTTCTCTTCTCTTTTCTCTCTCCTCTCCCCTCCCCTCCCCTCTCCCCTCTCCCCTCCCCTCCCCTCCCCTCCCTCCCCTCCCCTCCCCTCCCCTCCCCTCCCCTTCCCTTCCCTTCCCTTCCCTTCCCCTCCCTTCCCTTCCCTTCCCCTCCCTTCCCTTCCCTTCCCTTCCCTTCCCTTCCCTTCCCTTCCCTTCCCTTCCCTTCCCTTCCCTTCCCTTCCCTTCCCTTCCCTTCCCTTCCCTTCCCTTCCCTTTCCTTCCCTTCCCTTCTCTTCTCTTCTCTTCTCTCTTCTCTAGACAATCTTACCCTTTCAGACAGCATGGTGGTGGGTTTTGATCAGTTTTGACCAAAGTTTATCTTTCTGATTATCAGTTTCATTAGAAAAGAGAATCCATGTCCATTTACCCATAAAGCAATCTGCAATTATTTTATGCAATAGAAAAACAAGAAACAAATCATGCTTTGCTATGATACCGTGGCATATGCTGGCAGCTGAAAACACAAAACTGGAGAGTGTAAACACAGGGATTTCCTCACTCTTTTGGATATGCAAAGCCAGCACAGCTGTGGGATACAAAGCTGATGCTGTTACTGGTTACTATAAACAGTAATGCATTTGTCTTCTTTTAATCAAATTTACCAGTTCACCATGTGAATGATGAGCCTGTCCCTTTCGACAGGAATGCTTAAGAGACAAGATTTGCTTTCCTGGATCCAAGCTGAATTTGCAAGTTGGATGGAAAGCATCACCCTTTTTATTTATAAATAAAACTTTCAGCTGAAGTGCAGTTAAGACTTAAGAGATGAATGATCCCCTAAGCAGCAATACAAATCAAAGAAGCAAGTAGAACAAACAAAGAATAACACTATCACCTTGATTTTTATCCAAGTGTTTTGTTATAAGCCTTTATTTTATTTTAAAAACTCATAGATGGATACAGTGGACCAAATGTTGCCATTGTTTGTATCCTATATAAACCCTCCTTAAGTTCATTGTGCTTAAGCAGAATTTGGCTTTATTTTTGTTCTAAAATATTTTGGTCATTCTGGATTGAAGGAATCGGGAATCACAGCCAACCAGCAGGGAATTCTTTATCAGCAATGAGTTGGCCTCACCAGCAGCTTGGGACATCTCCAGAAGTTTCTCATCAGCTGATTTGATTTTGTAGTTGTAGGTACAATTAACAAAAGCAGAAAAGGTAGACAAAGTTGCAAAGACCATAATACAGCCAAGAAAAGTTTTATAGGAGTCACCAGAGTCCTGGCCTAACAAAGCAAATAAGAAGATGGCAATCATCAAATGTAAGCTTCCTTACAGGCAAGCTGATATCCCAAAGATACTACTGACTGATGAACAAGGTGCTACGCTAGATGATACCTCATTAATCGTCCAGATGACTTTTCTGTAGACCTCAGCATCTTCACAGACTATCTTCAGCTAGTCAGGCAGTGCCTCACTGAATGTGCCTCCTCTCCATCTTGGAATGACCTGATCATCCACTTCAGGTAGGGCCAGGAGGGATTTTCCATTGTAAAGGGATGGAAGGCTATAAGGAACCATGGTGGCATTCTTCATCTCGTGGTTGGGAGTGCAAATGACCTTGATAACTTTATCCAAAAAGTGGGCATCACTGGTGTCAATATAAGTCAAATGGGTGAGGTGCAGCAGCACAGAACAGGGCCCAGCATGATGGGGATCACTGGCTTCCTTTCTACACAGTCTTGGAAGACAGAGAGACTGGCTTCCAGAAGGCACTGCCTGCTCTGGACAAAGTCAGGGCTGAGGACTAAGACAATTTTCTGGCTTCCTTTAACGGTCTCAACCATGTTTTCAACGATTGTTTTACCTGATATAAGGTCCCTCTCATGATAACAGGCCTTCAGATTAGGAATCATGCCTTCTAAGCTCTGGATAAGGTTCCTCGCCCAGGCTGAACGGATGTTACTATAACTGACAACGATGTGGTGAGTCTCATCGGCTGCCAGTGCAGGCAGCTCAAGAAGCACCTGTGGTCCTTGAAGACCTGTCATTTCTGCTCTTGCAGATAATGCAGAACTGATCTCACTAATACAAGTATCTGAAATGGGTTTAATTTCCTCTTTGAAATCCATCATTCTTTGCTGCAAAAGCAAACCATGAAAGCATAAATGATGAAATCATGCACCATAAAAACAGATAGAAATAAAATGCATAATTTTGCAAACTCTTCTGCCTACCAAAGGCATACCATTTTGCCTGTCCATGCTTCTCTTCTCGGGCTACACTATGCACTTGTGATTTTGGCTACACAGACACACTGATAATGATGACAGACTCTGAGTTTGGGAATTGGGGTGTCAAGCATCTGGCTTAGTCACTGGCTTCAACTCACCTTCCATCACATTGGTGAGCACTGCTTCATAATTTTAATTTAACCCAGTGGAATTGTTTCTGGGGCCAATGTTTTTAATCCAGCTAGAATTTTAATTAAATGACTATAGTAATTATAAGTAACTATATATTCCGTTTGGGCATTTGCAACAGCAAAGCTCCTTATTGATACATATCAGTATTATCTACTTGGGATTTAACATTAGGAATGCACAGAATATTGTTCACTGCTTTTCATATTATCAACATGGAGAAGCAAGAAGAAGAGCAAGTACCGTAAGTGCAGCAGCCCTCTTCAGATAGGTGTCCACAGACCAGCAGAAAGTGTCCTGAACCTTCTTAGACAGGCTGTCCTTCCCTTCAGCCTAGCTATGCAAGACAAGAAGGAATGAAACAGATTGCCTTGGAGCACTTTATAAGAGCTAGATGTACTCACTGTGGGAGTTTTTGTTCTTGATGTGAAAATCTCTCTGAAGCGGTCCATCCATCCACGCTGGAGAGGCTGGGGGAGAATACACTGACCTTTCCAAAAACCCAAGGTGCAAGATGCCTGTTCCCCATGGACAACGAGGGTGTAGTAGGCTCAGGTACTGCCACTCTACATTGCTCCCTGCATCATCCAAGGCCTCATTAGTCTTAGAAAATATTACCTTTTGCAAAGATCTGGCATGCAAATTTTCAAGAAACTTTGCTTTATGATAGCAGAAAGAAATAAGGGGTGACAAAGTTGTAAATACCAGGTGTGTCCTAATGCCAAATATTCTTATCTCACCCAGCACCGGTAAGCCCAGCACCGGTAAGCCCAGCATCTGAACAAGCCACATGGCATCTTGCTGAGAACTGTGTGAGCGGCGCAGGGTGTTCTCCAATGTCTCCAGCCTCCTCATTCCCACCTTTGCCAGCTGATTGCATGTGAGGCCCTCCTCTCCCTTTCCTGCCCTTCTCCTCCTCCACCTCAAAAGGAATTCCCCTCTGCTGGGCTCACACGAGGACCTGAAACCAAAACTAACCAGAGCTGCCAGCACCAGCAGAGAGACCAGGAGCCCGAGCAACAGCCATCTTTCCTTTCCCTACATCTCCCACCATGGCCCTTGGGTGCTGGGAGTGGGGCATTGCCTTGGGAGTGGGGCATCCCCGCCGCTGCGTGAAGGAGAGCAGCGCGGCAAGGAGGAGGGAAGCATTTACCCACTGCCTGGGAAGAGGCGAGGCACGAGCCCCAGCGGCTGTTGGTTTCAGTGACCCTGACTTCCCTGTCGGGAGGTCCTACAGAGACCAGGAGCCACTTGCCCACACTGCTTTTCCTGGTGGAGTGGAGGCTAGCTTGGTCAGGCCTCGGGGAGGTGGGTGAGGAGGTTGGTCCCAGCACTTGGTGGAGCTCCAGCTGGGGTGCGTGGAGGTGAAGAGGTGAGAAGGGCAGGTCTGGAGGAGCAGCCTGGCAAAGCTGTCTCCATCACACCGGCAGCGACCTTAAGGGCCTCAGCACAAGGGATAACTCTTTGTTACATGACTGGAAGAGGAAGAAAAAGTCATTGCACACAGCAAGAGACGTGCCAACACAGGGTGGAGAAATGGGGACAGGGCGGAGGAGAGAGGGCATATCCCCATGGCAAGGGCAAGGCAGGCCACTGACACCCAGGCGCAAGCACCCAGGGTAGCGTGGCCCGAGGGTACCCACCTTCCAGGCAAGCCCCGCTTGCCGCTATGGGATTGCACACAGCTGCATCTCTCACTACTGCTAACTGATGTGCTGGTAGCTGATGCTTTTTACACCTTTTCTTTTCAATGGTTCTGCTTCAACGTTCTTGGCATCATTGATCATTTTAGCAGGAAACAGAATTATTACTCCTTATTTGAAAAAACATCATTATAGATCAACAAATATAGATTGTGCACTTACACTTATTTTCAGTGGGAGTTATATAATTGATACAACTCTAAGTCCTACTGGCAGAAAAATGTGTGTAAGCACACATTTATTCAATGCATTGCAATAAAGCATATATACAGTACCTGCACTCATGTACAGCAGTTTTACCTTTGGAGGAAAACACTTTCAAAATGAAGCTGAATTTTCATGGAGTCATACACTTTTATATTGAAATGAATTAAATAAATGGAAAGGCTCAATAGAAAATAGTGTTTTTCCATTTTTAGTTGCCAGAGAAAATCAGACCTTGGAGTATAAGTACTTGCTACTGAACTGGGCAGTGGAACATCATCACAGAGAAACAGCACTGAGCAGAGAGATCACCATTTACTTTTGGTAAGCAATTTGGCAGGGGATATTAGCACATTTAATCGAAGCCAGATGCAAATCATCTTGCTTTATCCTTTACTTCTTCATTTATCCAAGGTAAAGACTGGCTTTCTGTTTTCTATCGTTATCAGAAAATGAGCCAAAACTACTGCAAATCTTAGCCTTCCATAAAGCAGATCTTCATAATTTATTCCCATTTTGCTTTTTCTTTACAGTAAGATCCAACTGGAAAATGCATAACAAAAGCTCAGCTGTACCATCGTAAATACAAAATTGTTACAGTAGACTCTATCTCTCTAAGTATGAGATTTGTTACCCAAAAAACACTTCCTTAAAGGGATGCAAGGAACAAACCTCATGTAATCTTCCCATTGGAACCTCTCACAGCCTTCTATAAACTGGCATTATCTTAAACCATATGGTACATGGGTACCCTAATCTTTTCTGTCACATTGCCCGGACATCTCTGTACACTTGGAGATCACAGAACTCCTTTCTTGAAGTTCCTTTCTTGTTGTTCAAATGCATTTGGTTCTGTTTGTCTGAACTGGTTTTAAAACAATAGGTGATTCCTGCAAATTCTCCTTTGTTCAATGAGGTGCTACTGCTGTTCATTCCTCTCAAATGTAATTTCCTGGTTTTTTGCCCACCTACCTTGCATGTAAAGCTAAATGCAAGCTGAAACAGTGAGACAACAGACCCCGTGGTGAGAGAAAAAAACCTTATTTTTCATTTTGCACTCAACTAGACACAAACCACAGCTACTCAGTTTCCCCTGCATACTTTTCCTGCAAGTCCTTTTAGTCATCTGACTCTCCTCTGTGACAGCCGCATAGGTTGGGTAGCTGGAGGTTCAAGTCAGTAACTCAGGTTGGAAGCAAGTTGTACTCTGCACCTGGATGATCAGAGTGCAGCTCCTGCAGGAGTCCACAATTGCTTGCAACAAACTAAATACCATGGTATGAGAATATTCGACGCAGAAGGTCCTGGGCTTTGCTTCATCCTTTGAAGGAAAACAGAAGAATAGCCTATCCAGAACACGAGAGGTTCAGATGTGTAAGAAGAGAGAGCAGTACTCAGAGAGCTTTCAGCACAAAGAGACAAAAGTTTGTGTTTCCCACACACGCACCTCTTTTTTTTCCCCATCTCGTTTTTGGGTGGATTTGATCTTTTCTTTCTGTTTTGTGTATGGTTCTGGTTTGGCTGCTATTCATCCACTTTCTACTGTACTTGCTTTTTGTTAGCAGATACAACAGCTTCTGGGTTGTTGTTTTTTTTTTTTAAGAACCTTGCCTTCATTTACTGTTTCCTCCTAAAAATAAAAACCCCTTGCTTGTGATTCTTGCCAAGACACTCATAGCATTTTTTCCACCACGTGTATGCTGACTGATACAGTCATGTCCAGCCTACCACATATAATATCTGCCCCTGACTTCTTGTTTCTTACTGCATTTATTTAGCACTTACCGCAAAACTCAGAATAATGTGTCTGGTGAAGCCTCATCCCTGCTTCCACCTCCCATTCTCTCTCTACTTCGTTATTGCTTCTTTTCAATGCTGCAGCCATTATGCCTCGGTGTCACGAATGAGTGGTTTAGAGGCCACACTAGGACACTCTTCAGAACAGACATACAGGATCTGTGCTGACTCATTGACAACAAAAACAATGCACAGGGGCTGCTCAAAGCTTCTGCAAGCAAACCATCCACCACGTTAACAAGATGCAAATAACAAAGCTGGGCTTAAAACCTGAATGCAGAACCCCACTGTATAATGTATAGCCAAAGCCTCTGCTGGCTTCACGAGCCTGCCTGTCGCAGCAGCTATGCTGCCCAGTACAGAGAGGAAGGGTGAACCCAAATACAGCCCCACGCTGCCATGGTTAAATTGCTTTCATGCTCCACGGAATGTCTCCTCATAGCGCATCCTATAAATATTCATGTCTGGACAGTCCTAGCTTGTGTAGCTCTGGACTGTGCTTCCTTGCACATTGCAGACATACAAGGTCCTGAAGTATCCGAGCATCAGGTCCTTAGCTTCCAGTTTAATCCAGAGCACCTCAGCTCCCTACGCAGCACATGAAAAGAACTGGGTGCATTAGAATGGGGTATGAAATACTTTTCACTAATCACCAGGAACTGTAAAGCACAAGGCTGTGTCCGGACACCAACCCTTCTCTACAAATTAGATGTCTGAGTCAGTAACATGAAAGAAATAAAAACATCCACTCAAGATCTAAAGCCTAGGTATGATTGCCTGTGCGTGAGTGTGTTTGGAAAAAAAGAGAGGTCTGCTAGCTGGTATACATGCACCTTGAAGTTCGGACACACCAAGTAGGCTTGCAAAGCAACTGAGTATTCCATAAAAGGTGAGAAAAAATGCCGAAGGCATTACCATGATTATCAAATTTTAAAGTGGTTTTCTTTTCTAGCTTACTATTAAAATTTTTGAATAAATGGAGGGTATACAGCCAAGAGCTCTGACATACTAAGCCCTATCTACTGTAATTATCTCACCCCTTTACAGTTTAAGAAAATATTTTGTCGAATGTAATTGCCAGGAATCTACTCTGTGTGTCTTTCCTGCTCTCTGTTGAATCTTAATTAGTGTGTCTCAAGCATAAAGAATTTGATAGTGTAAAGTGCAGTTACACAAAATTGAAAAATGTCTTCTGCCCAAGGAGAGGATTTTGAGGGAGGACTCAAAAAATCTTCCAGACTCTATTACTGCAGACAAGGAAAGCTAATTTCATTGCAATTACCAAAGAGAGCTCTTCACTTTGGACTACAGTCCAAGTCTCCACAGATTCCCTTTTGTGAGCGTATGATCTTGTCCAAACACTGGTATAAATGGACACAAAATAATTCTTCATCCATCTGCAAACCAGCTATGATTTTTCAACAGGGGAGTCAAAACCCCATCCTTTTAGAAATCCTACAGGTGAATTTCATGCTGTGTTATTAGTTTTATAAGAAAGACAAAGACACATTCGAGAAATGGCATGAGCCAAACCAAGAGCTCCCCACCACCGAGAGGGAGTTGTAGGAAGCCCATACAGCTCATTAGCTCAGCAGAAAATCAACCCAAGAAAACAATGCATCATTTCTTTCTAGGCTGACAGAGTAAATCCAGTCTCAGAGGGATCCAAAGAGCACGAAAGCTGGTGTGCATACAGGGAGGGCAAGCCATCTCATCACTTCAGCTGTCTGTGACACCAAGACATAAAAGGATTTTAAAACCCTTTTATTTTTCCACCCAGGAAGAACCTTTTGTGATCTAGTACCTCTTGAAGGTCACATTGTCACTCATTTATGGCTTCCACTGAAGTTCACGCAATACCCTACATTCATCGGTTTTGCAGATCACTTGAACTCACTTGTGTGGTGCTTCTCATGTGTTTTCTTCATTTGTCCACCAAAGAGAATTGCGTTATTAAGAAGATCTAGGAAGTCACAAAACCCTGTTCTTACAAGCTCCTACCTGGCAAATCTTGTCTCTATAGAAGATGACACCGCTGCTGTCTGTGACATCTGCCATTCTCCAAAGTTTGAAGAATACCTTTCTTTTGCAGTGCATGATCAGCTCCGTTTCACAGAAGCTCCTTGTGCTGAGTTACAGCTCCTCAGCTGGGTTGCCACTCACCGGTCCCTCTCAGCCACGGTGGGTCAGAGATATAGAAAGACAATCTTTTGTACGACTGAACACATCAGTACTTTATGGTAAAGACAGAAGCTTCTTTATATTTTGGTCCAATTCAGTGACTACAGACCAATCTGAAAGTTTGGCCAACACCACTCATGTCCCTGTCTATAGCTGTGCCCTACTATAGCCACTGAATTTCAGCAAAGAATTCACAGAAAATGGAATAAAAATCATATGGTTCTGTGCTTTGGTTTCAGCCAGGTCTTATTTACAATGACCACAATGAGTCAAGAAACTGTCTAGTGAAGAAATTAGTCTGAGTTCATACTGATGTGGAAGTAGATTACACAGGCAGAATGATAAAATCTAGACAAGATAGGGTCCTTATAAAACAACAAGAACTTAACAATTTCTGAAGACAAAAGAGGCAAGATCTTCTTAAAAAGTTTCCAGTGATAAGACCACTGACTCATTGATGTGCAGTAAAATGAATCAAAACTTTCAGAAGCATTTTAGAAATTGTTAGCATTTCCTGGCTTTATATTAATACATTTTGAGGCTATGCATGCTTCTATTTTTTTTCCAGAACATAGTAGGATATCTATCTTGAGCAAAAAAGACGCACACAGACGCACGCCATCTCACACAAATTAATTCTTCATCATTAAGAGCTCTATTCATTGCCTAGCACAATTATGGTACACTTTATTAAATAGGTTTTTCCATGCAGAGAGCACAGTTCCACATTCTCACACACCATGATACAGTCTCTGTACTTTTCCAGGTTATATCACAAAAGACAGATGGATACACTACATCCTGTACCTTTCCCTAAAGCTCCCAGTGCAGGGACCTGGAATAACACACAGTCCCACTCATTCCTTGGCAGCCATTCAACAAGTGAGAAAGAAACTCAATCGTGCTTTGAACAACTGGTTTATTACACAGTGCACAAGTGATCTATGGCAACAATCTGTAACACATTTTTAAATGTGTTTTTAAATGTGTCTTTAAATTAAAGAAACAAAATATTGCCAATGCAAAAAGGAACAGAGTGTTTCCCAACCCTAGAGGAATGAAAACTGAATAAAGGCATAACTACCCCGTTAATAAAAGATGCCATTAAGCGACGAATCAGTCCTGTCGCCAAAATCTGACACTGATTTGCTAGTACTGAAAGCAAATTACAAGGATAAAAGCGTTCCAAGTTCCTCCAAACAATGAACTCTCCAGCATCTTGATCGCTGGACCAGCCCCACTGAAATCGCCCACCCAGGAAACTAGCACTCGGGCTCTTCAAAACAGTAGCAACGCACTTGCTGGTGCCACGCTTTGCAAAGCTGCAGCTGAAGCGACATCTGAAAGCCACACCAGCACAGCAACGATGGGCGCATTGCTATGTGCCACTGTCTTAGATGGGTTCACTAGAAAACAAAAGAAAAAAAAAAGGTGGGGGGCCTTATCTGGAGCTGCAAGAGAAAAATTAAATTGGTTGGTAACTGGGCAGGCTATGCTGACAGCTGTTACATTCTGGAGTCAACATGCTCCTACACACTGGAGTCAGCACGTTTCACAAGCCGTACCGCCTTGTGCTCAGGAAATCCGTGCTGTACCCACAGAGCTGGCTCTCTAGAGCAATGCACACTGCACCCGCCAGCGCTGGCAGTGAGCTAACTACGGAGGACCCTGAAAGCCATGGAAAGCCTACAAGGTCGAGTCCTCTTACGCTGAAGAAACAGAGTAGTACGTGTTACAGGCGCTCCGAAGCTAAGACAGAAACTTCTCCAAGAGCAGACACCCAACAGTGACAAGCCACTGGGACTGTACTAAACTACTTATGGATGCATGGCTCTCGCTGACGGGCAGGAGCTGTGGAGATGGCTTCACACTCCCCAAAATCACTACCCATTTCTAAGCTATCTTAAACCACTACAGTTGAGACATACTCTAAGAAAGAATGATTAGGTCAGTATGTCCAAAACTTTCACTTAGTCTGCATTTTCTTGGTGTGGCCACGTCAAAATATACGCCTACTACATGCAGAGGCTTTTTGTCTTAATTTCTCCAATCAAAATGCAAACTTAGGCAAACAAATGAGAACACAAAAGGAGCTCTCCATGTATTTTTTCATAATTAAAGAAAACATGCAACTAGTCGTAGTTTTAAAACACACTAACAAACAGCGGTCTGTCCTTTGATGGGCCAGTTTAGAAAAAGGATTTCAGAACCTGGCACAAATCTTTTGCTACAACCAGACAAAATGAAGACAGTGGATGGCCTCTCACTTCTCCGGGTACTTGTTCTTCTGCCTCACTTCAGATTAACTTTTTGGTGACACAGGCACAAACACTACGTATGTCTTTTGCGCTAGGTATAGAATCATGTCGTGGCAGGACTTGGTTCATGTTCCCTTCTGGCAGACCAAGGAGGGTTTTTCTACCTTCTTGTTCTCCTCTAAACAGCTGTAAATCTTAGTCAGGCTCTCCTGCATTTCTCTTCGTTGCCCAATGTTTCCAAGACCTTCTTCATCTGGCTGTCTCCTTCTTGCTGGTTTTTCTTTGTGCTTTCTCCACCCTGTAGTTCCGACAGACCTTGATTACCAGAAGACAATGACTTCCTGTGAATAATCTCTTCTGTTGATTTTTACTGAGTGTAAAGGCTCTTGGGAACTAGTGGATGAGTCACAGGCCTTCTTTACATGTGGCATTACCAAAGACTACTACTTTGTGTGACCTTTTATTTTGGCTCTCCTGTTGGACACTCTCTTTTCTAGGGAGGCAAGTGAATAATGAGGAACTATCCTCAGTACTATGCAAAGGAGTGAAATTTGAGGCAGGCACAGTATTACCATCTACTTCTGGTGAACCTGGAACTGGGGAAAGAAAAAAAAAGTCAAAGAAAGAATTTGAGTTGTGACAGGATGTAGAACCTCAACAGGCTGGAATAAACACAATTATCACTTTGGCAAGTAAGAGATAAAAAGTGGAGGACAGAGGGGTTCCTCTCTTATTTCACCCCTCAGTTCCTTGAGATCCTGTGCTGCACAGAAGAAATTGCCCCAATTTGAGGCAACAGGATAGTTTCTTCCTCCCTCTTTTGCCCAGAGGAAGAACTGCAGAGAGCAGCCAGGCAGTCCGCAGGCCCCGCAAACAGCTATTCAACAAGCCAAGGAAAGGACTCACAGCAACTCAGAGCCTTCTGCACTTTTACTTCACCTAGTTCACCCTTCCCCAAAATTGCAAAGTTCCCCCAAAGTTGCCACCAAGTGACTGTTAATTTTGCTTCACCTATTTGATCTGCTTAGACTGTAACCACAAGGCCAGGCTTTGCTGTCATTTCTCCAACATGAGGTCACCTGGAAATCTGTGCAGAAATGAATATGGCTCTAAGCTCCTCCTGTCCTGGACAAGCTGGCCTTCTACCAGGAGGAAGGCTGCTGTGGGATCCTGACAAAAGGGGGGCCTGTTTCTGTTCTCTCACCCTATTCTATCCCTGGGGGAGCATCAATGGACAATGTCTGCTGCTCTCAGGGTACTTTCAAGGACCGAAAGGTGTAGTGAGGGGTGCTCTGCTTGGTATTCTCCTCTAGTTCCTTATTTTTAACCCTCTGGTCCTTGCCCTCACTTTGTTTTTGTCCTTTTCTGCAATCGTTTTCTCTTTGTGTTCTCTTTTTCTCTTGCTCCCACACCATTTTTGAGGCAGGAGGCAGCATTTATTTTTGTTATGGATGGAAAAAACACCCCTACGGATGGAAATCAACAGTAGAGATAGCGGCCAGGAAATGAAGAAGGACTGGACCCCCCCACTTTCTGCAATTCAGTAGGTGGGATATGCCGACTGCTACAGTAGCAGGAGCATGTCACTCCTGCTCCTAGAGAGCTCATTTCCTGGTACCTACAATCCTCCCTGCACGAGCAGAAGCAGAAGCAGGAGAGCTACCATCACCACCACAACCTCACTACAACCACAGGAACTGCCACGCCAGTGCCGCAACCCATGCCTCCATCACCATCTGCACCTTCACGGTGATCTCCCTGTCGCCCCACAGTGGGAGTCATGGACCACAGCTACACACTATCACCTTGGCCCACGTGTCACCTACGGAGTGGAGAGCTGCTGCCCCTTTCCATCATACCCCACGGCACATCCCACAACCACTGACACTGAAAGAAGGAAGGACGAAGTGGAGTCCCCTTCAAGCACATGCTCCACACTGCTGCTGTGCCTTGCCCTTCTTGATCCCTTCCCTCTCTCTCTCCTCTTCCTTTTTAGTTAAGAAAACAGGAAACAAAAAAAGGTATTACTCTGTCCTTACAATGAAGAGATACTATTTTGTACTGGGCAGTTGATTGGCAAACATTTCTTGTTCCTCTCACAGGCCTTATGGGGTACTACTTGTCTCAGCAGCTTTTCTTCTGCAGACCATAAAGATACATGTGATGCAGTTGGCTACACTGGCTGCAGGGGAGATGGAGAAAGGGCTGGTGTTAACTCCACGCTCGCTGGAGTTCAGACTACACTGCACTGGTATTTCTGTGCATCACAGGAGTGCCGCATTTAAAGAAAGCATCCATATTCTGGTACAGTTTGCTGTTAAGGTTCTTGAATGCGTCCAGAGGAGGGCAACAAAGCTGGTGGAAGGGCTGGAAGGCATTCCTGTGAGGAGCGGCCGAGGACTTTGGGTTTGTCAGGTTTGGAGAAAAGGAGGCTGAGGGGCGACCTCATTGCTCTCTACAGCTTCCTGAGGAGGAGAAGTGGAGGGGGAGGTGCTGAGCTCTTCCCCCTGGTATCCAGTGATCGGACACGTGGGAATGGCTCAAAGTTGCATCAGAGGAGGTTCAGACTTGACATTAGGAAACATTTCTTTACCGAGATGGTGGTCAAACACTGGAACAGGCTTCCCAGAGAGGTGATCAATGCCCCAAGCCTGTCAGTGTTGAAGTGGCATTTGGATAACGCCCTTAACAACAGGCTTTAGCTTTTGGTCAGCCCCAAAGTGGTCAGGCAGTTGGGCTAGCTGATCATTGTAGGTCCTTTCCAACTGAAATATTCTCTTCTAACATAATCTTTTGGATTGCTTTAGAATACTCAAAAAAATTAAGGACACAAGACATGAAAGCAGCTCAAAAAATCATTTGTCTTTGTTGGTCTCATTCTTGCATTAAAATCAGGGAAGTGTTTGTTTAATACCTGAAACCAAGAACTTTAAATATCATTAAAATACATTTTTATATTAAGAGAGGAAAAAGTATTCAAATTACTTGCAGACCATGAGATCACAGTCCTTCAATAACAAATCTGCTTTGAGCAACTTATTCTACAGTTTCCTTTTCATTCAGACATCTGTTTACTGAAATTTATCTTACCACAGGAAGGATGACACACAAGCCCATGTCTTCTCCTTTCTTTCTCCTGCCTATAGATTCCCTATATAGGGACTGCAGCCCTCTGCACATTGGTTCTCACCGTAAAATGTGGATAACAATCATTTCTCTCTCTGGCCTTATGCAGCCCTTTTCCATTTAGACTGCAAGCTCTTCCTGGCAGAGATAATAATCTTCCTGTTGCTCTAAGTATTTACCATACAGAATCTTGCCTAGGACATCAATGTGAAAGAAACAGATACTCTAGTTTTATAGCGATGTCTGGTTTCCTGGCAACATTTTCTCTGCACCTCATCAGCCACCCTTATTGAACACAAGTATTTTAAACGGAAATAGATCATATGGTAGTCATATATGCAAAGCACAGCAATTATTTTTCCCCATCTCACTCTGATTTTGAATATGTCTGTAATAAGGATTACTTTCAGTTCCATAATAGGCCTAATCCACCATCAGATGGAATTTGCTTATGTTGCTAAAATATTTAATATTAATATTAATTTAATATTCTGTGGGGTGGAAGAAGAGAGCACCGACACAGCAAAATTTTCAGGCTACCCTGGATTATTTAGGTGATCAAGGACTTCAGCAGATAGTGAAGAAATGCAGATGCCTAAACAAGACATGTGAATTGACCCTACAATGACAACTGACATTTTATGTCAAAAAAAATGAAGTTAATGCACTATTTATTGCACATGGAAGAAAATTCATACGGTTGTAAACGATAAATGTATCAATGCAAGAAAAGGATTTTCTTGCTGCCAGACGGACATTTCGGTGATGACGTACTGCCAATGTAGATCTGCTGTCAAAACAGCAAGCAGGCTTATAGGACGCGTAAAGAATACGGTGGAGGATAGCACTGACAATATTACAATGCTCATATAAATCAATGGCATATCGGTTTCCTTTTTAGCACGTACTCGTCACACCATGAGATGGTCTGATCTCTTTGCAGACCCAAAAGCCCACGCAGGTCTCTTATTGCACTTCTCATACAACATCCTTCCCTTGCTTTGGTCCACCAAGGAGGACAGCACTTCTTGCTACAGTACCTTCCAGCACTGCAGCAGGCAATGCTGGGAAGAAAAGCTGTTAAACTGATCTAGGTGAGGAAAAGAAACCTTTCTGAGCGACCAAATATTATTCATGCTTTTGATGGAAAGTGCTCGGCTCCGCGGGCTGCAGCCGTGAGCCAGCTGCACAGGAAACAGAGTTGAGTAGCTCTGCCGAGCCCTTGTTAGATGACTCACCACTTCAAAAGTCACAGGTGATCTTTTGTCTCCTCTTTGGTCGAGAATGGACCTATCAATAGGAGCAATGGAGGGCTCTGGCTGATGATGTAGCTGCATGGTCTCGTTTCAGTTCTGGCCTCTAAGAGCTTCCTGGCGCAGATGCACAGCCTGCAGACATTTTGGGGAGAAACTTCTGATGCCTGCTACCCATACGGGGGACATGATGACACCAAACTCAACTGGCAAAATCTACGATTGGACTTTTTTGGAACCTTTTTTGGTTTGTGGCTGCAAAGGCTTCAAATGGTGAGTGACTTTTCAAGGTGTTAAACTTGATGTTTGCTCTACGGTGAATCACCTATTATCTATAAAGAAATTCTGCACTTTCCTGGAAGATAAATGTACAGGAAGTACAGCTACTAATCGTTATTGATTATCGTATTGAACCAGACCATCAGGTTCTGTAGATAAAGCCAAATAAGCTTTTTTATATCATCTGAGCTTTCTACCCTAATCTCCCTTCATCTTTTCCTTTCATTTTATTGTCTAAAACATAGATATTTCCCATATTATTTTTACTCATCTGACTAGTTTCATGTTACACAGCGGAAATGTTCACAACTTAAAGATAAGCAAATGCATTTGTCTTTCCAGTCTAACGATTTCACTTTGGGAATTGCAGGAACCTCTCAATATCATCCTGAAAATATATCACCTCAAAAAGTAATAAGCAGTAGAATAGTAAAAATTTTATAACTATTAAGAAAGAAATGTATTTTTGTCCAGCTCAACACAGGACTAATGAAAAATAAGCTCCAGGAATAGTAAGCAAAAAGCAAATCTTTCAGTACCTTCCTCCTCCTTATTTACAGGATTCTTATGGTACAGAGACATACTGAGATCAGGAGGCTTTGGGGGAGTACAATCGAAACATTACAAATAAGCCGTGCTTTTTGCTGCATGAGAGGTACCTATCTATGGATCAGGGTTACTAGCTTTAAAACATATAAAAAGGAACACAATGCACTGTAACATTAATTCAGCTCCTTTTCTAATAAGTGCATTGGCCCAATTCAGTGGGACCTTAAGAAACTAATACTTGTCTGATATATATAGACTTTATACTAGTGTTTCCAAAGCACCCCAAAATATCAGAAGTTAGTATCTTGCTTGGGGTACAAATGTCTCAAGGTCTGACTGAAGATTTTGAACTCACTAATGGTTCTTCCATTGCCTGGGGAAGGAGATAGAGATGGACTGACAAGTCAACCAAGAGCAGGGTAATTTAATCCACCCCAGCCTGTGCAATCACAGCGAGATTGCTACTAGCGCGGGAGCTGCTTAGTGGCACTCGAACTCGAGCGTCTCTGCAGCACGGTGCTGCGACCACAGCGCAGATGTTTCTTACATATATCCTCTACCTCTAAATTTCTGACATGCTGTGATTTCTCCTTGCATAACTTGAACACAATTCTTCAGAAAAGTTAGAGGTTGCATGTTAGTGGGTGATAAAAGGTAATCAAAGATTATTTGTGGTAGCAGTGAGGAGGGGGTGGCATCACAGAATCCAACTGTAACTTCTTGAGTCAGTCCCATGAGACTCCCAGTATCGCAGGGGCCATTTTTTTTCCAGAGAAAACAATTTCCTTTGGAAAATGCCATGCTTTTTACTTAGAATGTTTGCATTTTCTCCCTAATCATGGCAATATTTTGAAGTAATTTTCCAGTGATTCAGTTTGGAGGGTATTTTTGTCTTTTGCCTTTTTCCTTTAAAAAATTCCTATCTTCTTTTTCAATCTTCATCTTATAAAATGTGAGAACATTTCATGAAACCAAATATGCAGACAAAAAATAAATACATGGCCCTTGGAGTGCCTCACGGGAGACATTTTTTTCCTGCAAAAATAAACATTTCCCTTTTCCGAACAGCTGTCCTCAGTGTGTGAGACAGCCTCCAGTGATGTCCATGAGAGTTACCTGTGCAGAGGAATTTGCAGATTTACCTTCGCAGAGGCCCATATGCCTCAAGCTGGTAAGGCACAAGAAAGGAGAGCCAGCAATTGGGCATGGGTTGGACAAGTGTCCCCCTTGCACTCTGCCTATACACTGCGTTCTGCTCTGGTACGAGGATGAACAAGATCCTCCAAGATCAGCCTGAACACTCGGTGCAAATGCTCAACTAGTCTATTGGTAGTTCGGCAGCAGCCCTCCCTCACTGAAGCATTAAGCTCAGGTGGTGGGAGCCCGCCAAATCACGTGTCCCCGGTAGCAGCAGCAGCCTGCTTACTCTTCAGTCTGGAGGTGTCTTAGCCAAAATGATCTGGGAAAGTAAAGGTCAAGTGTCTCGCTTATAAGCATCTGGAGTTATAACTATAGCAGTTTTGGAGCATCAGATGATTCACAACTGAAGATGCTACAGGTTCTCAGTTTTTTTCGTCAGCCTGGAGAATGGCCTGCAACGGTCAAAACTATCTATCTTTTGTATTAGTGGGTGAGTAAGTGTGAAAAGAGTACCCGTGAATGCTCTGCGGTTATAAGCCACAGTAAGTTATTTTTGACCTCAGTAACAGGCAGGTCTGAATGGCAAAAGAGCAAGCCACTTCTTCAGAGTGAATAAATGCTGAATACTTGTTCTTGAATAATAGCTGTGCATACATTCATATTCCACTATCACCTTGTATGCAAAATCTGCTCTGTATGAGACAGGTATTGAACCTCTCTGCTGTCCTAATTCCACACCCCACTCTCATTCTCTGCCCCTCTGGGTTCAGGTCTCCCAAAACCTCTTAAAGTGTCTACAGCTTGTGCTGTCTGGACCCATTACCTCTTGCCTCTCCCTTTCTCTCTCTCCTGGGAATCTTCAATTCCCTAACTTCCCTGAAGCCACCATGCTTTAAGCCTTGTTTGCACATATGTTTTGGATTCTTCCTCACCCTTTTGCCTTTCTGTTTCTTCTCAAGTGTCAGCCCGGGCATGCTGGCCTGTCGAGCTCTCCCAGTCGATTGCTTAAATGAGCATCTGGTGCAGACAAAGGCTAAAATCAACTGCAAGTCAATTTTTATTTATGGAAGTATAAAGTTTATACGGCTCTTTATTACCTGTAAATATAAACACTTGGAGATAATTTTCAGCAACTGACCACTGCTCAAAATCCTTGACAATCACAGTAATTGGAGACTGCAATGAAAGCATAAAGTGTAACGCTCCATTCTCATGGGTTTCTGTTTAAGGTTTTCTCCTCAGGTACAGTTTTGGATAAACTGTCACTGAATTCCTCGTCAGCCTCGCACAGAGCCCGCACGTTGACTTGAAGAGAGCCTCTGGCTATTTGAACATGCAACACAGCCAAGATCTGTTGTAAGTAAACCAGTTGCTGTGCGTAACACACCAGGTGAAATGTCTGCGCTGTGTGCCAACCCTCCGCGTATGTATGGCCCTATCTTACAAGCAATGCTACCACTTCCGATACACCTTCATCCCCACAGCTGGCAAGTCAGAACCATGCTTTCCTGGGTGAGGCAAATCACTGGCCAGGTTTTCCAGAAGAGATCAAGTTTTAAGGAGCCGACGTTTAAATGCAACGGCAGCAAGAGCCTTCTGCCTTTATGTTAGGTCCCTCCCAAGTCCCGAAATCTGCTGATGTCAGAGAATCACAGCGAGATCTGGTGGGAGCCAAGTTCTTCTTAAACCTTTTCCCATTTTCTTTTTCTGTCACAAGGCGGTGTGGTTGGCACCGAGCCCACGCACCGTCACGATGCACCCGGGAGGCCCGGCCCCTCCCCGCGCCCCGCCGCTGCCGGGGCCGATGCCGGGGGAAGCGGATCCCCGCCGCCGGCCCCCGCCCCCGAGGCCGGCCGCTCGGGCAGTTCCGGCCCCGTGATTCCCCCACCCGGCGGGGCAGCCGCTCCGCATCCATGGGACGCCGAGGGGGCGGCGGCGACCGCAGCGGCTCCCCGGAGCGGGGGACGGCGTCCCGCAAAGGTGAAGGGGCAAAGGGGGAGGGGCCGGGGGCGACGTGGCGGGGGCTCCCGTGGCCGCAGCCGGGCGGGGAGCCAGGAGACCCCGCCGGGGAGAGGGGCGGCGAGCAGGCGCGCTGTCGGGGGGGGAGTCGCCGTGCAGCCCCCGGCCCCGGGGCGGGAAGGCCTCCCGCTCCGCCCGGCCCGGGAGCGCAGCCGTGGGGCTGGGCGCGGCGGCTGCTGTCCTGCGGCGTCCCGGGAGCTGCCCGGCCGCTGGAAAACCCCCTGGCCGAGGCACGCCTCCGGGTGTCCGCCCGGCGTGGAGGGGCCGATCCCGTGGCGGTCCCGCCGTCGAGGGGCACCGGCCACCCGGGGCAGCGCTGGGCTGGCGGGGAGGCGGACGGTGCCTGGCTCCGGGCTGCAAGATCCACCCGAGAAATGCCCCTGTGTGCCGGGTCGTCGTGTGGACTGCGGCGTGCGTGGGGCCGGCTGGGAATCAGCCCCGTGCCAGCGTCCCGTGGGGCTCACGTTATGCGTGGAGGCTAGATAACCCCACCTGCGTGCTCTGGCGCTTCCCAGAGGTAGGAGGTGCTGGCAGCAGAGTGACCACCAGTGGGAGGGAACCCTCCCTTTGCAGCCTTTCAGGGGCACCTCATCCCTTCCTACTGCCTGCGAAGTTTGACACAAGACACGGCGGTGGCAAGTTGGTGGGTCCTTTCCACCTCCAAACCCAGCTCACTCCTGGCTCCTGGAAGGGAGATGGGATGAAAAGGGGAGTTTGGAAAGGTGTCACTGTGGGATAAGGCTGGATGTTCCTCAGGAGTTTTGGGTTCCAGAGCTGATGACTTGTCTTATTTCTCTTACCCGATGCCATGTTTAGGTATCAGGTCAACCTCAAACTTACTGTCTCGATCCTCATTTCTTCCATGCTCATTACTTTCTTTTTCAATCACTTTGGAGTGTCGGGAACTGCTTCACTATTAGGTTAAGTTCTGGATGATGTAGTTAAAATTCAGAGTAGTTCACAGTTCTTGTTAGCTGAGTAGCTTTGTGATGACAAGCTAAATGTCACACACTTCCTAGTCTTTAGCTCTGCTCCCAGCCTGCTCTCCACGGAGAACGACTTTTTTTCGAACAGCTTCATGGATCTGCGGCTCTACTCCCCTTTCAGCTGGTTTTATTTTAAATTCCTGGCATTCTTTTTTCAGGTCTATTCTCAAATATCTGGTTATGGCGAGGTGTCACTGGAGTCCTTACTGCTGCTGTCATTTTGATTTTGTGTATTCAGTTTGGTAAGTGTGTAAATCATTTAAAAAGAAAACATGATTAGCCTTAGAAATTACTAGATAAAATATATATATTCTGGCCAGAAGTCCCTCAAAAGGTTTATTCACAACTTACCTTATCTCAAAGTTAAATAGATGTCGCATGACATAGTGTTTAAAATTGCAGTCAAGTGCTGGAGAAATGACTCCACTAGTTGCAGTGGCATTAGGCAGCGTTCACTTTAGTCTTAGTGAGCTTCTGGCATTCAATTTTATAACTTTACTGTTGGTCTTAATCCAAGTTCAAGAAAACAAGTAACAAATGGAAGATTGTTCTTTGCAACCAATCTGTAGTCCTTCAAAAAATGACACTATAATAAACAAAACTATTAATTCAGCTGCAAGGAGGCAACCCTTGCAAAAACTATAGGTGTCAGAAATATTTCAGTTGTAGAAGAGTCCTTGAAGGATATGTTCTTGTCACCTTCTCAGCTACTTCTACCAATCTGCCCCTGATCGTCACTTTAAAGGTATGTCAGCAACCATAAGGGTTCACAATAGTTTACAATAATTATTTCTGCTGGGCAGAAGTAATAACTCCATGGTTAGACTTAGATGATTTTAGATTATGCAGTCAGAAAGCAAGCTAAAAAGCTCTAGAAACCGTTTCCAGTTGGAAGAAGTAGGTAGATTGTTTTTTGTCTTTTCACAGTAAACCGTTCTTCGGCCAAAGATTTCCCTGTCTGTCCTTCCCTGGAACTCTGTCCATCAGGTTGGCTGTATTTCCAGAGGAAATGCTACTACCTCTCGGAGAATGAAGCCAACTGGAACTCCAGTCAGAGCCTCTGCTCTTTGCACAATGCCTCCCTCCTGGTGATCGAAAATCATCAGGAACTGGTAAGGAAACAAATGGGGGGTCCTGGTTTCACCCATCTCACTTCTAGGGAGCTGCACAGTGAACCAGTGTGTTCCTCCAGCCTCTTAAGCTGAGCGGTATGAAAGCTGATGTAAAGACCGTGACAAGTCACAGCTTGCAGAAAGCTGTGTGACTCCTCTCCCTGCAAACAGCAAACATCAGTTTTAGCAGCTGATGTTTTAGAAGATGCCTGAGGCTTATCTGAGTTAAATTAGATGCTGCTCGCATTGAAGGCAAGTATGAGGGTAAGCACTGTTGTGTCTCATTTATCTTTAATTAGACAACTGTTCTCTCTTAGCAAGATAAGTTAATGACAACCAGGTTGGTAGATATGTTAGTCTTGACCTTTGGAGTTAGGAGATAGTTATCCTAACTACAGCTTGGAGCATCTTTTTCTGTATTATACTGCAATGTTAGGAAAGATTCCACCTAGCACAAAGACCTAGGAGAATATATTCTTCCATATATGTAACAGACCTTGATAGCAGACCTTGGTATTTTAAAACAGCCTCTCTCTAGGTCAGTCAACCCTATCTCAGACACCAGTATAATGGACGTACTAGGTGCAGATGTCAATCCTGTTGCACACGCTGGCAAGGATCTTCCTTTACTAATTTCTAAAATGTCTTCCACAAATCCTTGCTAGCTGATGATAAAAAGTCAATATGATGAAGATGCATCAGCAATGGAGAAATGCATTAGCTGCAAAGGTGTTCATTGTTCTTTGGAAACTTTCTTGTGGAGAGACAGTAAAATGATGCGTTTGCAATTCCATAGCAGTTCTTAATATTCAGTAGTATACTTGTGTTCTCGTGGTTGCATTTCTGTCACTACAATATCTGAGTGTTGCAGGGATCCTGTCTCAAAATTAATCCATTTGATTTCTGATGAGTTGTAAGTTCTATTTCAGTTGCGTGGATTGCACAAGATCCAGATGCTGCAGTACTCTGTAGATTTAGTCCTTAATACTGTTTCTTCTGGGAAAAAGGCAAGATCATTGTTTTGCTTTCTAGCTCTGGATCAAAGACTTTGTATTTTGATAACTGGACTGAACATGCAAAACTTCGTTTCTCATATGAGTTTATTCTTACAGAGTTTTATGATGAAGATAACAAAGGAAGACCCATGGATTGGACTCTATAAAAGAAATGAAGAGTTCTTTTGGGTAAATGGGAAAGCATTAGACAATAAACTGTAAGTCGATGTTGAGGGTTTTTGCTGGTGATCCTAAATTATAGGGGAGTAAGAAAGGATAACTAATGTAGATATAGACAGGGACTTGAAAGAAATATCTGTAATGAAATTGAAGGAATGACTCTGGAAAGAGCATGGAATACAACAAAGATTTCACATAGCGTTGTTAGAACTGTGACGGATGAAGGTTAGGAGATAAATTTGTAATGCCAGGTTCAGAAGCAACATGAGATGGGAGCTCATGGTAACAGGCAGTATAGCAAAGTGAAAGTTAAAACAAGAGACCCCCAAGATACCAAAGCAACAGGGCGAGGAACGGAAGTTATAATAACACAAATTCCTTGTTACAGAATATATTTTGCAAAAGTGCAAACCTGCATGCAACCTGCACGAGGTTTATGGCAAAGATGTTTGGGAGGCTTCTGAGAGATGTTTTCATACTTCTTATGGCACGTGCCTACAAAAAAGGCTGCTGGAGGGAAAGGTGAAGCTGTGAATTTATGTTGCATGAGCTACTCTGTGGTCATGGTCTTATGCTCTGTCCCAACAGTGTCAGGTGTGGGGCAGTTTATTCCTCCCACCGACAGTTGTCCCATCTTCTCAGAGACTACTGCTTTTCGTCCTGGGGCAGGTGCCGGCAGGAGTCGGTAGAATCACCAGTGACAGTAATAAGCTTTGAGATTTCACAAGTCTGAAATTAACTTTTATTTAAAATTATTTTTTTTTATTTAAATTTTCCACTTTTTAAGTTTGTGACATCGCTAGTGGTGCGTGACTGTATTCAGTTCATCTCCAAGACTTGAGGGCTTGATCTGATAAAGACTTTACACATTTAATGTGAGATGTGAGCAGCATGTAGGCATCTGAAATTGAAAATTGCAGTCCTTCCCACTCTTGCTTATCCCCTGCCTTCGATACAAACATCCACTGATGCTTTCATTTTCAGTTCAGCTGGAAGCTCTTCATATTCTTAGACTTCTGCCTCTGTGCGTGCCTCAAACTGATCCTCCTGTCTTTAGAAGGGTGAACACCTTGAAGTCTAAGCTCCATTGCTATTAGAGTCGTGTTGATACTGGTGGGGATTTGTCCCTTGGCTTTTCTAGAGACCGTACGTGTTTGGTTGGCCTATTACAGAACACTGTAATACTTTGTTTGAAAACACAGTTGGCGAAGGAGACCCTTACCTCTTACATAGGGACACCTACGGTGTGGGGACTGAGGTTCGCTTCCTGTTTTCCACCACCCCCTTAACCATAGTGCCATGTTCGGCTCTGAGGAAGAGGGAAATGAGAAAGGCATTTGTTTCGCAGCCTCTGCTGGAATGTTTTAGCTGTGTAGAAGGATGTGGAAGTCAAAGTGGAGCCAGTCTTGATAGCACAGCATCCTTGAGAAAGGCAAACCTGAATTCCAGTCTCCACTCTAAGGGTGTATTTCACATGAAGCAATCACCAGACAAGATGCAGGAGTACTGCAAGTCCTAGATTTTGTATTCTGGGGGCCGGGTCCCGTTAAAAAAAGACAATCTTTGTGGTGTTCTCTTCAAAGCACAAGCTATCATCCTCCTGCAATGCCTTGCCTGTGGTAAATCAGGCTTTGTACAAAGAGAACCTGTGATCCCCATAGTTCCCTTTGCTCTATTGCATTATTTGATTGTGGGTATCAAAGTAATCATGTCTTTATTCTCCCTTACAGGATTGAAGTAAAAGGCTCTGGAAACTGTGCCTATCTTGAGTCAAAAGGAGTCTCGGCCTCTGGATGTTATTTAACCAGGAAGTGGGTCTGTAGCTTGAATATTAGCTTAGCACGATAAAGGTGGATGGAGCCACCACCTCTGACACTTAGCGCTCTGATAAGATGTCTACATGGGCTACGTCTGTACTCTGGGACCTGGGAACCTCAGCTCCTGCCTGGAGGTGAATGACTTTTCTGGTAGCCAGAACTCTCCACCCATGGAGGAAGCCTCCGTTTTTGAACGATGTCGTTTAAATGGCTTGCGTCAGCACCATTTCCTTGCCCCCTTTTCCTAGCTGCTGCTTAGCCTGTAGTTTCCTTTCTTTGTGTCATCAGTATTTCTTCCATTAACTCTTCTCTTGCGGGATCCTGAGCAGCTGCTCTTTCTTTTCCTTTCTGGTGTGCAGTTGCAGGTAGTTGTTCCGCTTTTCCCTCAGCCAAGCTCTGTGTGCGGGGATGGGTGGAGTAGTGGGTCTGCCTGAAGGTCTGCCCGTGCCTCTCCGATACAGGGGGATGCGGAAACGAGCACTGTTGTTTTAGACAGGATCGTTGCGGATTTCGCTCTCCCAGTTTGATGGGGTGCATCTTGTGCGACTCTGCGTTGCATTCAGTGTTTTGTTACTGTTATTTTACATTAATCTTGTTAAATTAGCTTGACAGTATTATTATCTTTGGGATTTATGTAGCTGCACTGCGCCTGCAGTTCTCCTTCCCACAGCACTTATCTTAGCAAAAAAAAGTCAGAATGCGTAGAGTAGTTATTGACCTGAGGATCTGCACTGATGGGGAAAAAGAGCTTGAACTGAAAAAGTAATAGGCAAGCTGCAGGCAATGTTAATGTTGTAAAGTTAGAAATAGTCCTCACTGCAAACAGGCAAAATCATAAGTAGAGAATAAGAGAATTAACAGCAAAGGACGTTTCTCCATGGTTTCCTCGTGTCCTGTGCCTATCGGAGCGTGAGGCTTCCGAGCAAGTGGTACATTTCTGCATGGACAATCAGTGTTTTGTTCTCTGTGCGTGTATTATTTTCAGCAGCAACACTCAGTGCTCTTGAATTGCTGTGAGTCTGAACAGAATTAGGGCACAATCCTGCTGAACTCTGTCCACTCATGTCTAGCAGGTACCCTGAAGATTAAAAGTGACGTTTGACCAGAGGAAGCAAACCAGCTTATTTTTCTGGAGGGACTATTCCTGTCGGGTTTCTAAAGAAGGAAGAATGGGGAATTTGCGTGTATAGCAGGGCAAAATACTTCCCTGCTCGGAGTAAAGTCTGGAAAATTGGTTTTCTTGTGATCTGGATGCTATAGAGAGGACTCTCGACTCCGCGGGACTTCTTGAAGGAGCAAGTGGAGCCATTTTTGGAGTAGCCGCTAGAGTGCACTGTAGTTTCAGGGAAGGGAAGATAATTGTGTCTTCTCATTTTTTAAGAATGTAAAATTGCACCATGTTTGACAGGTTATTTGGAGTGTTGTTGGTTCGTTGGGTTTTTTTGTCCTATTTGTAATTATTTTTGCTTTCACTGTGTTTTTATGCAAATTTAATTGCTGTCTGGTTTTGTTCAGTGTCTTGTTTATGCCTTCATTATTTTCTGTGACAATAGGACTTTACTGTAACAGTACAGATATTGTTAACAGCTTGTGACTTTAAGATGTTTATTTATATATGATCACTAATTTTGCTGAACTACACTTGTTTTTTAATTGCTTGTAGTCTTTATAGGCACAGTAACAGGACTCTACACTATGAATAGCCTAATGATCTATGTGTTAATTTATGTGTAACTACTTGGGGGGGGTTATTCTGCAATGTTTTTAAATTAACTAGCTCTGAAGGATATGGTATGTGCAATAGTCCTGAAAAGATACTCAATAAATATCTTCACAGAACCTCTGAATTACAGCAGTTTGTGTCTTAATAGCGTGCCATTAAAAGTATTTTTCAGCTCAGGCACCATTTCGGGAAAAAAAATCACCAGACTGAAGCAAAGTAACATTTTCAGGTTTTTAATATGAAAAGATCTTTAATCATGATGTTGGGGTTGACATGAGACAAGACATTTAACCCAAAAAAGAATGCATTTCACTTCCTAAGACTTCTAACACATTTTCACACTTCAAAATGTGTCACTTTTAACAAAAGCATTTAACTGAAATGCTGAAGTACTACTCTGGAAATGCTGAAATGCGCATAGTGAAACACATACAGTACAGTAACTTTGGAGGGAAACGTGGAATTTTCTGCAGTTCACTCTTGCAAAATTTTCCGAGTATTTGCATTAGGGGCATAGTAAAGGTACATTTCACAAATTTAGTAGAAATTGTAAGGGATAAGGAGTATTCATGTACTGTGTTGTGTCTTAACCTTTCTTAATGAGCTGATTTACCTGAATATTTCCTTTAACTACAAAATAACGTTGCTCTTACGGTTTTTTTTTTCCATCAGTGTCATCTACGGATAGAGTCCAAAAATGGGAAATTTTGGTTCTTAAAGGAGGTTTTGAAGAAACTATGAGCACAGGTTATAATGAAGGCTTTTTGTAATCTGACTCTTAATGGGTGCAGTTAGTATCTTCTTTAGTATCCAAAGTTTGTCATGCTAAGAAACGAAGGGTCAGGCTGAAAATGCTTTACTCAGAATGGGGCTTAATGAAGTGTTTCACTTCAATGACCATTTTTTTTCCTTTTTTTTTTTTTTTTTTACATCCGTGGAATTACTCAAGGTTTAGTGACTGCTTAAAATGTAGGTAAAAGCTGCGGTAAGGCCTTGCAAAAACACGTTTAATTACATTAGTAACAATGAGAATGCTCAAATACTGGTTGTTTCATGAATATTGTTAAAACCTAAACACCACAACCAATTTGAGAGAAGCCAGCTTAAGAGTTTAAGTTTTTCTAGTTAAATTCAGCGTGGCTTGAGAAACATCTGCCATAAAAACAGCAATTCAGCAGTCATCTGCAATGCATGAAGGGTATGCTTTAAGTACCCTGAAGTTACATTTTTCTCAATGGGGAATATATCTATATATCTATATAAAAAAATATATGTTATATGTAGATATAGATATGTTATTGATATAGATAGATAGATATATCTTATTCATTTCAGACTCTTTCCTTGTCTTTGCTTCTCTGTCTGAATAAACAAACCAATCCTCTTCCCCACACACGTGCTGCACTGAGTTTGGGGGATTTTTTTTGTTGTTGTTTTTTTAACATGAGAATAACAGCAGTCTTTCAAATGAGTCTTTAGCTGCTGATGCTGTATTTTGTAAGGTAAATCTGTGTTGTCTTTTCATTTGAAAGGAAGTCAGCCACGCTGAAGGTACGGTTCGCTTTTTAATCTGTAGCCCCGAAGTCCTTCTGAAGAGCCATGGTGCTGTGCCTGTGGAATGCAGCAGACTGCATCACATGGTTGGTGTCTTTTGCCGCAGAAGATCTCTACACCATTACAACTCTGACTTATACGCACCTGCTACCTTCCTGGCACCTCTGTCTGTCCATAATTAAGTGAGGTGTTACTTGTCGGTGTCTGTAGATGGAGGGTTGTCAGTCAGTTACGGTATTGCTGATGAACATTTTGTTCCACATCTGCGGTCCTGTGCGTGCTAAAGCCATGGTACTTTACACCAAGAGCTCATGTGCAAGCGTATCTGTTGGTTACTCATCGCAAGTTGCAAGACATTAACCACAGCCCTCCGTGGGGGCACCAGGCATCTAGTGCAGGTAGGAGACAATGTACCTGGGAAACTGCAGCCGCCTTTAATTATGTGTATCATAGCAGAGATGAGCTAAAGGTTTTACATTTGAAAAGCCACTTTCTCTCTCTCATTGCTAATAAGGACTTTAATTCCAGTCTCTGCATTTTTTGTTAGAGTAGCACCTTTGATTTTAGCGTTGCCTTTTGAGGATGCTTGTATTTTTCCCCACACACACAGCTCCCCTCACATGGCCAGTGTAAAAGTACATAAAATTATAGTAAAACTCTGGGAACTTAGAATCTCCCCCTGCCTGGCGCCGAAAGTGTTTTAAGGTCCCTTCTGCTATAAATCATTGCATAATTCTATGAAATGAGGTAAGAATTCAGCCTCTTATTGCGGAAAACACAACAGAGTAGAGTTAACTTTAGGGTCATTTGAAGAGGTCCTGCCTGAAATCGAATTATGGTGGTTAGAATGAAAATGTATTTGAGCAACCCTGTCTGTAAGCACAGAGAAGTAGATTTTACACCTTTGCAAGAGAGCAGTATGTAAGTGTGAGCGTGCCTCGGCTGCTTTGCTCCACAGTCTGAGAATATGAGACTAGAGATTCACGGTTTAGAAAGGGGACTAACTTTTGAGCTTTTTGAATATTAGCTTTCGCATCAGAAGTGTTTGAGAGGTAAGTATTTGATTCAAAGAAAAAGTTGGTTCAGTTACCAGTTGAATTGTCCAACCTGTCATGTAGGTAGGACTCAGACGTCCCATCCAGTAGGTGGGACAGGGCTGGAGGCAGGTACATCTTTGACAGAGCTCAGCTCTGAAGACCCAGAGAGTCTCGGGAGGAGAGGCTGGTGAGGACCCTTAAGGCCTATTAGAGCTCTCATAGCCCTGGCAATACCCAAGAGGGGGTACATGATTTGCAAACAGGAGGAAAACATTTTTATTAAATCTCCGCTTCCATTGTCCCCTATGTTATTTTTTTAATTTCTCTGTTTATACATTACTTGCTTTCCTCACTTTTGCAACAAAAGTCACTAGAAATAGCTCAACAATGCTGCGAACATTTGCTTTGCATTTGGTCACTCTGATTTCAAAGACGCATGCTAGCTACAGATCTAGAGGAGTTACCACCTTTATTAGACTAAGGTGTTTTTAAAAACTGAAACAAATGACATGTCTGATTTCTTAAAAATCAGTTCATGACATTTGGTCATTTTTTTTCAAATATATGAATCTAATAAAGGCACTAAATCAGACTGCTTTTAGCATTTTTTGCATTTTTAGCATTTCTAGATCCAGAAATAATGTGTATCCATGACGCTTGAATGCCCAAGTAATGTATTTACTGAGTACACCCACAGGCATTAATTTCACCAGCCTTTAGCCTCAGTACCTCATCATCATACCTTCCAGGCAGTACTGATGGTTCCATGTTAAAGAATTTGCAATGTAAAGGGACAAAATATAGGTGGAAAGGCAGGCTATCATCTTAATTTCCTTGCACTGCAATGTTTTCTTATGGTCCCAGCCCCTTCCCTCGCTAAGAGCTTTCTTTTAGATCCCAAGGTTCAGCATCACAAGAAGATGGGAGCCATCAGCTTATTAACCACAAGTGTTACAAATCACTTCATGCTGGGTCTGGTATCTGTATACCCAGCAGCCATGCAGGTCAGCTCTGCATAAGTATAAGACACTGTCTAATAAATGCATTTTTCCCAGCCCTCCAGTAGCTTCTGTAAGTCACAATTAGACCGAAAGGAAAAAAAAACACAAACTTCAGAAAACACTAAAATATTGAAACCAAAATAAAAAGTTCCTTCAGCTCAGCAGCGGCTGCCTCAGGGATGTGTACAACGGCAGCGGGCCCCGACACACTCTTCAGCCCCCTCGGATGGCATCTTTCCTGCGCATCACGCAGTTCGTGTGCACAGTGCTCGTCCTCATGTGAGCACCTCTTCTCCCCTGCCCTTTCCTAGAGGCAGCTGCTGCCAACGTCTGTCCGTGGGAAGGCTCAGCAACCCCCAAATCCACACGTGCTCACTTGCAGTCCTGTTGCGTGACCTCCACCGTGACACCTGGCAAGTTCTGAGTTCCCTGTTTGCATCAAAGTCTTAGGGAGCACAGAACAGCGAAATGCAAATTTCTGTGCAAGTCTGATAAAACTATTTACATCACATGTTTTCTTATCAGTAAGACGGGTCTTCTGACAAAAAGCTCTGCCTGTTGTCTGACAATTTGGCTCAGAGCACCAATAAAGTTGCGTTCTTCTTACAGATCCACTTCTTTAAAGTCTGGCAGTTATCTGCTTGGATCATGTTTTTTCTTCTGTAAACAGCACAGTTCTTGTCAGTCTCTATTCTATTTATAGCTACCCTGGTGAGAGAACAAAAGGAATAGGATGAGTTGTCAGCTTTAAATTCAGTACTGGATAAAAATATTGGTAATATCTTGAGTGAGGGGTTTGGGTAATGCCCATTAATGCCCAACTGAAGCAGAGTTCCTCAACAGCCATCCATAGGTGGGATGGGTACCCACAGCAGAGACTGCTGGCTGCTGAGGGATTGCTGCTCATGAACATCAATGTAAGAAGCATGAGAAAACCTCCACATGCAGCCACGATGCTGAACTGTAATGGTGAAAGGGAGGGGAAGGACCCCTGAGCTGCACGGATCCCAGCACCCGCGCTATGTGACAGGCGTCACATTCAACGGAAGTGGTATACACGGTCTGTACACTGAGAAAGTTTGTTGGCAGTGATTTTAGTGGGAGAAGTGTATATTAATGTCCCTCTGCATTAATACATGCATGGACTGTGACTGTGGTTGGTCTTGCAGGCAGAAAACAAATCTGTTTCCAAAGGTGTTCAGCAGGAACCAGTTAACCCGGAATTGGCCATGAAATAGACCCTGAATAGGTGCCTGAGGCTGCAGGACTAGATCTGTGCTTTGGGAAATTAGCTTGGATTCAGAGTTGTATTTACATGGGGATTACCACACCTCAGCTTTTGCCGAAGACACCCTCCCCTGACAAATCATCACCTGTTTTCTTTTACTCCGTGATCTTCAACTGAACTCCATTGTTTCTTCATGTCTTGAATCTTCAACCCAATCCAGATATATTTGGTATCTTTCTCTTTATTGTCTATGAATTCCTGCGGAACAAGTAGAAGCATGTTACCCAACAGCAGAGCTTTCCTGCTGTGCTCAGGTGCACGTGTCTCACGCACAGCTTTTCAGGTAGTCCCTCACGTGGGGAGCAAGGGCAGGGATCCAGCCGTGGCAAAGCAGCCCATGACAATGGCCCATACACATGTGACCAGCCACAGAGTTTCGATTCAGGCTGGCACTCAGGCTGACTGGCTTCCTGTCAGCTGTCAAAAAACAACTCAGTGATGCTCCTCACCCTAATGAGCCAGGTTGCAAAGCCTGGTCTTTAAGGTAAAAGACCTGTTCCTCAGGGAACGATAAGTTGCTCAGAAGAGTCATTCAGCAATACCTTGCTATTCATTTTCCCAAAGGAAAATGAGGAGGAGGTTTGGCTGTTTGAATTTCCATTTAGTGGTTGAATCAGACCTCTCTTCCCAGAGCCAAGTAACGGAAATGGGTGGGAAGTCCCCAGCATTTCCTCCTCCCTGTCAAAACTACTCTGGCTTCCACACTTGCATCTCTCCTGCTTCTCTTCAGCTCTACTCTGTTGACCCTCTCCAAAACAAGCTCCTGTCTGTAGAGAGTCAGATGCTCTGCGCTTGATGGGGCTCTTGCTTGCCTGCATGTGCGTCTGACATCTGGGCCGTGTTCACTTGGTGACATATTTGGCTAGGGCAGATGCCTGTCTCACAGTTTTAGGGCTGCTGCGAGACTCACCATCTCAATTTCATCTTCAATGACAAGAAGCTGGGATTTCCTGGCCAGACAGTTTCTCTGGCTGTCATCCCAGCTTACAGCCTCCTCGGAGAAGTAGTAACATCTCCCCCTGTGTAATTGCCACCCTGGAGGACACAGCTCGCAGGTTGTTCCTGTGGGTGGAGAGAGGGAACCGTTAGCTCGTACCGTGACTTGTTCCAGCTGCCTTGTAGCATTTTATGTTCATGTGCCTGGCTGGCTGGTCCAAAAGCGGCCAGTCCCCACTCCCAAGCATGTGTTTGCTGGGTGTGGAGAGAGGTTTGAAGGCTTCAGTGCCACTCCTCTCCTCAGCTTCCCACTCCCTTGCCGTGGTGCTATGCACTTCTGCACTCCCACTGCACATCATCGGGCTCTCCACCTCCCCGTGCACCTGGCCAGTGGAGAGCGCGGGGAGGACCTAGAAGGCTGCAAAGACACTTTTCCTCCTCACACATGCAGCCCTTGTGAGGAGACACCGTGCGATGTGACGTGATGTGGAGTGTGTGGATTTGACACATGATGTGACCGGAAAGCGCAGCTACTTAAATGAGATTCAGACTATGTTCACGGAGCTGGAGAAGGAACTGTGTTAAATAAGAGGAACACTGCCATTCCCAGGTCTACTCCCCATTTCACTCAGAGCAGCTGGGAGGAACGTCCCCCACATTTTCTGTCTTGGCTTTCTCTAATGTTTCAAAGTAACATCATTACAATCAATCCTCAGAAAAGCGTTAATATTTGCCAACAAATGAGAGATCCACAATAAAAAGACCAGGAAGGTCTTCCCCTGCCTGATCCTTGCACTTCCTAGGACAGGAAAGCTAAATTCCCTCCCACTCTTTGTGAACAATTACAGTCTGGAAAGTGTTCTCCAGGACAAGGGGAGGATCTACAATATATGGCATTTCTGACAGCGGCTCCAGGCAGAAAGAAATGCAGAGAAAGTACCGGAAACTATTTATGCCGAAAGAGGAGCAAAACTATTGTCATTAAAATGTTAGTTTAGAACCTGGCATCACTTCTATGCAGGAACACCATGCTCCCTGGGTAGTACCAGTGATTTCCCATAAATTGCAGGGTGTCATAGAAACGGGAACAGAGACAAAAGAAGTGTGCACACCACACGTCCTCTATGCTGTGAGAGGACTAACTTTCCTCACCCTGTCCATCTTCACACAGTTCCTCCATGAGCCATTTCAGGAGCACCGCTGAGACGGTTTTCTCTGAAGAAATGTGATCACCAGTGCTATTTAGGGCATACCGGGACAAACTTTCTGATTTTCCTGCTCTGCCCTTCAAAACTTGAACAAAAAAAATAAAGAGGTTATGGTTAACAACAGGGTCAAGGAAATGTAGTCTTTGTATCCACTGTCACACTGTGAATGTGAGGAGATGTGTGTATGTGTATACATTGGGGGGGTATACACACTCAGTTATGAGCATACTCAGTGAGTATAACTGTCTGGCAAAGGCATAGCTGCTGAATAATATGGACCGTACGGGAATTTTTGATAGTTGGATATATAAAGAATACACAATATTTTTGTGAGATTTTGGGGCGGGTTGGGAGGTACATGTTTTTTCTGAAGTTTTTCAAGACTGTTTTCTCTTAAGAAATTAGTATCTTCTCTGGAACAGTTCTTGTGTAACTGGAGCATGCTGTGGATTATGATATTACTAGTACCAGGGCAGTCTGATTAAATGAAATGATCTGAAGTCTGATAATGTTATTTGTTCAAACCTACAAAGTAATTAAAAGTGAGATAGTCTCAAAGTAGCATCATGGATGCAACTTTTAACTTGTAAGTCAGGAAGGCCAAATGTTTTGGTTGTCATAATGGTATGAAATCTGCTTCTACAACCTTTCAGCATCACTGATGACAAGGTAGGCTGCAACAACGCCCCTTCATCTGCGCTATATATGTTAAATGACAGATAGCAAATGTTGCCTTTGGAACGCTACATTTATTTTTCTGTATTTGTGTATAACTTGACACCTTTAATGCGACACCGAGGGAATTTTTCTTTCGGCATCACTTTCCTTGTGGTGTTTAACCATGTCTGCAATGAAGAGATGAAGCGGCTGGTAGGATCTACTCACATTGCTTGGCTAGCACGGCTACGACACCCAGCAGGACGAGCACAAGGACTCCCAGGACCAGCGCTACATAGAACCAGGCTGAGCGCCCATGTCGGCAGCCTGGAGGGAGGAAAGAGGAAGAGCGGCTTAAGGTCTTTGCACTATTAAAATTAACACTGCCTTTACGTATGCCAGTTTCTTACGTGGAAACAGCAGAGAAATCATCTGCCTAAAATCAGTCTGCTGTTTGAGATATGTGGGGACATTTTAGTAAAATGTGCATCCATTTTGCATACATGAAAGGGAAATCGAAAGATCTTGTCAGATAAAGCAAGTGATTTTCAATCAATCATTCCATCAAGAATTCTCTCTTTCTCCTTTGAGTTAATGTTCTCAAGCATTGCTTCCTCCCACCTACCCACCCACATCCTGCAAGACCCTGCAGAGCAATTCAGGGATGGTCTGTGGTATGTTCCTCCCCTCTGGTCACACTCTCCTGTGTTAGCCTGCCTGTTGTGGCTGACAGCTAACTTACCTGAATGCACAGAAAAGGCAAAAAATCCCATACTGACACAGTAAAGTACATCTGACCAAGCACCTCTCCAGCCGTTTGGCATTCATCAGCTCATGAGAGCGAAACACTCAGGAAGAGGCAGGACCCAAGGAAATTTGGGGTCAAGGTGCCATTTCCACAAGCCACAGAGCTGCACTTCCATAACTGCTGTTTTCCTGACCTTGCCTGCATGACATGAGCAACTGCCCCATTCTCCGGCTGCCTGAGACGTATTTTGTAATGTTCCCTTTCTGTGAGCCTGACCTTGTCTGCCACATGTCCTTCAGCACAGAGCGGGTGGCAATCATCAGTGCACTAACTGCACATAGAGAGCTGGGTATTACACCACTTCCAAAGCCAAATGTGTCCCTGTGGCTGTTCCTGCAGAGACACTTACAGGAGAGTTCCTAAAAATATGTGGAATTTTACTTTCCTTTGCTAAATTTTCAATGTAGGCACAAGAGCATTTTTTAAAAATATTTTTAAAATCTCTTTCAATATTATTTTTACAAGGAAAGTGTATAAACTGAGAACCCAGCGAAAAAAATATATGAAATGATAAATCAGTTCTTTATTGAGAGATTGTACGTAAAGACTCTTGATAACAGGTTTTACTGTTGGGTAGTAGGAAAGACTAAATCTATAATTAGTAACCAACAACGAAACAAAATAGCACACTACCAGAAGCGGAAGTCTCTGATCTGCTGCTCCCTTTGGGCTTCGGCTTCACGCGCAGCTCAGCGTATGTGATCGTGTTTCCTGTAAGGAGTAGGGAAATGCTGACGTTTGTGGCTGTGCAAGCCATTAAGTGGAGAAACAATAAAGAATTACACAGAAGACCGAGTCTGTATAAAAAAGGGCATGTGTTTGCAGAGCTGCTAGTTCAGCTTTTTTTTTTTTTTTTTTAAGAAACAACAGGCAAGATGATGACTTATCATTTCCTGCTGCTGTCAGGAAGTAACTAAAAGCCTCCTCCATAATCTTTGCTTGAACTACTTGGGTCCTGTGTGGCTGGACCAGGAGGCAGACAGGCAGACTGAAGGATGGGTAAGACCTGGCTACTACCCATAGCAAACATCCCATTTGTTGCTGAGCCATAGCAGGAGGTATCATAGGGGCTTAAGGGGCATCAGAGCCGTGACCGCTTCGTGGAGCAGGGAGACCCCAAAGGCAAAACTGCCACTCAGAGAAATGCTTCTGCAGCAAGGTGATTCTTGGGGGCATTCCTGACTTGCGAATGCTTCTGCCAGGATATCACGTGATGCCTGTAACAGCAGAGGAATGGACCTGATGGCTGAAGACGTCCCTTTCCAGATTCACATTACCAAAACAAAACAAAAAAGCCGTAAAATAGCATGGTGTGAGTTAGATGCACACGGATTCTTTCTGGAGAAAGAATTTTCAATTTTGTTTTAGCTGGGCATTTTGTAGAGCTACTGGCTAGTTTTATGGAAGGTATTTGGACCTTTGGTAGACTGATCTTCTTTCCATAAATGGTGAGATTTTATCAATCTGAATGAAGAATAAGCATCTGTCCTACAGCCTTAATTTGTGATCACTCAGGCTTTTAAAAAGAAGTAAGGAATTTGTGTTGTAGAAAATCTCACTGATCAGGGAAAAACTTGGCAGAAGAAGAGAGTCTCATTAGGCTAAAATGAGGTAGCATTTGATACGAGAATTGCTGAAGTGTGGAGAAGTTTCACAGTAAGAAAAATACTGAGGATCTGGTTGGCAAATAAGGTTTATTTATACAGGTAAGATGTTCTATGCTTTAGAGAACCTGACCTAATACACTTTGCTGTTTGCTTTATTACAATTTATTAGTTCAATGAACTACAGAAAATTTGTAAATTATATTTAACTGTATAGATAAGTAACTGTTCTCAAAAAGAAATGCTTATAAAAGTTTTTCTTCATAGAATGTAAATATTTTTCAAAGAAGAACAGTCAGGATTTTTAAACTTTTAAATGCACTAGCCTTATAAATGGAGACACTTCTTCTAAAATACGTACTTTAGGAAATCTGCTACTATTACTAAATATTTTCTCTCTCAGATAAAGATCCATTCCTTTAAAGAATATCTTTCAGACCGTATGAAAAAAAAAATTATTATCCACGCAAACTGAATATTTATAAAAAAGGATTACTTCTATCACAGTGTATATTGGCACATGATCATTTGAATGCGAGGTCCTCAGAAGTCAACAAGTGGTTTTAAAATACCGCGTAACCTTAATTTTGCCAGCTGCTTACACGCTCTTACCTAGTTTAGCAACAAGGAGCCCTGGTTCTAGGTGGAGATCTCTGTCACTTACTAAAACTGAAATTTCACTTCATTTCTATATGCAAATTGTCAAGTGCAGAAAGACATCTCTATTTACTGGAAGCCTCTGCTTGGTGAATGTGCAGATAGGGAGTGCTCCTGGCAGGTCATTCACTCCAAAGAGTCAGGATTTACAGCCGTCGGGCTCTTGCCATCAACTGGACACCAGGCTGAACGTGAGCCCTTGGTGTGCCCTCATCATCGCGGCTCGTACAAGTCACCCACGGGGCTGCGTTAGGAGAGCCCTGGCCTGCAGAGCAGGGGAAGTTTCTGTGCTGCTCCACTTGCTCCTGCTGCGGCCACACCTGGAATGTTGTGTCCAGATGTGGGCCACCCTGCTCAGGGGGGATTGGGGGAAACTGGAGAGGGTCCAGCAGAGCGTGGATAATAAGATGGTCAGGACCTGGAGGGGCCGAGGAGGCTAAGGAGGGGAACAAGAAGCTAAGAGGCGAACTAATAGCAGCCTACAACTACTTGTAGGCTAGTTCGTTGATGGAGTTGAACTCTTCTCAGTTTGTTTTTCTGATAGAGGAAAGGTCTTGTACGTAATCATTTATGAACCATAATCAGGTGACTCTTGAGTAAACTAGGAAGCAAAAACTATCTGAGTCTTTCATTAGAAAATGGATTTCCAGGCTGTATTTATCCTTGCTTGTATTTTTGGAACACTTTTCTACTTTTGAACATCTGTTCTGAAGCACATGCACTGTAATAGCACCTGCTAGCCCACCAAAGCATGTGCACAGATAGTACCACCTAGTAACTCCTCCTCAACACGCCCTGCTAGAGCATCCAAGAATCACCTCCTCCTTGTAATTCAGAGCACCCGACTGACAGCTGAAGTCCAACTGGTTGTGTAACCTAGTGTTGACTTTCCCATTGGAACAGGATCACAACAAATCCATTTCAATCACTTTTCTGGGTGCAGCCTCCCAAATTTACAGCTGCAGACATTTTTCATTGCTACATCATGTTAAACATTATTTAACACAGTTTGTCCAGTCTATCAAATTTATCCCAATAGTTTCCAATGACTGAGCTTCCCTTATCATTAGACTGCAAACTTTTACATTCTTTCCAACTGTGCCACCAGATTTTTATATCTTTTTCTGTACCCTCATAAAATGCATTGAATAGACTTTGAGACAAAAACAGTATTTGGGAGAACTCCAAGAAACTCTGCATAATTTGAGGAAACCAAATCCTGTTCTCACGGATAAAGAAAAGCTAAAAAAAAAAGAGGTGGGCACTGGATCTGTAAAGGGACTCTCACTCTCAAATCCAAAGTTTACATATTTAAACCACCTACTCAACTACTACAGAACCTTGGCAGAAGTTCAGCTCCCCGCGTGTTTATCTTTTATGTGCACCAAACCTTGCCAGCAGCTATACTTTAGCAGGGCAAATTAGCTATGCCCCCAACCAAGAGTTTTTTAGTATCTACTCCAGTAAATTGCGCCTAATGGTCTGAAACTTGCACTAAACGCAGCCAGGAAGAGGTGGCCATGTTCCACTTTCCCATAGCCAAGTGATTTGAAGTCTTGCCTAAAGTCTGGGAATCTGCCACGCGGAGCATTCATCTGCCGAATTTGCAGTGGTGATTAAACGCAGCTCTCCCTCCTCCGTGGTGAGAGCTCCAACCATGCAGTGCTTTCTCGCATGCCCATCTCAAAGCTGCTGCTTCTTCTGCAAGACAGTCAGACATCCCTGGCAAAGGGCGGGATGTGGGTACTAGCCATCCTCCAGTGGACATTTCAATGTGTCACGGAGTTGGGATAGCGCCAAAGGGAGAGCTTGTGATGCTTGCCACAGAGACTCCCATCGCCTTGGAGCTGAGACCCTCACTTTGAGAATCAGCTTTGAATTCCTGCTCCAAACTGGAGGAAGCATTGAAACCTCTTCATGCAGGGTGTGATAATGAGTAGGACATGCGGTAAGCGTGTTTGGTATGCAGAAGCTGTCCTGTCCGAAGCAGCCTTGAGCCCAGTCCATGTAGGAGAGAGCTCCGTCTAGCTTGCAGGGAAGGATCCAACTCCCAGACATGGCTGACTGAGCAGCACCTTGCATCGTTGCTCTATCCTATTAGCTACTTTGGGCAGTTCCTAGCTCACCAGACTCCTCCATTCACTGTAAAGAAATGCAGGGCATCTCGGCGAGGGTCCACTATGCACTGGGGAACCTTAACGCTAATCATTGCTATGCTTACACTGAGCTTAAGTCTGTTTTGTGAACATTGCTCAACGTGCCTGTCACCTTTTAGGATTTTTTTCAAATTTCCTATATGAGGTTTTTAAAAACTACAGAAATAATTCTGTAACAAAAATGTGTTTTGTCCCATTCTTCCTATGGTAGAAGTGAGTCTCTCAGTTTTGAAGAGCCTCTTGGAATAAAAGAACACTCAACAGCTGGATGAGTATGTGTGACTTTCGGTCAAAGTGTTAAAACTTCAAGGAAGGAATAAGCAACTGAAATTGTTCATTTGAATTTGTAAAGCATGATAATACGGCTCAAGTTCTTGTCTATTTTAGTAGCAAAAAAACCTATGTCAGTATATGTTAATGATGAAGGCAGAGAAATAATTGTCATCAGGGAGATATTTCTAGCATGTTCTAAACTGATATGAGTCCAATATTGCTAAATACTATTTGGTGCTTTCTCCGTTTGTGTCAAAGTAAGTAGAAATATAATTGCTAATAAAATCTGAAAATAATAGAAAGATTAACATAACAATAAATAAAGACAGCCCTGTAAGTTCAAGCCCAGTCAAACAAAACATTTGACCAGAACAAAACGTTTGACCAAAACAAAACGTATAACCAGATATAAGGGTGGGGGAAGGTGGTACTGGGAGTTATAAACAGTGAAGGAAAGATTATTTAAGAGATTTTTGTCTCTGTACAACTGAGACTTGTAGTAATACTGGGTGCATCTCTGGTGCCCATATTTTTTAAATAACTGGAGAATGAACAGAAAAACATCCACAAAAATAATTAGAGTTCTTCAGAAAGTTAGAGTGAAATATTTAAAGGTGAGAGGACACTGAGAAATTACTGGATTACTGTGGCCAGTAACTTCATGTGAGAAAAAATTGAGTGTTAAAATCTATTCGACAAAGGTTTAACAAGAACCATCTAGATGTTAATGAGAACTTTCATTGGAAATTAAAGCCTGGCCTATTCAAATTCAAGCTTTTCCTTTAGGCAGCATGATCAAGGGACATTTTTGGATGTCTTCAAATCAAGATTTGATGCCTGTCTCCCTTTGGAAATAAATTATATCATCATAGGGGTAAAATTCTAGGCGAACCCTCTGTGTTTTGTGTTGTACAGGTTACAGTAGTACAAACAACATCCATGGATGCATGAACATACAGTGTAAGGTAGTATTTTCTGTTAGGTATATAATAAAGTGAACTTATTTTTATTTTTCAGATAAAGGTTTTGTAAAAATATAAAAAAATAGTTTTTTCCATCATTTAAGTACATGCACCATCATTGCTATTAATCTGCATTGTAAGTAGAACATCTTCTAAAAATGCTCGTTACATAATGTAATTTCCTTGAGTAATTAAATACCTTAATTACTAATGAACCTTGAAAGCATGAAAATATCATCTTACTCTGACCACAAGAATTTCCTATTTGCTCACCGTGAGAAGTTGTCATTCATATTAGCTGTGATTCAGAATTTTGACAAAATGCTTTCATGAATGAATTACATTTTTTCCAAGTAGCGGAAATTTTATTTCTTAAAAAAATATGGTTTAAATCATCTCCTTACCGTGAATATTGACTTAAACCTTTGTCTTCTGTTACAAACGTGTGAAGCAATCCCAGATTGATAATGTGGTTCTGGGAAAATCACTACTGGATAATCAAAGAGGAAGAGCAGGAGGGTTTTAGGAGTCATTCAGTACTTCCTTCAGTGACAGTGACTGCACTTTCGACTGCCACTAGTTTTCTGCTTTACTAGTTAATTTACTGCTCCTTTTCTATGAAGACATCATAAAATGCATTGATCTGATTTTTGGACTAGGTAGTAATTTGATGGAGGTTTTTGATCACATTGTTCATATAAAAAAAAAAGATTATGCTCATTATTCAAAAATGAACAACTTTTGTTTCTCATTGTTACTTAAAACAAGGGGCCAGAACTGAGACAGTACTCCATAGCAATACTGACTTAAGAGTAGTTTTGCTGATCTTTATCTCATGAGGGTCTCTTCCACCATTTGCAATTTTTCACCCTTGCAGTGACTGCTGCATGCAGCATTTTATAGCATTCTTCTAGTATTTTCCAGTGACAATTTTTAAAATGAAATAGAGAAAGAGAGAGAGAACACATGAGAGAAAACAGTGTACGTCCAAGAGCTGATTAGCTGTTTTACCTGGAGCTGATGTCCGAGAAGGAACGTGCAGTCGTTCCATGGGTAGCATTGCCACGTCCACATACGTGATATCACCTGCCATCGATGAGCAAGTCCCTCTGAGTTATGGAAAGAGCTGGTTTAATACAGTGGGTTGCATCCTGTATTAGCTTTGCCTGCCTCCAGAAGTATACATACGCCGAGCTATGGCTCTGAGGAAGGCTGAGAAACAGATGAAAGGAAGGAAGTTACTTCTTTCAATACAGCTTCAAAGCCTATTTTCAGCCACCATTCTGTCTCTTGAGTGATCTCTTGCCCTTCAGAATACAGGAGAAAATGCAGGTTAAAAAGCACTTTTTTTATTCATATAAAAAAATTCTTTTTGGTCAAAGCAGAGCAAAGTTTCTAAAGAATACCCAAAAATGGACTTACACAGGTACAAAAGCTTTGCTAGTTCTCACAAGAATAGCTAAAGCAGTATGATCTGTTTTGTGAATGTATTATGCTCATGTGCGTGATCTTACATAGCCTATTCACCTAAAAGGAAGATAAACAAGATATATATCAGTATAAGATGTTTTGGGGCTAATGTAACTGCAACCACAGTTAGAGCTATAAAAATGTAACTCAAATTCTAATCTGCTCCAACCACCAAGTACTATAATAGTTTAACAACAGAATTTAGATTATATTAATGATACATTAAATTTGACTCAAAATAAAATTAAAAGTAATACAATCAATGCCTTTAAAAAGAATGTTTCAATACTTTACTCTAACAGTAGTTACGAGGTCCAGAGCTGCTGTTCCTAAGTTGCTTGAGCTATCCCCTGCTGGGCCCAGCAACTCCAGAGGCAGAAAGCCTGAGTTGCCTTTAACTCCTTGTTCATGACCCATGTGTTTGCTGCAGGACATTTTGATGACAGTGGTTTTGTCTCCTATTTTGGAAAAAAAAAAAAAAAGCCTCACATATTTGAATTGAAACTTAAAGCCCTTCTAAAACCTAAAAATTCATTTCAGAACACACAGACATGAAGTCATGTGCATGCACAGTTCTGACATTCCCTGCTAACAGCTATGTTATTGGTTTTGTCCTTTATTCCCACTTAGAAAATTCCTTCAGAGTTTGACACATGTAGGCTTTACGAACCTACATGGGTCAACTGAAAATAATGTTTCTATTCTGTGACATAGCCATGTTTGCCTTTTCTGTTACATTCAATGGGACTTACAACACTCTAAATTAAAATGAAGAAAAGTTTGGCTTTGTGATCTTATATTACTGATCTTTTCCCTTCCTACTTTCAACGTTGATAACAGCATTAAGTGCAGAAACAAAAAGGTTTAGGGGAAAAAAATGAACCTTTGATAGTCATGGAACAGATTACTCAGAAGTGCCACTCAGGTACAATTTATATGCACCATATCTAAATCATTGTTGCTCTATCAGCCACAAAGTGATCAGTCTGCAGATGTGGATACTGTTAACTGGATACTGATAAGGTTTGTTTCATGGCAACCTACACACCAGACAAATGACTAGTCCTAACGTGAAACAAACCATTTGTCCTCTCATTGAATCAGTTTCCACTGCTTTCCCCTGAACTTCTCACCATCCTTTACAGCAGGATATTTAGGCTCTGAAATGAAAAAAAAAAAAAAAAAAAACACAAACCAAACAAAAAAAAAACAACTGCAAACCAAAACCCACTTTCCTTATTTGGGTTTCTTTTAAACTTTAGTCCATAAAGGAGAGCTAGAAGGCCAAATGGGTTGCTTGAACTCTCAGTCTCTGTTTCCATCACTGCATATACACCTAAGCAGTCTTTTCTCACATCACTCCCTCTTAAATGATTCAAAACCATCAAGATGTAATCATGTATAGTCGATGTAAGCATGGGTCTTTCTGAGCTAGTGGAAAAAAACAGCGTTTCTATTTTAAGGGAACATGTTTCTTCTCTCCTCTCCTCTCCTCTGAAAAACACATTTTCAGACACAAGAGTAATCTCATAAGTGTGCAGTGCAGACCAGGCAATTACAACCTTTGTGACCTAGCAGATTCTCACTTGCCTGAAGAACATGGCCAATGCACGCAGTTATTTTCCAGAACAAACTTACAAAACAGCCATAAGCGGTTCTCATTTTGGATTTGAAGTCTACATGCTGTGCTTACTGTTAAGACTGATAACGAAAAGGAAAGTGAATTCTAATTTCTAGAAGGAATAGGTGAGTAGAAGTCTTTGCAAGGCATTTTTCTTGAATTCTTTCTATCCTACTGGAAAACGATGATTTTTTTCTTACTTTTAAAAAGGGTATTGGACTGCTACAGAATTGCATTTGAGAAGTAATTTCTTTAGTGTTAATACTTTTATCTCTGTCAGTGTTTTCCTTTTTTTTTTTTCTTTCATCTTAAATTCTAGCTTTATTTATGAATACCAAGATGTGGGTCACCAAGTCTGACCCACTGACCTCTCAGTGCCCATAGCACTTTCAGAAGAAAAAATCCAGGCTATTGCAGGAAAAGGCCATCATAGAACCAAGAGACATCTGTTAGCAAAATGACCCACTGCTCACAAACGTGATGGAAAGCCCCCTCTTTCCTGCCCACGTGTCTGGGGGTGGCAGTTCCACTCAGATCAACAAGTCAGGTCTCCAGGGCTAAGCAGCATTGCCAGCCTGCAGGATGACAGAGTCATCTGGGGAGGAAGGGACCTCTGGAGGCCTCTAGTCCAACCCCTGCTCAAAGCAGGGCTAATTCCACAGTTAGATCAGGTTGCTCAGGGCTTTGCGCAGGCAGGTTTTAGAAATTTCCACAGATAGAGATCCCATGGCCTCCCTGGGCACCTGTTGCAGTGCTGCACCACTCTCACAAAGGAAGAAATTTTTTCCTTCTGCCTGGTCACAATCTCTGGGCTGCAACTTGTACCCATTGCTTCTTGTCCTTTCGCTGTGCCCCTTTGAGAAGAGACTGCCTCTGGCTTCTCCGTAACCCTCTTCTTGTAGGTTAGAATAGTGCAGACAAGCTAACAGGCTAACATTAAATTTTGTAAAGCAAAAGACACTATGTGCCATGTGTCTTAAAATAAATTGTTGGTATTTCTTGTAAATTCTGCTAAACGGAGTTCTGTTCTGATTAGACAGTGTCACAGCTGCACTTTTATCGTATGGGTATCACCAGAATCTGAACATACCTTTTGCTTGTGATAACATGCCACTGTCTACTGCTGGGTTTTTTTTCAGAATAAATGCTTCAGAAGCAGAGCCTGGTTCAGCCTAGTCATTCCCTCATTGTCATCTTTTCACATCTAATCATTCAGATGTCATGGTCTTTTTGGTTTGTTACTCCTGGGGAAAAAAGTTGCTCAAATACCAGAATATTTCTTCACAAGCCTAGGTCACAGCTGTAATCTGGGTTGTGTATCCATGTGGCCTAACTTCTCCCAGGATCCACCATCACCTCACGTCTTTTGACTTCACCAGGTAGTGCCTTGGCCCACCCTCTTCTTTCCTCCCAGCCACCTGGTTAATACGCTTAGCTTACAGTGCACGAACGCTGGTGAGGCCGGTAAAGCAGCAGAGCTTGCTGTGCATTAGTCAGCCACGTGTCTGGTAGCAGGGGGGAGTGATTTGTTAGTCTAGAGTTTTCATACTGTTTGCCAGAGCATGGAGATACCTGGCGGTTCAGGCTTTCTTGCTGCATCTGCTGCCTCAGGGAAAGATGGTGAGGTTGTTGTCTCTGCACATCCTTTAGAGTTTGGCAGTCTGGAGCTTCAGGGGCTCTGTTGAGGTAGGCAAGTGAATGCGAGCTCACGATCTTCTCCATCTTGACATGTGCTCCTGATTGCACATAGACACCTTCTCCACTTCTAACCATTATGCCTGAGTAACGTTGCTTAGTAATGTTCTGGTGTTAGCACAGTTACCAGTTCCAGTCATGCACAGAGTAAATGTGATAACAACTGCAGATGACACCCCTTCTGTGGGTGTGACACTGTGTCCTTCATTGCGTGCGAAGGCAAAAGTAGACTGAAAACAGCGACGTAGGCTGCAAAGCAGAATTCAGCACTTTCTGCCACAGAACAGGCAGCTCAGCCCAGGACTCCACTGCCTCGTGGTGCTTGTTTTGGAGAACTTGAACTGCTGCTCTGACAACAAAATGGACCTTTCCACTTCCCAAAGGCTGAGCTGCAACACAGAGGCTTCCAAGCTAAATTGAGTGAATCCCATGAGTACATCTCCAGTTTGGGTTTCGATGATAAACCCTGTGTCACAGCAGATCCTGTATGTATAATGCAGTGCAAAGCGGCACCCAGAAGACATGATCAGAGCTAGGGCTACAATCAAAGACACTTCCTGCCATAAATGAAAGTCTGTGCATTGTTATACCACACTGCAGCAAAAAAGATGCCATCTAAACAGAGCAAACCCATGAATTTACCAAGAAAAGAAAAAAAAAAAAAAAGAGCTCAGTGAACCAGTGGATTGCAAGCTGAATATTTCCATGCCAGCAGCTTTATGTTCAGCAGATGGGACTTGAGGAGGGTGGGAAGCAAACAGAGTTAGAAGCCTGTGAGATGGGTTTCTTCCCTATGCAGGGTTTTGGGGTTTTTTTGGGGCATGTCAACACTCTTTGATTTTCAGGTTAGTTCCCAAAGATGTTGCTGTGCAGATTATTTATTGTGAGTGCCATGTATTCCCTTGGATGCATTTTTCAATGCTAAGCAGTGGTGGGGTGAATGTGTGGGCGGAAGAATGTGCTCAGTCTCCTGAGCAGTTTGATGATGGCATGTCAGGAAGGAGCTAGTGAACACCCCTTCCAGCACGCTGCCATATTGCCTTCTCTCATTTCATGCACTCTCGCATACTGAGTTATTTTCCTATGAAGGATTGAAGCAGTGAGCCTGCTGGGACCACTTCCATAGGTAGCATGTTCTTGGTGATGTTATAAGGTATGTTCTGGTCTTCTGGAACCCCCATATGTGTGACTTGGAGAATGGTGGGGGAAAAGTGACGTTTCTCTCTGCAGACCATACGTCTACACAACAGCGTCTAGTGCTTTGGACAACAGAGGATGTCTCTGCAAGGTGAGACATAGCAGAGGTGCTGGTACAGTTGCTGCGTGACTGGCGTGACCACAGCACTGTGGTTGAGTGAACACGTCCTGGTTCAATGCAAATACAGTCTAACACAGCATGCTGGATACGTCTCTACCGCACAGTGCAGCACTGCGCCATGTGGACTTACAGGTTGAAGTCGATGTTTAGGCCTTCCACGATGTGCTCTGTTCTGCCATACAGACATAGCCTGACTTCCTTCAGGTCAGGCAGAGCTCCTGTGTCTCACCCTCATGTATGAGCAAGTGTTACCTTTTGGGTAGCATTTTAGCCCGTGGGTCTGAGAGCAAAGAAGGGCATGTCACCGTTCCCAGGATGCAGTTGGAAGGGCAAAAGTAAAAAGCTCATCCAGCAGGGCAGTGGCAGAGGCTGAAAGACTGCTCAGCACTCCTGTCCCTCAGCACAGCACCCTTTTCAATAGGCCAGGCTGATTATTGATGCATCATGTATTTGCAAGTTGCTGCTTCACAAGTTGTAAGACCTGAATCCAGAGACATCAGTTTCGTTCTTCCCATGTATTCCAGAGCTCTTTCTGTAAATGCACTCACATGTAGAGTTAGACATTCCTTGGCCATTAACATAATTAGGTACTGTCACAATGCTTTTTGCCAATAATTTTCTTTCTGTTTATGAAATTGGAAGCAAAGTTGTTGTAAAAGCCTGATCATCTATAAGTTGTGTGGACTGAATGGACAAAAGGTGCTAGATCACACACATCTTACAATTCTCCCAGAAGATATTGGAATTAATATCTATTGAGCAGCTTTACAAACATTTTAGATTTGCCAGTGAGCTACATTTAAGTTAATATTCCTAATATCTGCAGCTGATAGGGACAAATGTATCTATAAGCAGTAACAGCATTGTTGAATCACAATGTATGTACTGTGTGAGTGGTATACATGCTAACCTTTCCCAGACTGCAGCAATGAGCAAGACTGTATGGGAGCATCTCACCTAAGTCTGGTGATCTGAGTTAAGCCTTGGTTAGAGTAACTGTCTTACTGCCTCCTGCAGTTAAGTGAAAGCAACTAGGCAGTCCAGGAGGACTTTTAACCACATTCTAACTTGGTGTCTGAGATCAGGAGCCCCTGGAAACTGCCTCTCTCTCCATCAGTTACAAACACAGCATCAGCTTGCAATATGTATTCAAAGATAGGACAGATGAGCATTTCCCCCCTCCGCAAGTATCTCTGGATGCGCTGCAATCGTTAGGGCAGAGATCTGGACCTGAGATGAGATCTGACTGAGATCTCATCATGATAGGATAGTTCTGCACCAGCAAACCAGGAAATGGGCTATTAGTGTTTAAAATGTCTTAGAAAGAATATAAAAGTATGTATATATATATAATACATATAACAGGTATTAAGCCTAGAACAAATATCAGAACACAAAAAAAAGCCTGTAACTAGATATCCGAACACAGAAAAGAGGCACAATATTCCATGCAGTAAAACATGCTGAGCAATAAATAAGCAGTGTGCCCCTATGGCAAGGAAAGCTACCTGCATAAGGAAGGGTTGTATTGGCAAGAAAAAGCATAGCTTTCAAGTGCTTATTTCTCTTTGTTCAACATAGTCAGCCACCACTGGAATACTGTGTCGACTTTGCAGCATCCTGTTTCAAGAGAGATGTTGCAAATCTGGTGCAAACCCAGTGGCGAGCCAGTGGTGAAGGGATGCCAGAATCAGGGTCCAGACAGACTGGAGAAGGGAAGATTAAGGGGAAGAGGATCTAGTTTGCCACCATCCACCGCTTAATGGGGAGGCAGATATACAGAAGTTGGAGCCAGACTCTTCTCAGATGTGCAAAACAGGCAATAGGTACAAGTTGCAGTGTTGCAGAAGGAAAGATTTCTTCCTTCATGAGAGTGGTGCAGCACTGGAACAGGTGCCCAGAGAGGCTGTGTGATCACTGTCCTTGGCTAAAACCCACAGGGACAAGAGAGCTGCCCTGAGTGACATCGTCTAGCTTTGAAGTTAGCTCTGCTATGAGCAGGAGGTGGGATTAGAGACTTCCAGAGGTCCCTTCTTTCCCGATTTATTTGATGGTTTTATGATTCTGTAATTTTTTTTTTTTTAGCTCCAGAAGTTTAAAGGAGCACAGAGGCATATGGCCAACGTCAGACCAAGGGGTCCCTTTTGGGGCTGTCTTACTTCCTATGTGTTTTTCAGCCCAGTTTAGGGAACAAATGAGAGTACGATGGGCACTTGCGCTAAACTTCCAGTGCTCTCTAGCGTTATTTCTTTACAACTACAAGTATGCAACATCTTTACGTTTTTCCCCAGGAGGCAGAAACACAACCATGAATGAATTTTTCTTAAACGTATAATTTCAAGATTCAAAAGCTAATTCTTTCAGTTACAGCTCTGTAGAGCACCAGTGCTTGTTCATCCTGGGACCAACTTACGTGAAGCTAAGGGATTTGTTCCCAGCTTTCACTTGAGCAATTCTTTGGGAACTGGACACTGTGCTTTAGTCTTTATAGAATTTTTTATAAGGACTAGCTAGGAATCCATTAAGAAGACCATGCCTTTTATATTTTTCATAACATGCTGTATAAGTTTTAAATAAATACATTTTTGTTTAATAAAAGGAAACAGCTTAAACCCCAGAATATAAAGGGTGATCAAAATGCTTTGAAGAAGAGGAATATAATACATGGCCCTACCACATGCAATATGAGGTAGTGGCCCAGTTCTCAGTTGCAGGGAGTCTAAGTCAGCAGAACTACAGTGTACCACCCGGGATGGCGCAGAACAGGGAGGAGAGGCTGAACTCAGCCCCTGGAGGAGTTTCAGCAGTAAAACCTGGATCTTGGTTGGGATCCACACAAGGTTAGCTCCCTACAAAAACATGGTGTAAAACTTTTCAGAGGAACAAACCCAGCAAGCTAACAGACTAACAGTTTACTATGAACTGGAAGGCTGACTGCAAGGCTTCCAGAGCGAGAAATGGATGAGTGGGGAGAAACCACATGGTGTTTCACAGGGAAGTGCAGTTCACAATGCTAAAGTCCTAAAGAATCAGGACTCCTTAGCCTGACTTTGTGGTTTCTGCATAAAAATCTAGTGGTCAGAGGGATCTCAATTATCCCACGTGTATGGGAAAGCTGTTTCATATTCTTCTGGTTTACTGGGCACAGCCAAACTGGTTGTATTTCTGTTTGAAAAGTTGTGTACATAATGTGATCAAAAGTCTATAACAGGAACAAACCATACCCTGAGGTGATAACCTTTCATTAATCTGTTATTTAGCTTGTTTATTTTGCACCTTTAACAGTAATATTTGGTTAGCTACATGAACTTTTCTGTTGACAGGCAACATAATATTTCCTTTTGCCTACAGCACATTTATTTAGCATGTTTCATTGTACGTCTCTGTACCTGCTGGGCTCCAGCAAAATTAGCACAGGAATGAAAGCAAAGAAACTGCTAAGCTCTCCAGGCTTGGCTGGATATCCTGATACAACTATTTTTTCACTTTGCAAGTATTCCAGTCAGTTGACACTACACTTAAAAATACTGATGAATTTGTATTTCACAGAAAAACTTGAATGGCATTCAAGAAGTTAAGGCACGTGGTGTAGAAATAGCAAGGACAAGCATTCAGATTACAATTCTCTATGTGTGTTTGGATGAACCACTTTCAATTGACATCCATACAATATTCAGATTACATCCATAAGAAAGGCCTATTCACTGTTCTGCAGAAAGGCTGTGAGAGAACATGGAAAAGAACCACAAGGCAGCCCTGTAGCCCAGTAAATATGATTTTCACGTTACTAGGAAAAGTGAGAGGCTTTGATCCATCCGTGCAGGATCTGTCTGCACTTGTCTTGGCCTGAGCTGATTTCAGCTTGTTTCAGCTGTGACAGCAGTTGTCTAGCAGCCAGGGAACAACTGCATAACTTGGTTTTAGTTAGCTCTGTGAATACCACATACAGTAAAGGTGTAGCTGACCTATGCTGTTACTTAGTAATAATATTAACGCCATAGACTGAGGCTACAGAGGCTATTGTGTATCTTTAACTAAGACAATCAAACAAAAAGATAGTCAAAATTTAGTTGGGAACCAGTGAAAAAAGAGCAACTAAGCAGACTATGTCAGCAACCAAAGAAAATGTAACTCCAGTTCAACCCAAGAATGAGGAGGAAAAAATTTGTCTCATCTCCACCAACAACATTCCCCTCCTGAGAAACTTGGTGGACACCAGTTGATGACTCCGCACACCCTCTCTCCCTATTCTTATAGTTGAAGACTGGTACCATAGACATAGGACTCGCAGGGCATTGCAATGACGAACAAAACTCTACTAGGAAGTATATGTCAGCAATTTTAATGTATTATTAATGAGGCTTTTTCTGATAATTTGGACTGTGCAGTATTATGGTAACTGGACTAATAATTTGCTTGTTATATTCTGATTAGACTGTTACAACTTTAGCTAGCCAAACAACGACTTCTTGTCTTTGCATATAAGGTGTGCATTTCCTTTTTGACCGCAATAAGACTCTGAGTGTAACAAAGACTGTGAGCAGCTTTTCTGTAAAAGCCTTTCTGTGGATGGCAGCCTCCAGTGATCACAGAAGACCAGGAATGCAGCTAATGTGTTCCTGTGGTCCTGGCAAGCATCTTGCTTATACTCCATCTCCATTTTATAAGAACTGTTGGAGTTGGGGAACAGGGTTGCTCAAGTCCTCAGAGCCCAATTGTCATAATGCAGATACTGACCAAGTTTGCAAACTTTAAAGTGTTAACACCAAAACTTTCCTGTAAAGAGATCAAGTGAGACAGCATAAGGGCAATGTGGTCAGTGACACATAAGCTAGATCAGGAAATTCAGACTTCAAAAGCAAAGGCGAGAAATTAAATTCTGAAATAGGAGTCTGTTGAGTTAAAATATTGAGAAAGTAAAACTCTAGAAGGGATTGAAGCTGTAGAGCAACATTATGTGCGAAGCAAGGCATGGACATAGCTCTTGCCAAAGCACCCTCTTATGACGATTCTGACTTAGGGGATGGAGGTTAATGGTTTGATCGAGATAGTGACCCTTCCACAGAGAAGTATAAGGCTAAAAGTCCACACGCTCCTGATGCTGAGATGCTGCCAGTGTTCAAAGTGAATCCAGTATCACCCATCACTACCAGGGTTACTGTAAAAAAAAGAAATGGAAAAACAGACGGAAAAGAAGGAGAAATACACAACCAGAGTCAGACTGAGTTGTTAGGGAAGAAATAATGATTACTGCTCATCAGATCCCAGAACAGTTAAGAGTCTTGGCCCCAAAAGCGGATCCTTCAAACAAAAAACCTGTGTATTAAATGGCTTCTCAAGTTAGATACTAATACTGGTTTAACCATGACTGATCAAGAGAATTCCTCTTGAGCATCTGCTATAGTTTCTGGGTGGACTGATGGAAGAATTGATATAGATGCAATCCGTAGTAAATGATCATTGTAAACGGACACATTGTGTTGTATTATATATATTAGCACAAGCCAAATGTAACAGTAGAAACGTATTTTGCATGGAAAAAGTTGTCAGCCTCTGCCCATAGTTTTCTAAACAACAGAGGCAGACAAGCCCCAAATTGTGACCAGGTTGCATTTGAACAGTTGTTTGCATATGGCCTAGCCCCAGGACATTAAACACAGCTATAAAGCAGGAAAGAGATCTTAAGCGGAACTTAGAAAACATTGGGATCTACCCAAGACAAGGAATTGTCTACGAAGAGTCTGGAGGAGTACGGTTACCCACTACCATCTGCCCCATTGCAAAAAGAGCTCCACAATAGAGAACCAGCTGAAAAACCAAGAGAACCTTTAGTTTTTGAAGCCATTGTAAAAACATAAAGGGCCAGAGAGATGATCAAGAACAGAACAGAGCCAATCACTATCACATTAGACTCAAAACAGATTAGTATAATGATGCAGATGATAAGGCCCCTAAATGATGATACTTGCATTGAAGGGGTGGTTAAACTAAAGAAAAGCCCCATGCTTGCCATATAAGAATCTAGACTGAGCGACAAACAGTGAATCACACTGAGCAGTGATATCAACCATGGCTTGGGTAGAATCAGCAAAAATGGATCCAGCAAGCGAGGAGAATTATGAGAAATGAAAAAAGGGGATAATAACGCACTGGAATTAGTCCAGCCTGTAACATTTGCTAACAGTGGATTGCAGCAGTGGAAGGGGGAAAGCAGAGAAAGAGGGTAAGTGTGAAGCAGGTTGTTAGGAGTACCCAATGTTATATGGACCTTGTGTGTGGAAAAGCAAGGAAGGATAAAGAAAGAGTAGTACAGAAAAACAAGTTATCTGTTTCAGCCCTAAGGGTATGGCTGCTTATAGGTTGCATTGATTTGGTTTAGCTGGTTTTGCTTTCCTTTTATTGTTGTATATGATGTATATACAAAATGGAAAATATATAATACTGGGAGTTTTTAGTCAATTCCCATGGCTGAAGTTAAAATCAAGACCACCACATTCATCTGTGAATGATGGGGAAAAAATGGAACCAACTGTAAGGTGTTCCCATCTCCAAGCAAGGGAAACCCCCTTTCTCTCCATGAGGATATACATGCCTCCCATTAATAACGGTGATCATGATCACTACTATATGATGTTTGTATATGTTACATAAACATACATGGATGTGATGCTGTGCATTTACAAAACATAATAGTTTAAGTGCTACAAAAAGCAAAGCTTAATCAATTAAGTATAGAAATAACTACAATGGTAAGTTGTATTTTAGAAGAATGTATGCTATTACATGCACATTTGCAACATTGTGACTGGGAAGATTGCATGTTTGTGTAGCGTTATATATGATGCCAGAGATATAAAACAGCTATGTAAAAGCGGATGCTTCTGGGCTAGATAGAAAACAGATCATGTTGGAAACCAGGAGTTCCTCAATTATGGAGATATCAAAAACTACATAAGAGTATGACATAAAGTCATGTACCAATTTAATGAAAAAGATTTTTTGTTATCAAGGAGCTAGCCAGATAATGTTAGAAATGTATAACACTATTGCAATTGTGTGTTCATCAAGTGCCCACAAACTATTGTAAATTATCTCACTGTGTATAATTTATCTGATAATAGATGTGTATGTAAAGTAATTTCTGCTGAAGGATGTGCTTTTAATTACATCATACCCATAGAAGTAACACTCAGCTCAAGGAATCATTGCAATTGTGTGCTATGTTAGGATCAATGCCTTTAGGAATTGCCAAGCAATTTTCAACAATTTTTCAAACAATTGCCAGAAATGCTAGAGCACCCCACTCTTACACCTGAAGTCTGACATGTGGTACAAAAGCCACAAAGGGAGAGGTTACTGTACACCAAAAAAATCACCAAGTAACTCACATTGCTACCACCGTCCAAAATGCAGTGTACCAGTCCTGGTGGAAGTGCCTCTCAGAGTGAGCTTCCTCAACTAGAAGAGTTTGGAACTTAGCTTTATATCCTAGAGTCATCATTTTAATCATTATACTGATTTTCCTTAGCTATAAAAATCAAATGTTTAGTATGTTATGGTTATAGATAACAACAAAGAACTATAGATTACTCTCAGACCTGCACAACTTATCTTGAGGTAAGATCAGGCAGAAAAGAGCAAAGGTCTCTGAGATCTGCTGCCTCATTCTGATCAGTAGCCTCGAGATGTAGGAAGGTTGCAACATCCATTTTTGACTTGTAAAAAGTGTCTGCGAAGTGGACTAACAAAAGGAGGGCTTAGAGCCCTTTAGCCCCATAAATATGATTTTGCCATTTCTAGCATGTTAATAGAACAAAGACATCATATCAGGCAATTAAATCTCACACCCAAATTGAAGAGGTATTTATGGTTTTTTTACGTGCCAAATTCTATAACACTGAATGATGTACAGGAAATTAAACTTTTTCGAAAAAATACTTTCTCTTGTGTAGAGCTATGCTGTCTTCCCACATTGGACCTCCAGTGATGAGATTTGCAGGCTTATTTAAGTGCATAGCACTAATTATCACCTCTTCATCTGAAGTAAGTAGCAACAGCAACCTTTTGCATGCTCTATGATCTAGTTGCCAGGCTGGTAAAAAAACCTTCATTTTACCTGTGGTTTACACAACTCTTAGACTCTATAAGCTACTTAAAGTCAGTAAGCTGCTTATTTTAATAGCTCTAAGGGGCAGTGCATCAGCATGCACAAAGACACATAGATTTTATACCTTCATTCTCAAAAGAAAAGACACACAAGCCTGAAATCTTCCTGGACTTTAATCACAAATATAATCACAATGCATTGATTCACTCACAATTCCGGTCAACAATTTCCCCTTAATTTTACATCAGATATCCTACCACTGTAAAGTGGTGTAAACCTTCAAAGACCCTATTCACTTTCACTTTACAATATCTTAGATATCCAGAAGGACTGCACTCCTCTTGCAGATCCACTTGTATAGGGAGTGGCAGTTATCAGCATGCATTTCTGTCAACTTATAGGCAGCACATTTTTCTTCATTCTTCCTTCCTTTTATTGTAAAACTGCAAGAGCCAAACAACACACAGATATGAAGATCATTGAAAAAATTTGTTTGCATATACAAAGAGTGAAACCACAAAGACTGGATATTTTTGTCTTTATGTTGTAATTCTTTTGATTCCCTGACATACAGACAGGTTTTATTTGTTTAGTAGGCTTCACCCTTTCTCTGTTTCCTTACTTGTTATGCAGCTGGAAGTAAAAAGCTTACACAGCATAGGCACCTCCTAATAAAATTAGTTCCTTTTCAGAGAGCTGTCAAGGAATTTCACTTTTCAACTGCATGTTTTGATCAGAATTCTGTATTGAGAAAAATCAGAATAGGCTGAGCTGCCTAACTGGAGTATGGGCCCTGATATCTTACTACTACTTTCTCATGGTCTAATGGCTGAACAGCCTGGGCACAGTGAGTGGAGAAGAGGTCACGGAAGCCAGCACAGATTCACTCCAGAATGAACCTACCTGCGCCCTGGATGTTTGGGATCATTGAGCCATATCCATCTTCCTTCCTCCTCATCAAAGCTTAATCCAGTCCAAACAAAGCCAATGTCTTTATCCTTTAGTTTGTTCAAGAAATCCTAGAAAGAGGTATGTCTTTGAACTCTCATAATAATGACACTTCATAGAACTCCAGCATAGTGGTATAGCATACGCCAGTATAGTGGTAACTAATATTTTAAAAACAGCAAGGCTTTCATGCCCAAAAGATTCTAGAGAATGTTTCCAAGAAATTGAGAAGAAAAAAAACCACATGGAAATTAGTTCAGATTCTCAACTACACCCAGTTCTATGACTAACGATGGTAAATGGAGCAAATAAGGAGCTAACCTTTGGCTCCTTGCTGGACCCAGGCCCATTCCACTAGCACATTTTAGATGAGGATCAGGCTAATCTGAATTATGGGAGTTGAAGCTACCTCCTCTTTTCCCCCCCTACAAGGAATGGAAGTGATCATTTTGGCAGCTCACCCACCTGGGTGCTCTAGAAGTGACTGTCTGAACCTGGTCACCCTTAAGCAAAACCAGTACCACAAAAGAGACACTCTGCAGGTTAGGATTTGGTCCACAGAACTGTTCCTTCTATTGCCACAGATCCAGTACTGACATTTAAAAACGTACAAAGTACAGAGAAACAGCTCCATCCCCCAAAAGAAAGGCAGCAGCCTTTACATCAGCTAAGTTCTGAACAGGTTTGATTTGGAATAAAACATGCAAAAATCCTTCAAATACCAGCTGCTTCTTGCTGGAGATAATCTCTAGGCATATCATTGCATCTATTTAAATGAAGCATAGGCTACTGGTCTTTTTGACACAAATGTTTCTTAACATGCAGAAGCCAATCAGCAGTGCACTTACCACTGACAATGCCTTTTATGAGCGTATCCGGATTAGAAATGGCTTCTAAAAATACATGGAAAGCTGTAGTTTGATATGTGGATTCACAAAGTATAAGTAAAAAGAATATTTGAACCACAGAGCGCCTTACAAGCTTACCATTTCAGTCTCATCCTCTATAATCAGGAGCTGAGATTTTTTTCCGGAGCAATACTTTCTACTATTCTCCCAGGTGTCACGAGTTTCTGAGTAGAAATAACATCTCCCATAATGCAGCTTCCAGCCAATGGGGCAGAGTTCACATCTGGAGTCTGTGAAGAGTTTGGGGTCAAGGGATTTTGTCACTTCTTTTTTTTTTACAACTGATATCATTATTATTGGCTTCTGCTTTTTATGGGGCTTTTGAATAAGAGAGTAAGAGGCTTTAAACCAGGAGTGGGGCAGAAATTGTGATGGTATAGCTCGTTTTAAGAAAGCACGTGTCCCTGCTTTACAGTAGTAATAAGGTAGTCATTCTTTGATTAGGGATGACTCTGTGCCTTTACATATTTCAGAACTTTAGATAATTGTACTAAATATTTTACATAATAATTGAGGTAAAAGCCATGGATAAAACCCCAGCTCTGCTGAAATCACTGGGAGTAGCACAATTCAATGGCATCCATGGAGAAATAACAAAGATCTTCAGTAACACTGCCCCACTTTTATTTTTTGCTTAAACTAAAAATTTTCAAGGATGGAACTCTAAAATAGATCACTTTATACATCTTTATCAATATAAACATGCTTATTCTGGTATCTAAAGGTCAATTCCTTTGTGCAGGTGTTTATTTTTATATTAATTTTTTCAAGAGCTTCGAACCATTTATGTTACTATGAGCGAGACTGTATTTCCTTACCGTTTGTATGCATGCATAAGCTTTCCTTTAACACAGTCAGTAAGCTGTTTTCATGAAGATCTTCCTCAAAGATACTGTCACTTTCAGAAAGATTTTCTCTGGGCTTCCACATGTCACTTGATAGCAAGTCACCTGGACAAGAATCTCCAACATTTTAATGTAAAGCTCACAAGTGAACTGTAGAGCAACCCCAATGTATTCTTTTGTGGATAATAATAGGAGCTTTAAGTGGAAACTCAGATTGCTCGTTTGTCCTTCCAGCTCTCCTGTAAATGGTGGCTGGAGAGTTGAGCATCTATTAAACAAATACATGAGGTGACTGACTTCACAAAGCCAGTGTAGAGTCCATTATTATCATGCTGTTGACAACATGGTATGAACAGGTGTCTTTCAAATAACACGGTTGTGCCTCTGATTTTCCAGTTCCTGAAATTTGTATTGAACTTATTTCAGAAAAGAATGGGTTGATATGAAAGGGCAGGACTTGCATCCAGAGAAAGGGAGAACATCTGACTCTGCAGGATACTTATGCCCAGAATTGCTTCTGAATTCTTATTTTCTCCTGGGTTCTCAAGTGATTTTGATGTGCAAAGTGATTTTGATGTCCAGAAGTAGGCTGGACATTTGGACAACCAGGCCAAGATTTTCTAAAGGAGGAAACTAAAATTAGATTGCTTGATCAATATTCAGATGCTTGTTGATGGCAACCTAAAAACTTTTTCAACTTGCTTGGCCAGGGCAACTGCAACCACTTCTCTCTGATCTCTAAGTTTAGGTGCTCAGGGATAATGGCGCACATCTGTGCTGGATAGGTAAGCTCTGTACACACATGATCAATGCTGGCCATGACCCAGTGCTTATGCACAAATTCTGTGGCCAGTGCAAAGGCCAGTTTTATAAACTCAGAGGCGCACCTTTTTATTTCATTACTAAAAGAGTTTTTCCAAACTGATGGATGGATGGATTCTTTGGCTAGAAACCTTGGTGGTTTGTTCTGTTTTGGAAAGGAAGAGGAAGGACTCTCAGATTGGGTGACAGGAAAGTGAGAAAGACTCCAGCCCTCTTCATACCCTCCAAACATTCAACTGTGCTCTGAAAGCCACTGACTTTCTGCAGATCCACAGCCCCAAAATGCCGGTGACTCCCTCTCACCTTCATCAGAAACACAATAGTAGAAAGCATGAGTGGTCTTGTCACCTTATCAAAAAAGTTTGTTTGCAAAACTTGTTTAAGTTAAGGATTAATACCTGTCAATTTCAATTACAGGTATTAAAGCAAAACATGCATTGACAAGAATTAAAGTAAAACATTTCACCTGGTCACTCACATTGCTGAATTAATGTGATCACAGCTCCCAGAAATACAACATTCAGAAATCCTGAGAAAGCAGCAACATACCGCAAGCCTGAAGAATTAGACGGAACTTCTGCAAGAAATAAGAGGGTTTTACAAACACAGCATGAGATGCTACCCAGTACGTAAATCTGGGTTTCCCTAGACACCTTTCAGACAGAATGCCCAGCACTGTCACTTTGCCATGTGCTTTGTCACAGTTGCTTTTTCCCTTCTAGTTGCCTCCAGCATATCAAGTGGTTCTTGCGTTTAATAAACTTTCATTTATGAAAACTTTCTGTGGGCTTGTATTTTCTCATGCTGTCTTCACTGTTTGCCACTTCATTTGAGGTTTTGAGTGGCACAGCTACTGAACAGTTTCTGCTTCTTCGTAGCAGGGGGATGTCACTTGCAGATATCATGAAGGCTGTTAGGTGTCACAGCAAGCACTCAACATACATTGCTAAAGAAAACCTCACAAACTTAGTGAAAAAGAACTGAATTTTCTAACAGCTGCAAAGAAAGAGATGTATATAACATGTAACAACAAAAATGAGGTTCTAGGGCTATGAACACCAACACTATCAATCAAGAAAGGGCCAGTAGCTTCTCTGAAAATTAGCAATTAGTAATTAGTCCTGTAACTCCCGGACCCACTAGTTTTATCACATGTACACTGGATGCCACATCAAAGGCCTTTATAAAAGTCCACCTTATAATTTGGAGATCTTTTTTTTTATTGAGTCCTTGATGTTCAGACAATCCCAACTGGAAAATTACTACAAAATGTTTAAAAAATTAAGTAGCAGTGCATTAAACAGGGCTTCTTTGGAGACTGGATGCTTGATTAAGGTCAGTGAATAGAGATGCAAAAACGAGCTTCCTCACAACTCAGAAAAACCTACTTTTAACTAGAATCAGAGAAGCCTGGAAATGCACAGTCATGGTGAATCTTCCTTCTCAATATTACCCAACAATCTTAAAATTTATTCTTGTAGGACTGTCACACTCCTGCCATGCCACTTCCTAGTGAAACCCACTGCTCTGTTTGCTCACTCACTGTATTTCAGGATTTCTACATGTCTTGACATAGAATCACAGAACGATGTAGGCTGGAAGGAATCTCAGAAGGCCATCTAGTCCAGACTCCTCCTTAAGGCAGCCCAGGTTAGAGTGGGTTTCTCAAGGCTTTGTCCAGCCAATTTCTAAATATTTCCAAAGATGGGGATTCCACAGCCTTTCCAGGTTCCTGTCCTAGTGTTTGACCACCACCATGGTAAGAAAAATTTTCTTGTATCAAATTGTAATTTTCCATGTTCCAACTTGTGTCTTTCAATGTGCACCTTCAAGAAGAGTTTGGTTCTGTCTTCTCTACATCCTCCCATTCGGTAGTTAAAGAGAAGAGAAAGATTTCCTTCAGCCTTCTCTTCTTAGGGCTGCACAAAGCCAATTGTCTCAGCCTCTCCTCCTGTGTCACTTCTCCAGCTCACTATCTCAGGAGCCCTCCGTTGGACTCATTTCAGTAGGTTGTCAGTGTGCTCTTGGAAGGGGTAGTGCTATAGTTACTGTAGGCTGCAATACAGCAAAGATTTTTAAAATAACTGAGGCATAAAAGATGCTCTATGATGCCTCAAAGGATGCCTTGGAGCAAGGAGGAGAACAGCTAGAAATTGCGTAGCTTTGCAGGAAATGTCATGTTAATTTTTCTTCCTAGCTTTCTAACATTAGTGTTTGCAGGAAAATCTTTGTGAATGCTCTTCTAGAAAGACCAAAGACTCTTCACTTTGTCCAAACTTAACTTAATGGGAAAAAAAGATTTTACATGCAAACATCTCTTGAGTAAAGTCAGAGAATAACAGAAGGTTGATTTTCCACTTCATGGAAATGGCCATTCTTGGAAGAGAAAACAGGGTGCCAAAATGTTATATCTTGTAAAGAACTTGCTCTGTAACTAGTAAAGAAGATCAGGAACTACCCCATGGAAGTATTCTTTAAAAGCCATTACATTTCAAATGCTGGTCGTCCAGATCAGATGTGGATCAGCTGTTTGAAAAGTTCTCTGCTTCTATATTCTCTGCTTCTATATTGAATATTTTTATATTCAAAAATATAATGCATGGAGCTGTATTTCGAATCATGAAATGACTTGAACTTTGTGCTACATGATAAACTCATTTCCACTAATGCTTTTACTTCATGTCTGGTTTCTAGCTGTCATCGTTTTGCACAGAGGTCAAACATTGTTTTTCCCGATTTGTCTATTCAGTCATACTTACTTGGGAAATGCTGTATCTGTGACTAGTCATTTTTAAATATTCAGACAGCTAATCCTCACTGTTTTATATACTGCCACCTTATTTAGATGGCAAATATATGTAAACAGAATGCAGTACTTTTCGCTAGCTATGTGACATATTATGGTTAAGCATCTCTCTGTGTTTTCCTTCTTCCTTTGGGTATTATGCATGATTTTGACATAAAAAGGCAATCAGGATACCTGGAGTCTAATCTTAACTCTGCCACGATTTGCACAACGGCTAGACTGCAGGCAAAACAGTAACAGTGACTTGTGTAAATACTCAGATTAGCACTCAGCTACCCAGGGTGAGCTCTGTAGCAGCAATACCGCAGAGCTGACAATGCAGCATGGGCTAACAGCTTAGTGTTTGCCCAGCTTCTCAAGAAAGCTCTGCAGCTTGCACCACCAGCAAGACCACATGGGACTGCAGGGGGGAAGGGGAACTCTGTGGTCTTCCTTCTGTACTACATGAACTGGCACCAGATATTGCACCAGATTATGCCGATGAGGCATTGCGATCATTTCTAACCACTCCAGTGAATACACTTCTATATTCCGTATGTATATCATGCTACCGTGACTAGTCTGTGTCTGGTCTAAAGGTAGCTCACACACCTTTCACTACAAGCAGAGACTCGGCTTGCAGTGCATTGTTTAACAAGCTAAATGAACGCACTCTTCTCTTCAGCTGGTCACCTGAAGTCTTTCTGCTGCCCTGTCGTGTCATGCTACCCCATCATGCAGGCAGACAATAAAGATAGAGCATTTTAAACACGGCTTTGTCACTGTGTGCTCTGCGTGTTTGTGGTCACATTCTATTCTGTATATGTGCCACATACGCTTTGTCTGACTTTCTGTTTCTTTTAAATGGAAATATTCAATCTACTCCATTACAGCAATATTTTTGTGCACTTTGACAAATATTTTAAAGACCATTGAAAATTCTTAGTTAAATAAATACTAGCTTTTATGAGGAGTTTTCTGATTTTTTTTCTCAATTTTGCTGGTTCTATGCTTTTATTGCAGTTGGGAACAGGCTCTCAGCTAAGTTGTTGTAATAATAGACAAACTGGCACAATTTACGTCAATAAAATTATCCTGCCATACTGAGTAACTGAAGTTGGCTTTTGCTTTTTTTCTATTAAAAATTGTTCTTACATAAATGTGCAGCCAGGATTTCTCAGAAACTGATCATCATAGCTAATTAACTGTTTGGAAACTGGATGTCTAATTTCTCTGAGGACTTCGTATTTATGATCTGAGAAGCTCTTCCCTGGGACGCTTAAAAGAAATAAAGGTTAGCAAGGGTCAACTTGAAAGCCTTCCAGCATATATCTTTGTACTTTCTCCCTTGCTGCTCTTGACACTTTTGACAAAATCCCCAGAAGTTTTTGAAAAAGCTTACTGGACAGTAAGTTACTGTCTTACAATTTTCATTTAAATTATTCTTAAATTCTTCTTAGCTGTAATTCCTGAAAACAAAACAAAGCAAAACAAAAAAACCCAACCAAAACCCTGTAGAAAATTTAAATGGCTAATGAGCCATTAACCACTGCCAAACTTGCTGACAACTACTGCCTCATGTTTTCCTCATATGCCTCTATCTTCTAGCCTCCATTTTGTACTGGGACTGTCAGCACCAGTACTCCAAGCCTGGTGGTACTATTAGTACCGCATTTTATCTAGTATCCATCATATTTCTCTGTATACTGCCATATACCATTGGCAACTTTAGTAGCACCAACTAAAATTTTGACAGATATATGTTTTTTTATGATAACTCGAATATGAGATTTGTTATTTACAAACAAGTAACAAGTCTGAAGACGTACTATGAATGCTTATATGCTCACCTGCATTAGAGCTTTTCTCTCTTGCTTTGAAATGAAGTTCTGTGTAACCCTCTTCATTCTTCATCTCAAGGTCTTCTTATCACTTCTTCCTACTGAAGACTGTTGACTGTCAAACTAGGTTATGGGAAATGCTTCAAATGAGTGTGATAAACAGGAAGGGGACAGCAGATGGCCATTTGTGCTTTTATCTGAAGCCATGCAGTAGCAGGACTATGAAAAGGAACTTAACAGTATAAACTGCACAGACAAGTGAACTCTTTTTCTCTTCTTTTTCATTTCCTCTGTCTTTCTTGACAAACTCCAAACCCTTCTAACAGATACTTCTAACACTGCATTTTCTCCAATGCAATATCACAGTTCTCAAATGCAGTCTTTCAATGCACACACACTCTTGCACATGAGAGAATATATTTGAGCCCCTCAAGCCCGTTTCACTGGATTGATAGACTTTTCTCATTTACTTTTTATTAAAATCAACTGTGTCAACTTCTGTGTTTTTCTCAAATGCTGAGAAATTATCTTGCTTTACCAAAAGAAGATTGTGTGCACATGTCTCATTAAATAGATGGAAAGGGCATTTAAATACACGTATTGATCCTTGGTTCTGCTTTGTGCCTGTCCACTTGAGAAACTGTTCATAGATTTGAGCAACCTAATGCCCTTCTTTAAATGGAGACTGAATCAGATCTGTTAAAACATCAGAGTTTGCAATGTTCCTGTTGCACTTCAAAAGGACAAGCCTGGGCTTTTTGTATCAGCAAGTTGTTGTCTACTTCTAAATTAATGTGCAAGGTCTCTTCCAAGCTGGGGATTCCAGCAAGTTCTTGGTGCTCTTTCAAGTGCTAGTCTGGAATATTTCTTTCTGGAAATTGAGGATTCAGGAGAATGCTGAAAGGTGTTTTGTTTTTTTTTTTTTCTCTGAAATGCTTATAATGATTTCTGGCTGTTGTCAAATTCATCAGGTTTTAACCAAGGTTTTCTTTGGGTCAGGACTACATCCTGGCTTTACCTTTAATCTGCCCATATAGTGTCTAGTGGTGATACATCGTGGGAGACATAGACCATCATGTCATTAGCTGTAGTATGCAATTAAATACTTAGTGTCCTAAACATTTATCTCAGTTTGGAAGAATATAAATGCATCCAGAGCACGAGGCAGAAATTATTCACTGATGTCTTAAACAAAATCTCTGTGATTATTAGGAATGGTCATTTAAGTTTGGAAAACAAAGTAACTTTACCTCAGCTTTTATATTGTGGTTAGCACCTGAAAGCCAGGGTCAAGCTGTATGCAGCACAATCACATACTGCAAAAAAAAGTGATTTCCAGAGAAGTCTTTCAAACACAGACATACTACTTGAGGCTGCTTATAGATCAGTATGAAACAAAAGGTACTGAGTGACAAACAAATATATTCTCCATTTCCACAAAGTGGTAGTACTTACCATGCAGCATCACAATGCTAAATAACTCTCCTGTATCAAGTGCAAACAAACTCTTGCAGTGTTCCCAAGTTTCTGAATCATTTTCTCGGAAGATGCTTGCAGGACGAAGTTTGAATATGGAATTTTTAACTATTTCTAGAACAGCCCTCGAATGATTTGCATGCTCTGAGCTATAGCTTTTACGTTCACCAGATGCAACAGCTGGTCTAATAAAATATATGACAACTCCAAACAAGCCTTGCTTCACTTAACACACTTAGATTCTTCTGCATCTAGCCCCACAGCAGATAAAGTAAAGTAAACAGAAACAACACAGAAACTAAAGGTTCACAACTTGATATATTTCTTTAAATGATGCTTATGCTTTTTTTTTTTCCCCTGTCATGGTTTCAGGAGCTGTCCTGTGATTTTTTAAATGCATGACTTCAACTGCACTGGAATTACATAAACATATCAGTCATTTTTAACCCAAAGCTTTTTGGGAACTTATTCCTACAGGAAGGTGGAGCTTCTAAAATTGAAAAACTTCTTCCACAAACAACATTTCATATTCACAAGTTCTAGATTCCAATTTTTTTTTGTAAATATCTATTTCCAAATCTATGTTTGAGGAGGTTTTAAACTAAAATAAAAACCAATATGAAATAAGAAGAAACACAAGACGAATTTTCACACTATTCATCTGAAAAGAAAAGCTCAGAGGAAGTTTTCTCCCTTTCCATTTTTACAGGGCAGATTTCTGGAACAAGGCTCTGTGGCAGACCACTGCTTTCTTTATGCACACCCCCTTCCTCACTAACAAGCATCCATATAGCTACGTAGCTATACCATCTGGCTATATAGGAATATATTCTCCCAAGCCCTTTGCTTCCAGTGTTTAAGGAAGGATAAAGGGAAGTGTGAAGACTACAGAAAACCTGCCCTGAGACTCCAAGGGCACCACCAGCCCTGCCTGTCCCTGTCCAGGCCCCCAGGGCTCTCCCCACCCTGCCCACAGCCCAGGACCCCAGGTCAGCCTTCCAGGACGCCCGCTGCCTGCCCAAGGCCCAGAACCCCATTTCAGCTCCCCAGGGCCAGCAGCCCCTGCCCCAGCAACGCCGTAGGAGGCCCAGTCTCCAGCTCCCCACAGCCATGCCCTGCCCAGCCATGGGCTCCGCCAAGCTAGGCCCACCCGCAGGCCCACGTCATGGCCCCAGGGAGGTGCCCTATGCCCGAGGCTGGGGCTGCCCCAGTCCCCCCGGCTGCCCTGCTCCCAGCTGGGGCAGTGGGACGGGCCCGGGCTGCCAAGCCCTTCCCTGCCGCCACCACTCCTGGCCCCTGACCCCTCTGCAGTAGCCTGACACAAAGGACGTTGTGCTGGCAATGGCGGTTTTTGAAGGATCATATTTGTTTATTGCTGTCTTGAGTGCAGGTGCCCAGGCGCTGGCACTGGGGGCTGCAGGGGCCGCCTCTGTGAGGAGAGGCCGGGGCTGCCCCGTGCCGGACACAGCCGGTTCCGGCCAGCTCCAATGAACCCACCGCAGGGCATGGCTGAGCCCCTCAGACAAAATGGTGGCGCCTCTGGGAAAACCCATTTAAGGAAGGGCAAAAATACCACACAGGCAGAGAGGAGTGACGAAAAAAGTGTGAGAAACGGCCCTGCAGACACCTGGGTGAGAGCAGGAGGAGGGGGAGGAGGTGCTTCAGGTACCCAAGTAGAGATTCTCCTGCAGCTCATGGAGAAACCACGCTGGAGCAAGTATTTCCCTGCAACCCCTGGAGCGGACCCATGCTGGAGCAGACATCCACACCACAGCCCATGGAGGACCCATGCCAGAGCAGGTGCATATTTCCTGAAGGAACTGCAGCCCATGGAGACCCCACACTGGAGCAGGTTCTCATGACAGGAATTGTGGTCCATGGAGGACCCATGCTGGAGCAGGTTTATCCTGAAGGACTGCAGCCCGTGGAAGGACCCACGCTGGAGCAGGGGAACAGCGTGAGGAGGAAGGAGCGACAGAGAGGAGCTGTTATGGACCTACCCCATAAGCCACTGTTCCCCATCCCCCTACGCCGCTCGGGGTAGTGGGTGGCGGGGATAGTGGAGTCAGGAATAAAGCAGTGAATTTGAGTCTGGGAAGAGGGAGCAGCAGGAAGGTGTTGCTTTAATCTTTTTGTCTTCATTTCTCACTATCCAAATCTATTTTAATTTGCAATAAATTAAATTAACTTTCCCAAGTCAAGTCTGTTTTGCCCACGATGGTAACTGGTAAGTGATCCCTCTGCCTTTATTGTGACTCGCAAGCTTTTTCGTCTTATTTTCTCCCCTGTCCTGTTGAGGAGCGAGAATGAGAGAGTGGCTGGGTCGGTGTCTGGCAGCCAGCCAAGGTCAACCCACCACAATCATTTTAACAGTCTATATTATTTTTTCTTTTTTTCTTGTATATTTGCTAAGCTATATAAAGCTCTAGTAAATCAAAGGCAGTGGATCCCGTGGTTGTCTCAGGAAGCTCTTAAAAAGATTAGCAACAGACCACCCATGGGACTAATGACAGAAATTGATTCCTATGTGGATTATCCTCCTGCATAGGAAAAAACCAGTTTTTAAAAAAAAGTCATGTATCTGGTAAATACACTCTTCAAATTTTAGTCTTTTTTTTTCACTTGTACTAAATCCCCTTTACGCTCTCAAACTATTTTTTAAAAGTTTGGAGTAGAAGTGAAAATATATTCCTATATCTACACGTAAAGGTTGCAGAAAACCCACCCAAGGAAAGGAAAAACAGTCTTTCAGGCTAAAAAGAATAACAATGCCCCCCCCAAAAATTAACCAAGCAATTGATGCATATATGCAGTACACATCCAATAACAATACAGCCAATTAACATGCATATTAAAACTTATGTAAACATTAATCTTTGAGCAGCCCCTTCTTGGTACAGTATTTTCAAGGATCTGGGTTTTTGACATCATTCTGCCAAGAATGGCATTATTATTAATTTTGTGTACTGCACAGACCACAACAGTCCTGGAACAGTGAGTACCATACAAATGTATGACAAGATGGTGATTTTACCTTGTCAAACTTTTTAGCTACTTCTACAAAAAGATATGCCAAAGCGATGGACACAGAAGGAAAATGAAGGAGCATGGAGGACACAAGAAGGGTAAACCAATAATGCTGTGCATGATGGGTGCTCATCTCATAGCAGTATCTGCTAAGCTATTACCGAGGTTTTAGTTCCACACTAGCAGAGGGCAGCTTTGGGAAAGTACCAGAGGAAAGTCAAAGAGTAAGATATTTACAGGCAGTGTCTTCCAGCTGTTGCAGAGGCTGGAGGAAAAAACACAGAGCGGTTTATTAAATAAATCAGTAAGTTAAGTTAAGCTCAAGGTTGTTTGCAGGTTGGCAGTAGAACCTGATACCAATGCTGCAGGAATGAAGGTAAGAGGCAGTCACAAGCCTTGAAAATGTAGATCACTGTCTCAACAGAAGGATGAAGCATGCAACTTGGCCCCAAACACCAAACCAGGGGAGCAATCCAGCAAAACGTAGGCATGCTTGTATTTAAACATGAGTGTCCACATGGAGTTTTTTGAGTATGCATGTACTTACAGTTGATGTGCATAGTATTTTACAAGATCACAAACCTAGCTCCTCTTATTTTTGCACACTCAGAGAACTGTCTTCGTCTTTCTTTCATCCTGCTTCTTGTTTCTCAGGCTTCACACTTCACATTTTATTTCAGCAGAAAGAAAACTTCAAAGCCACTTACATGCATATATAAAATGCTATATCATTTCCTTTTCTTTTGTGAAGTCCAATATAAGCTTCTAACTGAAAACAAGAGTTTTTAAATTGAATTCTGGGAAAGGCAAACAAGCATCCTTTCTTGGTAACATGGTGGTGTGAATCCAAGTCAAAAACACTTGGTTTTTTTCTTTATTTTGGAAGGATATTTATATTCCTTTTACTGAGATGATAGATCCAGAGGATGCTGGCAGAGCTAAACAACCAGGCAAGAAAGGGCTATGTACAGCAAGAAGCCAACCTACAAAAAGGTAGGTGTTGAAATGAAGCAAAAAGAGAGGACCATAAATTCTATAAAGTTGAATATGAAAACACAATAAAGCAAAACAAGAAAGAGACTAAGCAGTGGCTTGCAAGAAACATAAAAATAACGAACCCCCCCCGCCTTCAGGAGCAGAGAACCTGCCAAAAGGTCTGTAAGGCAATAGATGATCAGCTCATAGATAAGGGCTCACAGTAGTAGGGAAAAAAAAAATCAGTGCTTTTTTGCATGTGTGTTTGCTGTGGAGGAACTTGGGGAGGTTCTCATACTAGAATCTTCTTCATGGGCGGCACACGAGAGGCTGTGTCTCAATTCAGAAGGTCAGTGCAAGAGGTTATGAAACAAACAGGCAAAATTAATAGGCCCAAACGGCTAAGATCAGATGATATCCATCCAAGACTTCTAAAGGAACTCAGCAAACAGACAGCCAAGCTGCTAAGAGTGGTATGCAACTTGCTTAGGAATTTCCTGGTGTCAGAAGGTGAGTCTAGTTTTTAAGGGTCTCAAAGGAGATCTGGAGTACTTCCAATCAGTAAATCTGGTCTTCATACCCGGAAAAACCCACCCAAAAATCCAAACTCAAATAAAGAAAATAATTTGTTGTCATGTGGCTAATTATGTTCACTAGTGAAAGATATTGAGAGGGAAATCATGTCTCATACATCCAAGGGAATTTCTTGAAGAACAATTCTGAACTCCAAAAGTTCAATTATTTTCTCTCTGCAAAGGAAAATCTCCATAGCATGAGATTTTAGTGGTGATTAGTTTTGACTTGAAAAGACATGACTTCTTCCAATAATCTAAAATAGCTTCACTATAAAAATGGACATTGTATCAACTTTCAGTTTTCTGTTTCATTTTCTCCATTTGCAAAAGGGTCCAAAATCCACTGCATACACCACCTTCAAAAATGAAAAGTTATAGACGTGGTCTAATAGTATTCTGGTCTCCACCAGGAAAACAAAGAAACAATCTCCCAGTCCAGACCTTTGGAGTCACAATTATACTTTTTGTCTTGATCTACTTTTTTTTGTGCATGCGCTCCAAGGTACTAACTTTCTGTAAGGTGTTCTTGAGTCCACAACTCTTAATACAGGATTTTTTTTTTTCCATAATGAAAGCACATGATTTTTTAAACATTATCCACTATGTGCTTTCCTTAAACCACTATAGTTGCAAAAGAAGAATTTGATTTTAAAATCCCTTCTCTTTTGCAGGGAAATGACATATGAAAACAGAATTGAATACTATCTGTCAGGGCAGGGTATTAATTTAAGCCTTCTTTCCAAAAAAAGGCTTGATTAAATCAGTTTGCATGACACTGCAGCTGTATAATATATATTATATTAATTATATTAATTGTATTAATGATATTAATTTGGATCTCCTTTTAGCAAATACTGTAGAAGTCTTCTGGGTCTTCATGGCTCCTTGTCTGCCTCCTCAGTCCTTTCTTGTTACATTTATCACACGGTTACATTTTTTAATGAAGAAAAAAATATATGTAAAACATGTAGCTAGTTGCAAGAGCTATCTGGTTTTTTTTTTGCTCAAATTGTCCATGATCATAGGACTTCCAGAAAGAGCAATGGCAGGTTGCAACCAGGGGGGATCACTCTGAAACTGGAGAGACAAACATCGGCCAAGGGAGAATGGGGACATGCGTTGTGTAGACTGCAGCTCCCAGAGAGTGTCCAGGGAGATCAAGCAGATATTCTTTGACATCAAACTGAGAAGCAAACCACTTTGACCTTGGGATACTAATGACTTGTATCAATGAAACTTCAGCAGCGATGATGAAAAATTTTTTTTTCTTCATCAGAATGTTTATTCTTCATCAGAAGGTTGTGAGCTGATTGAGGTCTATCATTGCAGCTCTTAGAGACCAGAACAGCAATATGCTCAAAGTCAGTGTTGCCATTATGTCTAAAAGCAATAAGAATAAACAAATGGACATGTTGCATAGTATACGAAGAAAAAAATTATATCCTGTTATGTTGTAAATAGGCTTAGGCCGATCAGATTTAAGATTCTCAGCAAAATGTCACTATTTGTTTAGCTTTTTGTATTATCAGAAAATAAATATTAGTGAGGTTTTAATGATTAGGTTCATAGTAGCTCAGAATTTTCTATTTAAAATTACCAATAGGGTATTTCTGTGTAATAAGCCAACATATCCAGTCACAGTTTTTTCAGAAAAAAGTTAAGGGAGGAAATGTTACCTGCACTACTTATTCAGCATGCAGAAAGCAGTGTGTAATTATGTGAAAGTACACATACATCCAAAAGATCTGCATTAAGACTTTGAGGGCAAGCTTAATTCTAATTTTTCCAATCTTCTATGTGCAAATTTCTCAACACTGGCTAGTATTCTTTTCATGCTTTTGTACACTTTCATAGTTTTTTGTAAGAGAAGCAAACCCTTCAAGCTCTGTCCCCTTCCATACAACTCCTCCATGAAACTACGAGAGATCCTTCCTCTGAGTGTTATCAGCTCTGATCTTTCTGCATGTCAGCCTCTAGTATAGGCAGCTAGTAGCAGTGACCTCAGCCTGGAATTAAAATGCTCCTTCATTTGTTATTAAAGCTATCACAAATAACAGAATATAAATGCTTATGCTCAGTGAATGATATTTGGTCACACACTAAAATGTTACTACAACATATTGACATTTCATTGACAGGGGAATTTTCCCAGCACAGAAATTCTCAGCAAACCCAAGGCTTGCTACTTAACAATTTTGCTGCTTAATGCTTTGTATTTCATTAATTGTCTTACCGAGTTAGGGCCTAAGAGATTGCTCCTATGCAAAACTATTCAGAATTATGGCTAATAGAGCTGATGATTGGGAACTAAATTTTTTAGAAAGGGAACTTTCCATGGACACTTCCAAACTTGCCCTTTTTCCCTTCTAATTCAGTTAGCTTTGGTCATTAGTTGAAGTCTCAGACAAGTGTGTTGTCTTTTCGTATTACCACCATCACCACACACACAAGTGAGTTCCCCAGCATGTGCATTTCTATGGTTAACATGTAGAATAAAGCTTCACATAGGAATTCACAAATCCTCTGCTGAGATTTACAATCATTTTCCATTACAAATGTAATTTGTGTGTTTGTTCATGGGCTTACAATGTTTGCATCTAGTCTTGGAAATTCAGCAGTTATATTAAGAAATACCTGAGGGTGGATAACAAGTGCTTCTAGATTTGACTGCTCTGACTTAAGGAAAACGAAAAGGACATTTAAAATAAGAACTTCTTTTTTGGCTACACAGCACTATTGGCAGCATGCATAAGTTGTCAGTTCTCTGAGAATATATTGCCTGTACTGAATTTATGCCTCACTTAATTGCTTTCGATGGCATGAAATTTGCATCAGGCCTTCGGTAAGACAAAGCCAGTCTCAGTATTGTTTTGAGGCTATCAACCTACACTGCAGATTTCTTTGAAGAGTAAAGTGTTTCTTCTGGTTTTGGCAATAGTTAACACAATGTGCAGATGCACTGTTCCTGTGTTTAAGCAGAGGTCTGAAGCATCAGATCAATGATGGGATGTGACTTCTGGTAAATTCTAGATATAAGGAACAAATTTTTTACAATGAGGGTGGTGAAACACTGGAAGAGGTTGCCCAGAGAGGTGGTAGATGCCCCATCCCTGGAAACATTCAAGGTCGGGTTGGACGGGGCTCTGAGCAACCTGATCTAGTTGAAGATGTCCCTGCTCCTTGCAAGGGGGTTGGACTAGATGACCTTTAAAGGTCCATTCCAATTCAAACTATTCTATCATCCTATGATTCTATGATTCTAAGTTATGCGCTTCCCCCTCCTAAACACTGACTGCAGACTGTTAAATCTCCGTATTTCTTTCCAGCTAGGGAAGTGAGATTCCTGATGTGATTCTGGGGGTTGAGGCCACAGTCAGATGTCCCTCTGCTCTTGATGTTTTTGAAGAGAGGGAGCCTTGACCGTCACATGTGATGTTTTGTACAGTTGAGCAGCCTACAGAGAGAAGAAGCCTCAGCACACAAGCAAAGCTTCTTCAGATCTAGCTTTGGACAAAGCACAAACAAGATAGATCTTTCTTACATTTTCCTCATCAGACTACATATTTTCTTTGTGGCTATGTTGGGGATTAAGAACAGACTCCCTATGGTAGCTGGACTGGCAGGCTTCATGAATAGCCTGAAGCCCAAAGCAGGCTCGGTGTGTCTACGCTGTGCGTGTGAGTTCAGGCTGCCTGCATTTCCCAATTCTGCTCTGTGACAGATTACCTTAGGGTCTTTCTGGGAAGTATGTTTGAGATGACATTGTGATGTGATAGGAAAGACAGGGAAGACACAAAGGTGCAGCTATGAACAGGGCACTCATCTGAGCCCTGAAGTAAAAGCCACAGCTGAGGTTTTCTCTTCTGTAGTGGCTGGGGTGCTCCACAATGTCTTTGGCTTGAGCAAGGAAGTAGCACAGGTGTTAGTAAATTTAAAACACAGTGTAGAGAAACTGAGGAAAGTTCTGCCACAGTGCTCACATTGGTGGCCTTCTACAGCTGTCTCTCAGATCAGTAGGAATTGTAGATGTTCGGCAATGCTGGGAAAAGCTGGGAACTGGTGATCACAAGCTCTGCTGTTACTTTGAGTAAATCCTTTTGACATCCTATTTCGTTCTCTTAGCTATAAAGCCAGACTCCGATTTCTAGATGCTGTAATATTCTGTTAGGTCAATGATGTCCCCTATAAACTATAAAAATGCTATGAAAATCCTGAACCACAAAAACTCAGAGTTTCTGATTACTCAACTGGTGGAGCCTTTTTGCAATGTTTGGGCTTTATGTCTGAGAAATCTCTTTACATGTCTAAAAACAACTATGTTTTTAGCAGATCTATGTGGTTTGCTATCACTCAGATGTGTTGGGAAAATAAACTCATTTAACTCTGGAATGTATTTTTGTAAATATTTATTTTTGTAAATATTTTAATGGCATTGTGAACATTGTTACGGTGCAACATACAGTAAAACCACATTTCTCAAAATTCCACTTCAAAACATGTTTCATGTAAATGAAGATCAAAATTCCTGTAAGTGGCACTGACACCATGTAAAGAAGCAGGAAGCTACCTAGAGATTTTATGATACAGATCAAAGGGCAGTAAAGGTGCTTTAATAGAATGGAGATGCTCTCATACAGTCAGAAGAAAAACAAGAGCAAACAAATTTTGCAAATGTTTCAGATTACTAGTTCCCGGAGCAGTTCTTATCAGGTTACAGATGCTTTTGTGGCCTTGTTCAAAGTTCAAGTTCAAAACCATTCTTGCCTGCTAGCACTATGATCACAAGCAGATCTCGTCATGTCAGAAGAAGCCAGATGCTGACACCCTCTTTTTCCATTAAGCCCCTTACTCTGCCTTCAGATTGCTTCTGCAATTTCCATCTTAATTTTGTCTTCTGCAAAGCCGACTGGAGTACTGTGTTATGTTTCCTAAGCAACTCCTTGTAAGCTGTTTCTTCCTGGGAAATAGGTCCACATTTAGTAGCCTTGCTCTTACTGGTGGATGATTTTAAGAAAAACAGTGCAAATAGTGTCTGGGGAAGCTTTTAGATGACCTGATTTGAGCTACTAGCAAATACCACTGTGGTTTCAGAAACCTTTAAGTCTCCGAGTAATATGAAAATGGTTGCTGCAGGAAGTGGAGGTAGTTTCTACATATGGGCAGTTTCCGTTCTCTCCTTGCCAGGGCTGAGATGAGCACTGCCTGACAAATCCACTGCCTTCCAGCTGTATCAGGGCTGGCTGGCAGATGCATTGGTACAAAGTCGGAGGTGAAGCCTTGAAAATCAAGGTTAGAAATGTCTACGGTCTTGATAAATCACCCATCTCTTCTCTATGCTCAGGCTTTCCATTTGTAGCACTTAGCATGTTAGCACAAGTTCTTTAACCTGCGATTTATTTCCAGTTGGTGCTCTGCTACAGCAGGAATCCCTACAAAGGGGTTAGGAAGTTGGGGAATCAGACCCCAGGCATAGTTCTCACACGTGTGTTTGTTCCTGCGCTAAATGTTACACACACCCCCCCCAGGGACTGTCAGGGGTCCCCCCAGGGTCAACAAAGAAAGGAAGAAAAGCTCTCTGTTGGTGTAAATAGCCCTCAGCCCTGACACAGGGGGAAAAGCTCCCGCAGCTGCTTTTGCCAGAGCCCTGCCCCAGCAGCCACCACATCGCTGTGTAATGCGACGAGACAGCCTAGCTGCCTAGCTGCTGGGGTGCCGCACATGAGACAGTTTCTTCTTCATCACCTCTTTTTCCCCTCTCTGAACTATAGGGGCTGTGAGTCCTGGAGCCCTGCCTTGTCGGGAGGGCTGTGATGTTCACCCTGTTCAGATTTGAGAACATCAAACCTCAGAAGTTGTGTGCAGCATTGCTGGGCGCTACAGTCGCTGCAGTTTCTGACCCCTAAAACCTCTAGGTCCAGTGGATCCCTATAACCACGCTTTCTAGAGAGTTTTCAGTTAGTGCTAGTGGAAACAGGATTATTGCATGTGGCATAAGCAGTTGCCAGATAAACTAAACGTAGTGGTTACTACCAGGATTTCAGTGAGACAGGACAGTTTTTCAGAAAGTGGGAGTTCATCATACAGTTACATTTATCTCACTTAACATTAGAAGTGCCAGTAAAAGTAGGCATGTAGCCCAATTTTTATGTCTAGGCTTCCTCTGTAAGCAGTAGCAAGAAGCCAGACCCCCCAAGGACCAAGTATCCCATACTAAAATACCTGGGATGAATTTTCCCTCAGAGCTTCTCAAATTTTCGGTGGCTCGGCAGGGCAGCTGCTCACCCTCTACCACTGCAAAATCCATTGCTATATGCCATAGTATGTCCCACTCTGTTTCCATTCCTCTGTTTCTCCTAACTCTGCCTCCTGCTGACTCCTTTGTCCCCTTTCCCTGGTCAGGGCGTCCCTGCTGCTCCTCACACTTCAAAGCCCACTGAACCACAGGGTGGCACTGACGGTTTCATGGAGGTGTCTGTGTACATCACTTCAATCTCACTGATTAAGACCATCTCTTTTCAGGACAGCCTCAGCTCCATATGCACATGGTTTGTATGGGACATTCACCTTCATGGCTTCAGCCTCCTTGGCCCTAATGGAATTTGCCAGGGGAGTGGATTATGGGAAAGTGACCAGTATGTCATTTTTCCTTTTATTAATCCAAGAAAAATCAAGCCCATCTAATGCCACAAGAAAATCGAGATAACTGTATTTCATCAGCTTCCCAGCCACCTCAGCACACAGATAAAATTAAACCTCACCATTCATTACTTTTTCCTCACATCTGCTCTCTTTTCCCTACTAATTTTAGTTTATAACCGCAGTGAGTCAACAAGGGTAATCCACTTGCAAGTCCTTTGAACCAGTCTATGTCTGAATGTCAAGGTTATAGCCATATGGCCTCTCATCTCCATTCCCACCCCTTCTTTTACCTGGTCATGGAAGGAAATATCCAACAGTTGTTCTTTGTCTTCTCCAAGCAGAAAGTAGCTGCTCCTACAGTCTACTTCTGACCTGTTGGTTGGTTGGAGCATACTGCATAAACCAATGCTTTTCCTTCCCTCTTCCCACCACTCACATTGCTAATCTCTCCTCTCATCCCCAAAATACAAAACATCACTTCCTACTTTCCAGAAGCAGCCCACTTTTCTGCCTTTATGCCTGCTGGTCCTGAGGTTCTGATGAGGCAGACTACAGAAAGCTCAGGAACACAAATTTAGAATATAGATAGGGTACAAATTGTAAGGTAGGATATAGAATATACAGGGTTCAGAATATATGAATAAAATACAATTTAAGAACCTTGGATACTTAGGTAGTCATCTCTCTGTGTTTTCTTCCCCAGTCCAAGTATTAATACTTTTCCGGAAGTGCTTTTACTTTCATTTGACACTGAGAATTTACAATTCACATGGTGAAACGCCCTCGTTCGGGGGACAGAGGCATTTCTTTCCTCTTTCAGCAGCACATCAACTTTGATTCTGATCGAAAGAAACTCAATTTGGTGAGCATTTGTAACCTGAAAAATTGGTGTCTTTGGGAAGTGCCAGTGATTTTGCAGCAGGTCATGCTCTCTGTTCATCTCTCTGTAACTGGTGGAGGTGGAATTTCTTTCACTCTGGATTCATATACTCCCACTGCAGTACTACTCTTTCTAATGACAGTATAGTACTGTACCTGCTACTTAAAGATGCTGCAGAATGCATGCATGTTGGAGAGATTCCCCTTTCCCCAAATAGAAGAGGATCTATAATTTTGGAGAGGCAAAATTCAAATGTGGGCAAAAAAATTAGGATCTTGATGTCCACCGACCTCTGAATAGAAATTGTTTGGAGACTAAAGACTTAATTTGAATGACTGCTGGCTTTGAGATTGATATTGCTCTGACGTGTCTTCTATTTTTTAGGTTTACCTAAATACAGATGCATGGCTGGAAAATAGCTGAACCTGGGATATTTGCAAGAAGGAAGGGATCTGTTTAACAAGTTCTTATTCAACTTAAAAATGAGCCTATGAGAAAAATGACAATTCTGCTGAACTTCAAGAAATCACACGATTAGACATTTAGGCCTTCCCATCTCTGTTTAGAAATGTTTGAATCAGTTATTGCAATGCTTTTTTATTTAACACAGACTTGCCTGAGTGCATCACTGTTGCTACATCAGTCACTCATGGATAATTCCCTCCCTTTGCAGCTTTCTGTGTACATGTATTATATGTCCTTACTACCTGATCCTGAACACTTAATTCAGAAGAACAAGCTGAAGGAGAGTGTCTGTATGCAAATATCACTGACTGGCATCCCAGTTGCTTGTGCTGCCTGAAAGCTGCTGATCTCAAACCAAATCTTTTTTTAATAAAAATGATCCCTGAAAACTGCCAACGTGGGGAAGGCCTTTGGTAACAGACAATAGCTTAGTTCAGCCTAGACAAACACAAAACAAGATTTGTAGTTGTACTCAAGTACAATTTATTCAAGACAGTTCTGGTTACCTTTTTGTTTCGGAATCCCAGAGGGAACATCCAAGTTACAGCAGCTAAGAGCCCCAAGCTGTCTTATGCCTCCTCCTCCTCCTCCTCCCGCTCTCTCAAACAGCCCCTTCCCAGGAACTCAGTAAGGGAGCTTTCCACACTGCAAGTCCTTGAGACTCATTACATTCCTCTTAGTATTCTGTTTGTATCAAAATAAATTATTGTCGTGGTTTAACCCCAGCCAGCAAATAAACCCCACACAGCCGCTCGCTCACCCCCACCCTCTGGTGGGATGGGGAAGAGAATCGGGACGGCACAAGTAGGAAAACTCCCAGGTTGAGATAAAAACAGTTTAATAATTGAAATAAAACGAGGTAGAACAGTAAGAATAACAATGAGAACAACAACAATAACAGAATATACGAAGCAGACGATGCACAATGCAACTGCTCACTGACTGCGTGTCATGAACAGGGGCGAGCCCCCCACACACACCTGGTTTTTATACTGAGCATGATGTCCCATGGTATAGAATACCCCATTGGCCAGCTGGGTCCACCACCCCGGTTGTGCTCCCCCCAGTTCAAGCACCACCCAGCAACAGCCAAAGCATCAATGGGCCATCAACGCTCATTTCACACCAAACCCAAAACACAGGACACCCCGCAAGCTACTGGGAAGAAAGTTAACTCTGTCCCAGCTGGAACCAGGACAATTATTTACACAGGTGTCATAATGTATGACAGCTTCTGAAATGCAGAGTATGAGTTCTGAGTTCATTTGCACCAGTGTAAAGCAGGGATAACCTTAGCGCAGTTGGCTGTGGAAGCACTTGGGTGTGAAGCTGGCATCAGTGGGACCTGATTCAGAAGTAGTGCCCCTACACACAGCCTGTCACCTTTAGCACCACGCATATATTGGCCATTTTACAGGAATTTCTTACCAGGCTGCTACATCATTTACGGTTGGACTTGATGATCTTAAGGGCCTTTTCCAACCTAAATGATTCTATGACTGTATGACTCTATCATCATTAGCAGGTAAGATGCAAGTGGTAGGGAAATGCACAACCCGCTGCTGATGTCCTTTCAGTAACCAGCCAACTGAAGGCTCCAACAGAAATCCCAGCAGATCTCGCTGAGGTAAGTTACTGCCCCCAGCTATCTGCTCTACCCGTCTGCTGGAGATTTCTGCAACACTGCACAAATATGAGAAGCTAATGTAGACCCCTCACACCCACCCCAGGAATGGAGCAGCTGAGGGGTTGTGCTGACGATGCATAGGAAGCTTCAGCAGAGGGGCACCAGCAAACAGTTGCAGCTCTCATGTCCCCGTCTGCCACAGCTGCCTGCTCAGAACATTTTTTTCCTGCACTTTGTGATCAGTAAATGCCACACTCTTTCCAGTGGCAGGAGATTTTTTTGCACAGACAAAACACTGCTTCCGAGGGGGACAAAAACAACCTGAACATGCCCTTTTCCTCAGATTACTGTGCACTGGATGTACAGATAATGCAACTGGCCGCAAACAATCCTGCTACTGCTTTTTTGAACAAGTTCAAACCTTAGCACGAACAAACCTGGTAAACATTAATATGAAAGCTCACACAAAAACCAAGCGGAGTAGGAGAGACTTTGCGAGCCCCTTCCTTTGATAAATACTAAACTTCCCGTCACTTCATAGGAAGTGTTGATAACACTGATGGCCACAGACTGGGTGCAAACGAAGTATATTTGTTTACCTGAAAGAACACAAGTTTAATGGAAAAACATAAGATTAACAGGTCAGGGCAGAAATAAAAGGAGGTAAGAGGGACAAATGGGGGCTAAAGGCGAGGTCAGAAGACTAGCAGATAGGGAAATGTTGTAGTGAAATAGTCAGTGCAAAGTTCAGCAAAGAGCACAAGGCATTTTCAGAGAAACCAAAAAGCCCTGAGTTGACTGTTTCTGTAAGTCTGCTCCTGGCTGGCTGGTGTCTCTGGCTGCTGTGTATCCCCACGTGCTGAGAGGAAGGTGAACACGAAAGAGATACTTATTATCAGAAGACTAGCAGGAATCCCATTGAACCTTTAGCTTCGTCAGCCAGCACTGGTAGACTCCATTGCAGGTCATCTGTAAACTGGACTAAGCACGTTCCTCTTCTATCATAGGACACAAGACCTAGAAACACATTTTGGAAGCCGAGACAAATCCTCTTCTCTCCGATTTAGGCTTCCATATGGTCTGAGACAGCGTGGCCGCAGCAGGCCTGCCATCTATCCAAAGTGACCGTACAATGGATATGTCTTCACTGTCAATATCAAATGAAGATCTAAGTCATCTCTTTAGGGAAGCGGACACAGATCCAGCGCCTGGGCAAAGAGCATGCTGATGTAAAAATAGTGAAGGCATTCAAGTAGGCACACTCAGAGTGATTCCGTATCTGGAACCTGAAAAAATACAGGAAGAAAACAGTGATTACTAAATAATTTCTACTACTGAGCCAAATCTTTTAGCCTGCTGTAAAACAAAACTTATGCTGAAGTAGTTTCCAGTTGACTTTGGTCCCTTGTGATATAGTAGTTTCAGCTGCTAAAAGCAAGGTGAGTGATAAATCATGTTAGAAAAGCCTGTTTAGCTCATGCAGTGTTGCATGAATCTCTGTTGTATGAATGGCCCATACCAGGTATCACACAATAACAGGAGGAAAGACAAAAGACAGCTTATGATATATCCTGTCTAGAATTACTGAGGTCATAAATGCTCTGGAGAGCGAGACAAGGGGAACTGCTGTTTGATGGGCCTGATGCAGAGCTGTTGTAGCCCACACATTTTCTAATATAAATAGGGGGAAAATCTGGGTTGTCTGCAGGTTGTGACAAACTCACTAAAGCAGGTATGATTTTTCTTAGGAAGCTGCTTAATCCACCTGAAGATGATTATTTCCTCATACCTGTCACTTCATTCTCTTTCATCCCTAAAACATGTATGTGTATTTGCTAGATATTGTGTATTTCAGGAAGACAAGCACAAGGATCACATTGGAAACCAAGAATTCGAAGATCTGAGAAGAGACTGAAATGTCTATGCTACGTACTGAAATATACGTTCAAACTAAGGTAAATAGGGATGATCAATAACAATATCTTGATGTGCTGAGCTACTAAAAAACCATTCTTTAATCAGGGACTTCTCTACATTAATGCTATTGGAGTTAGATCAGTAATAACTGCAAAGAGTTCATTTTCAAAGTCATAATTATAAATCACAGGGAAGAAACTAATCCTGACAGAAATAACATTGTGCTGTAAACCCTAATTCTACATTTTCTTAAGTACGTGTTAGACAATCACAAGGAACTTACATGTCCACCTTCAAGGCAATACCATTCTCCCAGTAGAAGCTTTCACCTTTCTTGCGCAATCCAATCCAGGAGTCATCTATCTTCAAAAGCTTAGCTAAAGAATGCTAAAAAAAAAAAAGGCATTTTTGTCAACATGAGCTCTCATAAGGAGAAGCAAATCCCTCCTGTGCCTTTTGAGGACAGTTCATCACTCTGTCATCTAGAACACTTTCATAAGCATTTCATTGAGAATTAACAGCCTAATTCTGCCTTTGAATCGACCCTTATAGTTATCATAAACTTCAACGAAGTTATTGAAATCTATACCCTTGAAAACTACACCCAAAAATACCCAAACACCATGTATTGGTTGAGTCAGTTTATATATGTTTATCAATCTCTACATATGCAACTTGGTCTAAATAGGCTGGTACGTACAGGTGTTTCCTGCATTTCAGATGGGCATATGGGAACTCCTCCCCTTCCCAATTATTAATTAAATAATTTAAATTTAAAGGTTTTTATCTGTGGATGTACAGATAAAGAGAGTAAAAGACAGCTCACTGCTCCAGAAGTTTGCAACAACCTGTATCAAACACAGCAAAGAATGATGGAAGATAACAGGAACAGCACTTGCAATGGGTTAATATGACAGAACTCCCTGCAACAAGCTATCATTAAACTCAGTGAACTTAAAAATTATATACATATTAGCTGTCAGCATGGACTGTAATGGACATGGAAAGACTGAACCCTTACACTCCTCCATTCTCCCCTAGCATCTTCAGTTCAATAAAGTCCAGAAGAAACTGTCTCCGTATGGTCCCAATGCCATTTCTACAAATTTTGATGTACCTTCTTCTGGTGTGGCTCATGCTATCCAGTGCTGGAGACCAGACAACGCATACCACAGAGCGCTAATCTGACCCGGTAGGCCAATGTCTGCATTCCTGTGCTTTTCTTTCATAAGTTGGGTTTACAGTTTGTAGGTATAAGGTTTTTACGCTTAAATAACACCAATTTCTGCCTAGCCAATTATTGGCTGAATATCACAGGCACCAAACTAGAAAGTGAAGCTTTTAGATGCGTAAGGAAGAGAGGCATTTACAAATTTGGTAAGAGGTGATCACTCACAGGGCAGCAATACAGAAGCGGCTTGTGGAGAAGGCAAAGCTGGTAAATATGGTTGGAATTATTGGCAAAGAAAGGGGTCTGATGATGGGATAAAATGAGAGACCACATTCAGGAAGGGACTCACACGTGAAGAAGGAACTACACTCTGCATCTTTCTCATTGTTGAAATTCTTGTCGCTGTAAAAATATTTATTAGCTCAAGTCAAATTCAGATGTGATTTAATCTGTGTAATCTCACTGAGGTTTCCTCCATTTCAGTATCTGCTACACCACTAATATGTACCAGTCAACTGGAAAAGCAGCCTTTTGACCTCTATTCAACAACCACAGCAACGATACCGTTCAAATGTCAATCTATCTAAAAACTAACTTTTGATGAAACTAGTTTCTCATTGACAATACTCAAAAGACAGCAGATCTGTAAAAGCATATTTACGGTTTTAGTAGCATGCAGTAGTAAGACGTCACTAGCATTCACCAACTCAATGCAACTGGACCATAATACAGGCAAATCAAAATATTTTAACAAACTTATTAGCATGAGAAAATGTCCAAACCAGCTTCAGCCGGGGTATATTCCCACCACCGGTATAAGCATGCTTCTCCAAGAGGCACTAAGCCATATCTAAAAACAGATGCAAGCCAATAAAGATGGGTAATTTCCACTATGCTGAGAAATGGTTTTAAATGTTTGGTTTCTTTCAGAAACCAAAGTATCCATTTCTTTGTCTGTACTGGGAGTTGGACAGATTCATACCTGCTTTGAAGATGAAGGTCCATAGGACAGAAAAGTAAAACTAGGCAAACTGATTCATAACAAAGAGCTTTTCACAGTCATTCAAGTTAAATCCAGGCACCAAAGCAGTGTGGGGCAGCTGGTACTGCTGCTGCACCTGCTGCAGCCAGCCAGCTACTTACAGTGACAAAGCAGGTACTCTTCCACTACCTAAATTCACATAGCTTCCTTACTTTACAAAGATTTAAAGAATAAGTATTCCTTGCAAAAAAACGAAAGCTTTGTCAAGGAAAGAGAGATACAGAAGTGTGTTCTGTTCTGTGTTTCTTCTTCCCATTACCATTTCTTCCGGGTTTTCAAAAACAGCTAGAAAGGATTCATTCTTAGCGCAGAAGGTCCGACTAGATGTCCAGTTTTTTTCTTCCTCTGAGATGAAATAACATTTCTTTTTGTAACCTATCCACTCGCTGGGGCAGTGTTCAGAAGGAAATGTCCAGAGTTTTACTACAAAGGAAAAGAGAGAACAAAATTTCTACCTGGTAAAATCTTAGCATTCATCAGCATAACTCAACCTAAAATGTAGATTTTTTGAAAGCCAATGCCACACTAGATGCCAGAAGAGAAGCCAAAGGAAGGGCAAGGGTCCTGATCTTCCCTGCCTTTCAGGCACCGTCTTCAGCTGAGAAATGTGAAAGTTGGGGGCTGCAGCCTAATTATTACGATCAGTAGAAAATAAGTAGGCTTTGGAAAACACTCCTGAATTTTAGAGAATTAGAGGCATTGACAATTGAAGATTTATACTCGACACATTTTAAATCCAGTAATAAACCTCACACTGTTAATTTATTGATCAAATTCATTTTAAGTAATGAAGTTGCTTGAATATCTACAACTGGTGAGATATTTCATGAAGACAAGTTGATTTGATTTTGTATCAGACCTTTAAGTGTTTGATAAATCTGTGTGAAGATAAGGAAATTAGGTGTTGATGTTAGATTGGACATTAGGAAAAATTTCTTTACTGAATGAGTGGTCAGGCCTTGGAACAGGCTGCCCAGGGAAGTGGTTGAGTCACCATCCCTGGAAGTATTTAAAAGACGTGTGGATGAGGCGCTTAGGGACATGGTTTAGTGGGCATGGTCATGTGGGATTGACGGTTGGACTCGATGATCTTAGAGGTCTTTTCCAACCTTAATGATTCTATGATTCTATGATATGATGCTAATGAAATTTCTCTGTTAATGAAAAGGTAATGAAGAGGTTTCTAATCAGCTACTCTCTTTGCTATATATAATTGGACACCCCTTAGCAAGTCACCTGTGAGCACTGCCCTCAGCCCCTCCAAGAATATGTGACTGATTCCATTTAAATAAAAGCCTAACAAAGCAAAAGAAAATCAACAGGGACAGATGTCACTACCGTCCTCCATTCATTTCCACATGTGTGCAGAGGACCTCACTACTATACCTGATGCTGTTGCAGGGGGCAGACCAAAGACATATTTAACGCAGAGATTCAAGAGCTCCCTGTGCAGGCGGGGCTGTGGAGGCTCCATTGAGATACACGTGCACCCAGTGACTTGGATACCTCAGGTAATACTGCAGGCAGCACAGCCTTTGCTCCTATAGAAGAGTTCTGCATGGGACAGCGGGAGCCATCTGGCCTCCACTGTGCCAGTGGGAGGTAGGGCTGACTTCTTCTTAAAAATACAGCATGCAACAGAAGTGGATTTTTAAAAACAAAAAGGCAGAATGATCCCCAAAGACTATTTGTGAAAAAGATAAGCTAGCTGTATTACGTAGTTGTGTTCCCCGTATGACAATAAAGGAGCCTTCAAGACCAGATATACGAGCAGCCCACACAATAAGCCTGGAGTCTATGCCTGGAGATGCAATGCTGACTTAGTGCACTAGCTGGTATAATCAGGTAAGTTACTGGTGATAAGCACAGACATGCATACGCCACATGCATGGTCAGGCAAGAAACACTCTTAAGAGTAGTGAGGATGCAGCAAAAAGAAAACAAAAAAGTTTACAGCTGAATCATCTGGATTTTATCCATAGGGAGAATTCTCTCTCCTTTTAAATTCTGCCTGGAGGTTATTCAACCTTATACTGACATCAAAACAACTGAAATAGTGATGAAAGTCCCAGGTTTTGAGACTCTGCAGGCACTGCAGAGTACTAACATTGGTGCGCTTGACTGCTGTGATCCTCGAGCCCAATAGTCAGAGGAAACTTATCTCAAATGGAAAATGTTCCAAAAACTTACAAGGTACAATGGTGGCGATGATGATGATGATGACCAGCAGCACAATTCCAACAAGTAGCCAACAGACTGTGAAAAAGAAGATCATTAATGGTTTTGTATATATGAGCACTTAGGCTCAGACTGTATTTCAGTATTAAGTGACACAGCAGCAGGATAGCCTTTCATTTAAGCTCCAAGTACGTAAATACAAAGCACTACGGAAGTCAAACAAGGCACCCTGAATTGACATTTATGTAACTGGACAGTTCAATAAAATGGCCAACTATCACCTAATTCACCTTTTTTTTGATCCATATACACCCTAAAGTTTTCTACATATGTGCAGATCCCTGTATAGCAAATTTAAACCTTCCAGTCCCAAGTTTATCATCTCTTCTATGTTTTGTAGACCTCTTAGCAATAACCCCTGGAGGCCGAAAACTCGTAGGTCATCACTAACCCCAATCAAGTTACATCCATGTTTGGAAAACAGGACAATGTTCTCATGCAATTCTAACATTAAAGGTTGAGATTCAGAGTATGGCTGCAGTCTTGAATCAAATGTATTTTCTCTTTGTCACAAGCTGCCCTTCACACACAAATTTCAATGCAGATATGTAAGCTCATCTGTTGTAAAGGCACAAGCTATTTTCTCTAACGAGGTTTGGCTTCACTTCCTACATCTTATCCAAGAGTATCTCATACAGGTAAACTACCACATGGAAAAATGCCTGTTTTCACACAAAAGGATCAAACATAAACAGTTCACACTTGGATCAAACCTAACAGTTATCTTAATTTTTGTGACAGCTTTGCCTAGAAGTAAACTCCCAGGTTTTGTCTTGTCCAAGCCAGGGGACCTGGAATTAGATTTGGAGCTAGACTTCAGACTTCCTGCAGGAAGGTGTCTTATCGAACACCAAAGAAAGAAATCTTACATTTTGGCTGCAATAACCACGCTTTACAGCGCCTCCCCATCCTCCGCAACCAGGCTGCCACTTCTTGTTTGACAGTAGTGGAGTCTACGTTCCCAACAGCTACTTGTACCATCCGGGTGGTCTCAGCCTCCTGTTCATCTTCAGACTCCCTCTCCAACTGGGAAACAAAGAAAGAAGCTATGTTTAATGAGTGCTTCCCCTACTTTCTATAAACGAGTGGAAATAGTAGAAAACCCAAAGCTACCTTAGATGTACCTGAGGGGATGAGGGCAGGGTAGACGGAGAAATGAGGAAACAAATCGAAAACGTGGAGCTTGTGCAACATATCTGAGGCCCACCGAAAGGAGAAGGTGGGCCTCAGATAAGTTGCACGTCTCCTCCTTCCCAGGGAGGGGGGCGATGGGGAATGAGGACTGTTAGTGGAGGGAAAGGGAAAGGCCAGAGCAGATGGGAACAATGTGATAGGGAAGGGATGGGGCATATCAAGGCAGGAGGGAAAGGCTGCAAAAGACAGAGCTTTCTGCTTCACCACTAGGGAGCTTAAAGTAGTTTTGTCTGCATGCAAAGTTCGGGCAATTTCCCAAGTGAGGCTTGAACCTGGTCTGCAGAGGGAAGTTCACTGTACCCTTTTATGCTCACTCCAATGAGTGATGTTTTCCTCACAGTTTTTCTTAAATCCCACTTTCAATGACATAAATTTAACAGAAAAAGTCACCCAGAAAAGAATATGCAGCTATAAACATTATTGTGTCAGTGCAGAAATGTCAATTCATCTTCATGAGTTAGCTTATAATAGGGGGGAAAAAAAAACCACTCCTCTTTAGAAAAGGCTTCAACACCTTTACTTTCATTACTGTTGTTATTATTTATGTTAATTGGCACATGCCTAAGATGCCTCCTCAACTCCACAAATTCATAACAGTAATTAGGTGCCTAAATATTTCTAAGAATCAGATTCCACCTGCGCTTGGTCCATCCTACAAAAGCAGAAGGAAACTAAGGCTTGGCATTACATTCTCCAAGAAGGTGCTCCTTCCCCAGAGACTCTTTCTGATTGCCCCGAACACATCCCCAAAACACTCTGTCCATTTTAGTGCCTGGATATTCATTGTTTGGGTACATTAATGTATGTTTGCTCATGGGCTGCGCCTCTTGCCTCCAGCGAGCATGCTACACTTGTTACTGTACCGAAAAAGCACTGGTTTTGACTCCAGCCACAGAGGACTTTCTCCTGAGCCTTCTCATCCACGCTAGGGAAAAAGCCTATTCCCTAGCCTTGGCTTTTGGGACGGAACAGTGAGCAACGCAGCCAGCTGGGGTACAGGTGAGCTACCCCTCTCTGTAACACTGGGCATTTCTTGAAGGCAGATGCTGGCAAAAGCGCTTCAAAGACCGTTTGGAAGACTGAAGAAAAACATGCAGTCAGCAATTTCTCACTGAGCCACAAAAAATATTTCCATTTCTGAGAGCTTATTTAGCTAAAGAAGTTTCCTCTCACTTTTTCCCGACCAACTTTTTCCTTTGGAGGAAACACGATGGGAGCTCTGTTCTAGGCCACAAGACAACTGCAAGTGAACCACGGCGACCCAAGCCGCCACCCCCCCCCCGCTTTGAACAAGCTTTACTCCTCATCTTCCTCCGCTTCGGCTTCACCGTCGGCGGGGGGTGCACAGGGGACCGAGCCGCCGCAGGAGCAGCCCCCCACCTTCGCCCGGCGCTGCGGGCAGGAGGCCTCCGGATGCCGGCCACCGCCGCCGCATGCGTGCGGGGAACCAGCGGCCCCGCCGGCCGCCCCGCGGGCACGAAACCGGCCTCCGCCGCCGCCAGGCCGGCCCGGCCCTTCCCGCTGCTTCTGCGCCCGCTTGGCCCTTCCCCACCCCGCTGCCCGGGTCCCCACCCGCCCCTTACCGGCCCCGTCCCGTCGAGGCCGGCGCCCTGCATGGCGCCGCGCCTGCTCGGCTGCAGGCACCTCCCGCGGGTGAAACCGAAAGGGAGCGGCGGGCTTCCGTCCCGCGGCGGCGATGGAGGGAGCAGGCGGCGGCGAGGTCTGGTGTTCCCCGTCCTGGCGCCGGGATGAGCTGCGGCGGCTGCGGCGGCTGCGGCGGCGGTTCTTCGCCGACCCGCTGCTGGCCCGGCTGCCGCCCGGGGACGGGTCCCCCGCGGCCCGGCCGTCGGTGGTGCCGATGGGGCCGATGCGGAAGGGATGGCGGCGGCTCGGGACGGCGGCGGCTCACCGGAGACGCGAAGCGCGGCCGCGTGAGTCAGGCGGGAGGGGACGGGAGGGGACGGGAGCTGCGGCGAAGCGCCGGCCGTGCCCGGGAGGCGCGGGGTGGGATGGGGCGGGGCACCGGTCGTCTCCCCTGGGCGCTACCGTGGGCATGAAGCACTCGGAGGGGCGGTATTCTGCGAGTATTTCTGTGGGATCTGGCAATTTAGTACCTTTGGTAATTTAGTACCTAGCACGAAACCGGCCTCCGCCGCCGCCAGCCCGGCCCGGCCCTTCCCGCTGCTTCTGCGCCCGCTTGGCCCTTCCCCACCCCGCTGCCCGGGTCCCCACCCGCCCCTTACCGGCCCCGTCCCGTCGAGGCCGGCGCCCTGCATGGCGCCGCGCCCTGCTTGGCTGCAGGCACCTCCCGCGGGTGAAACCGAAAGGGAGCGGCGGGCTTCCGTCCCGCGGCGGCGATGGAGGGAGCAGGCGGCGGCGAGGTCTGGTGTTCCCCGTCCTGGCGCCGGGATGAGCTGCGGCGGCTGCGGCGGCTGCGGCGGCGGTTCTTCGCCGACCCGCTGCTGGCCCGGCTGCCGCCCGGGGACGGGTCCCCCGCGGCCCGGCCGTCGGTGGTGCCGATGGGGCCGATGCGGAAGGGATGGCGGCGCCTCGGGACGGTGGCGGCTCACCGGAGACGCGAAGCGCGGCCCCGTGAGTCAGGCGGGAGGGGACGGGAGCTGCGGCGAAGCGCCGGCCGTGCCCGGGAGGCGCGGGATGGGATGGGGCGGGGCACCGGTCGTCCCCCCTGGGCGCTACCGAGGGCATGAAGCACTCGGAGGGGCGGTATTCTGCGAGTATTTCTGTGGGATTTGGCAATTTAGTACCTTTGAAAATGGAGTCGAGTTTTAGAAGTACAGAAGCTCCGAGGTGTGCAGTCGTTTCAGGGGTGGTAGGTGCGAGTGTTTGGAAAATCTTAATGAAGTTAATGTATCTCTACATGGGGTTTTTTTGGCCTGAGTCTTCAGTTCCTTACATGTGCTGTATTCCCTGACGTGCGTTAATATTTATTTCTCTCCGTAGATACGCGTTCCCACCTCTCGTTCCAGAAAAGAATTGCAGGAATTGCCATTGCTGTTGCTGTGATTTTACTCTTAGCGTGGATTACCTTAAGTGAGTGCATTTTTTTCAAAAAACCTAGCTCTGGAAAGAGAAATTCAGTACGCCTCTCTTTCGTTGTGCTGCCTCTTCGTTGCTGAGGGGCAAGAGGTATTTCCGCTGGTTTTCAGCTCTCCCCCAGCCACACTGTCATGGCGGCTGTTACAGAGAGATTAGCATCCAGAAAAGGAAAGTGAAACTACATTGTGCTACGGCTTGTCCTTAGTTGCTTCTGGTAGCATTAAACTGACTTAATTTTTAAAATTTTCTGCAGGATTTTGTTGTACTGCAGCATGGCAAAATGCTGAGGAATGACAAAGCCGTAAGCGGAGTTAGGGAGGCAGTACTGACTTCTTAACTTGGCTTGGCTGTGGCCTGTAGAGTTATTTTTACAGCTGAGTACATTGAACCAGAACCAGTTTCGGATCAAATTTTAGCTGCTTCACAGTCGATAACTAGTGTCTATGTTTGCACTCTTTGTCAAAGACAGCCTTCTGCCCTGACGTTCTCGCCCGTGGTGTCTCCGGTGTAGCTGGAGCTTTGCGCTTGCACGTGCCGGAGTCGGTTTGCTGGCACATACCCAGCGTGTGAGCATGTAATCAGGGATTACTGGACACACCGTAGCTGGTATAACTGGAAAAAACTATGACTGAGCACAACCCTTCAGTTGTATTATGTTCACCCATCTCCCGCTTAATTCAGTGCAAGTCGCAGATATTTTTAAGCTGAAGGAAGCAGGTCCAGAATTTGTAAATGTGTATACAATTGTATTTTAAATATGTAATGATGAGTAAGTGACTTTCTCTTCATTTCTTCATTTGAACAAAAGATCTACGTAAATTACCACAGCTGGAGCCGTGCCCTGATGACTGGCTGTATTACAAGAAGAAGTGTTACTATCATTCAGGAGCCATGGCAGATTGGCATTCCAGTCAGGAGTCCTGCTCTGCCTACGGAGCTTCCCTTGCAGTGATTGACAGCCACCAAGAGCTGGTAAGGTGTCCAGCATCTTGAATTCGGTGTTATGTCTGCTGCCCTGTAACTCCATCACTTGTTCCCTTGTATAGCTTAAAACCCAGCATACTGTCTGGCAGACTTGTTTGTGGCGAGTCGGTACAACCTACAGACTTTTTCAGCGTGACGTGGTCTGTTCACTAAAATCCGCCGTAGAAATTCTGTTATTATCTTAGAGGGTATTTCAGAAATTTAAAAGGCAAACTATGTACAAATTAAAAGTAAAGTTTGAAAGAATATAAACATGGAGTTGTGACTCCTAATTATTAATAAGGTGTGGTTATTTTTTTGAACTGGCAATTTATGTGTGCATTTTCAGCTAGGCAATTTGTCTTGTACTCTCCCCTCACACCCTCTTGATGTTCATTCCCTCTCCAGGGTACCCAAAAGTACAGTCAACAGCAATTCCCATGCAAAATATAACCTCTAAACTGATTTTGAGTTTACAGACCACTGATGCACATGTATGTGTTTTATCTTCTTGAAACTCTTTAAGGACACAGTTCTTTTAAAGGGTGCTTTCTTTAGCATAACAAATGGTTTAGTGGCCAACTGAGGAATAGAAATGTGTTGTTAGTTCTGTGCAAAATAGTCAATTTCTCTGTTTCCACAAAAGGCGAAGACAGGCTGTGGTTATATGATGCTGGGACCCATGGTATTGAAAATACCGGGTTCGTGCAGTAAGTTCTACCTGTGTTTTTTGTTGTTTTCAAACCATTTTTCTTTTTACTATGTTCTTTAAATCTCCCGTAGTGTCCTACCAATTCAGGGTGTTCTGTATGGCTCAGAAAAACAAAAGAAAATAGCACTATAGCAAATGTGTTGTCAGAGGTGACTGTAGGATCATAAGGAAAGAATTGAGAAAGTATTTTATTCGTACTGCAGATGGTAAACTACATGTGTGCCCTCGAACGTCCTGGAGTTTGGGTTTAGGTAGTCCCAACTGACTTTACAGTCAGGAATATAAGGAACAGGAAAACAGAACGAACTCATATACTTACGATACGATTAGTGTCAAGAGTAAAAGTGTGAAAATGGGGAAGTTGGGGGATTTTAAATGTGTGACTTGAATTTGAGAGAGATGCAACGTAACTGACACTCAAGGAATTATGGTGATATAACACAGTCAAGGCAACCTGTGCCGAGTCAGGCACTGTGTCCCCGCTAAATACAAGTCCTCGTACTGAAACGTCATTCTCCTGGTGATACAGTGAAACCATTGTACTAGTGTGTAATGTGATATGGTATGTCTAATGACATATGTGGATGTTTTTAATGACAGGGTGGGACAGGGTATAGGTGGATGGTCAGTAACATTGCATGACTACCAGCTAAATAGCTGGGACCTCACTGACTATTAGTAATGGATCTAGGGCTTCCTTTAGTATTTCATCTAATTAAATTTAGCGGTAAAATATCAGTAACCTGTGGAAAAAAAAGTCCACTATTGCATATTCTGTGACACAGTTTATATCTGTGCAGTTTTTATACTATATAACCATAATCATAAAAAAATCTAATAGCCATATGTTGTTTTATTCTGTGTTTTGTCTAGAACTTCATCATGTATCGAATACGCATAACAGACTTCTGGATTGGGCTGCGCAGTAAAGGAAACAAATTCTTGTGGGTGAATGGAGAATCATTTGACACAAACTTGTGAGTTTTCTTTCAAATACACTATGCAGTTGGAGAGTCAGTAGCTTTTTTGTCCAGGTAGAAAGGTTATTCTGTGTTACCTATTCCACTATAAATAAACTGGCATATATTACCAAATGAGGGCTGTTCTATGGCTGTAAAAATGCTAATGCTATCCTAATAAAACTAGTTATGTCTCCAGAGAAGTGAGGAAGGGGCATCATTGCCTGCTTTTTCATGCAGCTGTTAGGTTATGCCTAGAGTAACTTGTTTCTGTACAATCCCACCATATGAGATGGATAACATTTGCCTTATTAGGAAGAATTACCAATGTTAGACATTACGAATTGTTTGAATTAGCTTGCTCTGTTGGTCTTGCAGGGTTCAACACTCAGCCAGTATAGACAGGGCCTCTTAAGACCAACTGAGGTGCTCAGGACCATGTTGGAAGGTCACTGGGCTGGGTGGTTGTGCCTCAGGAGGCATCGCTTTTGCCCACTTTATATCCCGGAGACTGGCTTTCTTTACAGCCCCATCCTGTGTATTCTGCAGAGACTCAGCAAAATTAGTGAGAAGAAGTGGCAGGGCCCCACTCCGTACTGGAGGAGTACTGCTGCCATGGGTCCCTCTGGGATCCTCTTTCTCCTGCTCTGGAGAATTGTGCCTTTTGTGCTCACAACACATTATAGACTGTGAAGTACAAGTACATGTGGTACATCTCTGTGGGGATCAAAGCAGCTTGTTTTAATAGAAGGTGCATCAGAGCATCACCATGCATTTCACGTGCACGTGAATTCTGATCCTCCCAGCGAGAAGCAGGGCTCATTTTAAATCGTTCTCCAGTTTGTCCTCTGCAGTCTTTAAGACCCAGTTTTACAAAGAAAAATAAATAGGTCTTCTAATTTTTAGACCGAAGTTCTGCTCTAATTTTTATTTTTCTCTTGGTGTTTTAGATTTCACGTCAATATAACAAATGATGGAGACTGTGTCCATATAGATTCAGCCGTCATCTCTACCAGAAGGTGCTCCTCACTCAGGAACTGGCTTTGCACCATTGGTCAGTTTAATCCCAAGACAAGCTCTTAATAGGAACAGCTGGCTGTGTAAATACAGAGACTTTCTCCACGAGAAGCTGGAATTCAAAATACCGAAAGTCCTTGCTGTAGGAGGTCCAGAGGGGCAAGAGGTGCTGTGGCGAGGATCATATCCAAACTTCTCCAAGAGAAGCATTACAGGGAGTAATAGTGACTCCATGAGAAAGAGGTAATTGGTTAAGAAGTGGCAGTACCGAGGCAAAACGAGGATACAACGGCTGTTGCAAGGAACAGAAGCTGCTTCTTGGTAATACAGTTTCATTGCTGAAACTGCTGAAGGACGTGGCAATGGATACTTTTCTTGAGAACTCTTCACAATTGCAAAACAATTTTTTAGGGCAGCTAAAAACATTGTTAGATGGACATGAAGGTCTTACTGAAAATGCAATGCATAGTGAACCCAATGATGGTCACTATGTTGTTCACTATAATGTTCCATCCTTTCTTGGAAGCGGGGGGGAAACATTGCTACCGAGGACGAGGATAAGGCTGAGGTACTTAATGCCTTCTTTGCCTCAGTCAGCCCAGTTATCCTCAGGGTATTCAGCCCCCTGAGCTGGAAGACAGGGACGGCGAGCAGGATAAACCCCCCATAATCCAAGAGGAAGCAGTTAACAACCTGCTACGCCACCCGGACGCTCACAAGTCTATGGGGCCGGATGGGATCCACCAGAGGGTACTGAGGGAGCTGGTGGAGGAGCTTGCCGAGCCGCTCTCCATCATTTACCAGCAGTCCTGGTTAACAGGGGAGGTCCCAGACGACTGGAGGCTCGCCAATGTGACGCCCATGTACAAGAAGGGCCGAAGGAGGATCCGGGGAACTACAGGCCGGTCAGCCCGACCTCGGTGCTGGGGAAGATCATGGAGCGGTTCGTCTTGAGGGCGCTCACAAGCTGTGTGCGGGACAACCAGGGGATCAGGCCCAGCCAGCACGGGTTCATGGAAGGCAGGTCCTGCTTGACCAACCTGATCTCCTTCTATGACCAGGTGACCCGCCTGGTGGATGAGGGAAAGGCTGTGGATGTGGTCTACCTGGAGTTCAGTAAAGCCTTTGACACTGTCTCCCACAGCATTCTCCTAGAGAAGCTGGCGGCTCACAGCCTAGACAGGTGCACTCTTCGCTGGGTAAAAAACTGGCTGGATGGCCGGGCCCAGAGAGTTGTGGTGAACGGAGTTAAATCCAGTTGGTGGCCGGTCACGAGCCGTGTTCCCCAGGGCTCCATTTTGGGGCCGGTCTTGTTCAATATCTTTATCAACGATCTGGATGAGGGGATCGAGTGCTCCCTCAGTAAGTTTGCAGACGACATCAAGTTGGGTGGGAGTGTTGATCTGCTCGAGGGTAGGAAGGCTCTGCAGAGGCATCTGGACAGGCTGGATCGATGGGCTGAGGCCAACTGTATGAGGTTCAACAAGGCCAAGTGCCGGGTCCTGCACTTGGGCCACAACAACCCCATGCAACGCTACAGGCTTGGGGAAGAGTGGCTGGAAAGCTGCCCAGAGGAAAAGGACCTGGGGGTGCTGAGTTACAGCCAGCTGAACATGAGCCAGCAGTGTGCCCAGGTGGCCAAGAAGGCCAACGGCATCCTGGCCTGTATCAGAAATAGCATGGCCAGCAGGAGTAGGGAGGTGATCGTGCCCCTGTACTCGGCACTGGTGAGGCCGCACTTCGAATCCTGTGTTCAGTTCTGGGCCCCTCACTACAAGAAGGACATGGAGGTGCTGGAGCGTGTCCAGAGAAGGGCAACAAAGCTGGTGAAGGGCCTGGAGCACAAGTCTTATGAGGAGCGGCTGAGGGAACTGGGGTTGTTTAGTCTGGAGAAGAGGAGGCTGAGGGGAGACCTCATCTCTACAACTACCTGAAAGGAGGTTGTAATGAGGTGGGGGTCAGTCTCTTCTCCCAAGTAACCAGCGATAGGACGAGAGGAAATGGCCTCAAGTTGCGCCAAGAGAGGTTTAGACTGGACATTAGGAAAAAATTCTTTACTGAAAGAGTGGTCAAACATTGCAACAGGCTGCCCAGGGACGTGGCTGAGTCACCATCCCTGGAAGTATTTAAAAGATGTGTAGATGAGGCACTTGGGGACATGGTTTAGTGGCCATGGTGGTTGGACTTGATGATCTTGCAGGTCTTTTCCAACCTTAATGATTCTGTGATTCTATGTGGTTTTTTCCTGTTTTCTATGGAACTCGGTAATTCTTTGTCTGAGAACTTTCAGTTTGTCTGTGTGGTAAGTGGGTCAGATTTCATAAGGTGTTTTGACTTCCCTCCCATTCTTTTTCCATGGGGTTTTCAAATGTGATTGGTATGTAATATCCAAGGATATAAATGGGAGCTTTGTAAACCAGGAAGGCAGATAACAACTAGGTCTTCTAGCAAATGGCACTGCTGTTATGGGGCATATAGAGTGGGACAGATTACAAATATTCTTCTCTGTCCCTCTGGACTGATCTGGAAACATGACTGCTACTTCCAAAACTTCCCTGAATATGTGGCTGCAATAGGAAAGCTCCCAGACTGAATCACGGACAACTGTCGTTTTGGGAGGGCTGACGAAGTCATCTGGATTTAGAAGGGGAGAGACATGTATATCTAGCATGGAAAGGGTTCTAGGGCAGCTTAAAGTGAGGTGCTGTGGTGTTTATCTGTTTGCCTGTGCAGGGGGAAAAAAAGCTTTTATTGTCTCCAGCATGGCTATTTTATCAAATGACTTGTATGGGCAAGGATAGTTTAACAGTCCATGGGATAGATGCACTAGAGCTAAATAGCATAGCACCCTGAATTAATCTGTTTAAATTCATGGTATGACGACCTGAAAATGGCAGTGGGGGCATGGGAGGCTAACCTGGAAGATCTGTGGTTGGTGCCTGTCAGGTCACTCTTAGGTTCAGCAGATACCTGTACAGTGACTACTTCCCAAGGTACATGATTTACAATGGGTGGTTATTGCCTTTAAAAATGTGTAACCAGAAGAAAGGCCTTTTAAGGTAGGAAAATGTTCTAGTCCGGCAACAATACCGAGTTAAGCTCAGAGAAGCTCATGGGGAAGATGAAGAGTCTGCCATATTGATCTTCAAAGAAATGGGAAGAAGAAATTGCAAATTGCTATAAATACTGCACTTGGTATTTATCCAGAAGAGGTACTCCTTTGGAGGGAAAGAAGTAGGTGAGACAAGAAACTAGAACAGAGTATTCAATATATCTTCATTCCCCATGATAGTTCCCCAAGAAAGCACGAGAACAGACGGGGCAGCACCTTGTAAGGAACCGTGGACAGGGCTCAGATTGCCAGGGTAGGGACCTATTTCCCACCAAAAGTGCAGTTAAAAGAGTCAGCATGAAGTACTAGACAGGGTGAGAAGTCCGTTTTGATGTCTCTCTTGTAAATTTGTAAATTGAAAGCAATTGCCTTGTAAATTTAAATTGCCTTTTACAATTTAAATTGCCTTGTAAATATGCCAATAAATACTTCCAGCAATTGCTCCCTGCAATGCTTTGGGTCTCTGTTTTCGGTTGAGTTTCCTCCTCTGCTTTAGGTTTGTGGTGGTCCAAGACTGCGTTGTTTAGCTTAGGATACCTACTTCCTTACGGGTGTTTAGTTACTGTCAGAAGGTGAGCTCAGAACATTTTTCAACAGTGAAATTCACAAACTCTGTGTAGGACCATGATGCGGTCTGTGAGTTCATCACGAGCCTGACTGACTCTGAAGGACCCCATTTCGTCTCAATGGATCCGTTGATTTCCCGGCTTGACCTCGGACCTGTCCTGATCATCTGGATGCTTGGCTGAGCCAGGCTACTGAATGCATCTTCCCTGCTTGCATTAAAAGTCTCACATGGCAGCTAAATTACAACTAATTGCTAATAGCTAATTAAAATAGCTTCAAGAAAACTAAAACCCATGTGAATGTCCCCTTGTTTTAAGCTTTTTTTGTCAAGGAAAACTTGTACCAGTGTTCTGAGCTTCTCAGGCGAAGTTAGGTGAGGAACATGGCAACAAAGTCATACAAGAAGTGATTCTGTAATGCACTCCAACGGGTGAATTGCTGAATGCAGTTTCCTTTTAAGCTTTCAATGAGAGTAGCAACCCACAAAAACAGAAGTTTAAAATAAGGCTTGGATAAATATAATTGCTGTGTACATGTGCTGGATTATTTAACCACTGTGGTTAAAATTGAAATGGGCTGGATGGGTACTTTATATCTTGCTCTTCTAGGTTATAAACTTCTTGTGTAGTGAGCTCTGGCAGGCAGATGAGTTTTCACTGGATGATCTGCACAGAATCCAACATACTTGTCTGTGATCAATTAATACAATAGTAATTAGATTTGTTATAACAATTAAATTACATGCATTTTCAAAAGTAGTTTCCCAATTCACCAAATAACATTTTCCAGCTCGCAAAGTATGAAATTCCCCTGTGATTCCCTTGCGCTTCCCTACCACGCTTGGACATGCTGTGAACATTGTCAATTCCCAATGGATTCATGCTAGCCCTAATTCTGTAACTGATGGAAAAGTGAAGATTTTCATTCAAAAGAATTGACTGGTACAGGCAAATAAACCCAGCTGGTGAGAAATAGTCAGTAGTCGGAAGTTTTGCACAATGCTGAACTCCAGAGGAAGAGCAGAAGTTTGTGCGAGCTTAATTTCCTGCCCTGCAAATCCGTGGCCTCTTCCAACAGCAAGTCTAAAATAAAGTCAGTCTCCGTTTCAGCAGGACTAGGTGGCAGGTTTCGTGAGTTTGAAGGTTTCATTGAAAACCCTTGAACTGTTCTGGATGAAGCTGTGGCTGCCCTACTACCTTCTCATGCAAAAGAGAGTTAAAAATACACTTTTAAAAAATAACGCAGAGATTAAATGTTAAAGCAAATAATTGTCTGGGTGCTTTCCCCCCCCCATTTGTGCATACTGATCCAGATCAAAAGTGTATCTCCATCTTGTTTAAAATGCTGTACTGTCTTAAAAAATAGATACAGTTACTCACAATAAGTGGGCAAAAATACCAAAATATGACAGAAGAAAGTTCTACATCTACGGAATGTTTTATTTAACCTGAATTTTTTCCCACTTTTTCATCTCACTGAGGCCCTTCCCTTCCTCCCCTTCCCCCCTCACCCCTCAGGATTTATCTTTTGCTCCTGCCAAAACCATTATACCATGATCTCGCACCATGTTAAGGCCAGGTCTGCACTGGTATAGATACTGTTGTATTTCATCATGCCTGGCCCAACTTTGTCTCGGGCGAGGCATGAGTATCTTGCTTTTACACCTCTCAAGTTGCAAACCACACGCACAAGTGTTTACGCTGGCTTCGTGCTTGTGGGAAATCTAACCCAGTGGAAAGGTACCGCGGCATGGACATGCACAGCCTGATTGGGTGTGAAGTCTGCCAAAACACCACCCAGAAAAAAGCATCTGTCTCTTGCTGCTGCTTCTCCTTAGCCCTTACTGGGGAGAAAGAGGCAGGGAGAGAGCAGGGTGCACAAGGCAGACCTGCAATATGGAGCTTTACCGAGTAAAATCACTCCTGGCTTCAGCCATGCCTGTCCCACCTGCAGAGCTGCTGGACTGGATGCCTCTTGGTCCAGGACAGCTCTTGAACCCTTGGATGCTCTACAGTATCTCCACAAGGCAGGAGATACCAGTGATGCAGCTGTCTCTAGGCAGGGGGGACTCATACTCCTCGTGGCCATTCCCTGAGTCAGGCTGGCTGGAGTCCACTTCTCCTCTCCATCGTCCCCAGACAGGCTGGGCCCTGCTTCTGCACAGCCGTTTCCACACCAACCTCTTTAGCAACTGCTTCCAGTCACTTCTGCTTCCTTTTCCAGGCTGCGGGGAGAGAAAAGAGGCTTTAAGTACCAGTGATGAGGAGGAGGAGGAAGGACAGATCTTCACAGTCTGACAGGGAAGGATTAAAGTAAGGGTGCCATGAAAGGCTTGATGAAGGACTTGCTGCTTCCAGTTGAGATGGAGAAAGGTTTGTACTTCAGGCATGGTTGATGTGCAAGGTGACCTTTAAGAAGTCTGGGCTGAACTCACGACACAGCTGCCAAGGTAGCGTCCCGTGTATGCTCACCATTCACTGTGGAAAGGAAAGTAGCCGTTAATTACCTTTGGAAACCGGTGACCCTTAGTGGTCACCTCAGCTGCCTATGGCCGGTCAGCCCAGTGCTGGGCAACTGACAGCTGGAGATGCTGTGGATTGGTGGATACTCTGTCCACAGTGGATACCCTGGTTGAGTTGAAACCTCCCAACTATTCAATTAATCCATGGGGGAGAAGAGAAGCTCTGCCCCTGCAGCTGGTCTCGGGCAGATAGGTACAGGGAGCGTATTCCCTCTCCTGTCTCCATACTGCGCTGCCCTGGCCAGGAAGCGACATATATGGATCCCGATAGTGCCTTCATATCGTTCAGGTGCCCCTGCACAGCTGAACAAGGTTGCACAGTGTGCATTTGCCTGGCTGAAATCTGGACGCTGATCACCAGCTATGGCTTGCACAGCACGTGCTGTGTCCCTTGCTGTGGCCTTGCCGCCCTCCTCAGGAGATGAGATGATGTACTACACCAGCAAAGCAAATTTGCTGCGCCTATCTTGAACAATTGAAGCAGAATAAATGTCTAATTCAGTCAATGAAGTTTCCCTCCCTCCATGACTTGGGCTCCCCAAAGGACTTGGCCAGACCAAGGATGTCACATCCAGGGCAGGCCTCAGAGCAGAGGACAGGGGAACAAAAGTGGTTGCTCAGCTGGTTCACTGTCTTTAACTATTTTGCGCACGCCTTTCCAGATACCATGGGAAATTAGCCAGCATTAGCAAAGGAAGGAAATACAGGGAAAGGTAGGAGTAGCTGTCTTTCTCAACAAATTCACTTTTGGTGTTTCTTAACATTTATGGAATATGTATATCTAAGTGCTTTCTTCTAAGCTATTGGAGCCATTCACGCTTTAGTTGATTGAAACAGAAGGACAGCAACCCCTGAAACAATAGGGGGCTTTATTCATTGTAGAATTACAGTTTTATCTCTTTTAATTCCTTAATATGTAAATAATACTTGTTCAAAATTATACAATCAAAAATAAGTTATCCAAGCTTGCAAATGATAGTTTAGGTGAGCTGAGCATAGGACGGAACAGAATTCATATGTCATGATTTAACCTGGCAGGCAGCCAAATACCGCGCAGCTGCTCGCTCACTCCCCTCCTCCCCCCAGCGGGACAGGGAGAGAATTGGAAGGGTAAGAGTGAGAAAAATTTGTGGGTTGAGATAAAGACAGTTTAACAGAACAGAAAAGGGAAAATAATAATAAGAATCATCATCATCATCATCATCATAGAATATACAAAATGAGTGATGCACAATGCAATTGCTCACCACTCGCACTGACCGATAACCAAGTAGCGATCACTACTTCCTGGAACATGCCTGCTATTCATATACTGAATATATACATATATGGAATACCACGTTAGCCAGCTGGGCTGTGCTCCCTCCCAATGCTTGTTTGTTTGTTTGTTTGTTTTTAAAGCTGAATGTCCTTGACCAGCAGGGTACTTAGCAACAACTGAAAACATCACTGTGTTATCAACATTCTTCTCATACTAAATCCAAAACACAGCACTAGGAAGAAATTTAACTCTATCCCAGCCGAAACCAGGACAGTATCCACCCCTTATTCTATACCATTTATGTCAGGCTTAGGTTTCACATTTTCTAATAGAATCATAGAATTGTTTGGGTTGGAAGGGACCTTTAAAGGTCACCTAGTCCAATTCCCCTGCAGTGAGCAGGACATCTTCAGCTAGATCAGGTTGCTCAGAGCCCCGTCCAACCTGACCTTCAATGTTTCCAGGGATGGGGCATCTACCACCTCTCTGGGCAACCTGTTCCAGTGCTTCACCACCCTCATTGTAAAAAATGTCTTCCTTATATCTAGTCTGAATCTACCCTCTTTTAGTTCAAAACCATTCCCCCTTGTCCTGTTGCAACAGGCCCTGCTAAAAAGTTTGTCCCCATCTTTCTTATAAGCCCCCTTTAAGTACTGAAAGGCTGCAATAAGGTCTCCCCAAAGCCTTCTCTTCTCCAGGCTGAAAAACCCCAGCTGTCTCAGCCTTTCTTCATAGGAGAGGCATTCCATCCCCCTCATCATTTTCGTGGCCCTCCTCTGGACCTGCTCCAACAGGTCCATGTCTTTCCCACGCTGAGGGCTCCAGAGCTGGACGCAGTACTGCAGGTGGGGTCTCACCAGAGCAGAGCAGAATCACCTCCCTCGACCTGCTGGCCACGCTTCTTTCGATGGAGCCCAGGGTACGGTTGGCCTTCTGGGCTGTGAGCGCACATTGCTGGCTCATGTCCAGCTTTTCATCAACCAGTTCCCCCAAGTCCTTCTCGGCAGGGCTGTTCTCAATCCCTTCATCCCCCAGCCTGTATTGATACCGGGGGTTGCCCCAACCCAGGTGCAGGACCTTGTACTTGGCCTTGTCGAACCCCAGGAGGTTCATACGGGCCCACTTCTCGAGCTTGTCCAGGTCCCTCTGGCGTGTCAACTGCACCACTCAGCTTGGTGTCATCTGCAAACTTGCTGAGGGTGCACTCGATCCCACTGTCTATGTCACTGATGAAGATATTAAACAGTACTGGTCCCAGTATGGACCCCTGAGGGACACCACCTGTCACCGATCTCCATCTGGACATTGAGCCATTGACCACTACCCTCTGGATGTGTCCATCCAACCAATTCCTCACCCTCTGGACAGTCCACCCATCAAATCCATATCTCTCCAGTTTAGAGAGAAGGATGTTGTGGGAGACCATGTAAAAGGCCTTACAGAAGTCCAGATAAACGACATCTGTAGCCCTTGCCACGTCCACTGATGTAGTCACTCCATCATAGAAGGCCACTAGGGTGGTCAGGCAGGACTTGCCCTTGGTGAAGCCATGCTGGCTATCTCGAATCACCTCCCTGTCCTCCATGTGCCTTAGCATAGCTCCCAGGAGGATCTGTTCCATGATCTTCCCAGGCACAGAGGTGAGACTGACTGGCCTGTAGTTCCCCAGGTCTTCCTTTTTTCCCTTTTTAAAAATGGGGGTTATGTTTCCCCTTTTCCAGTCAGCAGGAACTTCACCGGCCTGCCACGACTTCTCAAATACGATGGATAGTGGCTTAGCAACTTCATCTGCTAGTTTCCTCAGGACCCGCGGATGGATCCCATCAGGTCCCATGGACTTGTGCACCTTCCTTAGGTTCCTTAGATGGTCTCGTACCTGATCTTCTCCTACAGTTTGCCTTTTTAATCCCATATCCAAACTAGGAGAGCATGGAATAAGAATAAGAATAAGAATAAGAATAAGAATAAGAATAAGAATAAGAATAAGAATAAGAATAAGAATAAGAATAAGAATAAGAACCAACTGCTGTGTTTCCTGCAAGAATAACACAGCAGTATTAGAGCTTTCAGTTTGCCTATTCAAAATTTCGTTAATATATTTTCCTAGGAATTTTGTCTGAAGTACCACTGCTTCTAGTGGTATTTCACAACAGTTGAGTTTTTTTAATGAATCACAAAACCTTTAAAATCAAGGCTTTTTTAAACATTGTGTATAAAATACTGCATTACTTTTTGGCAGAGGCAGCTGATTATTAATTTCAACCCAGTGTCATGTCCTTGACATTAGTGCCATTTATGATATACACTCAGGCAGACTGCTCTACTTAGACTTTGGAAGATCTTAAAATGTTTGAAATAAGGTTTGTCACATGCAGTCTTGCCTGAAGCTTTCTCCTGATAACTACAGAAGGAAACAGTATTGTGTCTCTAGTCTCCCAATCACACTGGGAATCCACTCAAAACACTCTCCACACCCAGGCTGTTGTTGCTCGTACTAAAAATCAGCAGGAGCTGGCAGAGAACTAAACAGAGAAAAGTCCATGCATTAACACTTCCCTTGCCTCTGATTACTACAAAAAGAATGAATTTTACCTGAATGTGTTGCAGTACAGCATCGTACTTGGTCTTAGTCTTTTCACTAAGTACTTGTGTGAGACAAAAATCAAGTTGTGGACAGTCTAATAAATAATAGTAAAAAAACTTTCCACTACTTTTGAATGCATTCTTAAGAGAAATGTTGGTCAGAAGCAATAGTAAAAGTATTTCCCTATTCCCTTTCTAGGAAAACATAGAATTCTTAAGGGAAATGGTGGCTAATTATGAGATGGCAGGTCCTCCATCCTCCTGAAAATATAGGATTTATTTCCCAGGCATATGGTTTGCATCTGCCACCTCACACAGATTGCTTAAAAGAAAAAAAGAAAAAAAAAAAAGACTCTCTTAAATTAATCTCAGGGACTGTTATTTTGCTTGTTCAGCTCTAGTCAGCTCTTCTGCTTATGCTCAGAAGTTGAAAACTTAAAGTGAGACAGTAGGTTATATCTGTGGAGATTTAGATACATGTTATGTACTTGTTTTGGATATAAATCATATGAATTTATTTTCCATCATGAAGAGTTCAAAACCATGAAAAAATTAATTTAAAAAATCATGAAAAGAAAAAGTTGAGAAAGGATTTCCATAGACTGTCCTGTTCCTACTCTGCCCTTCATGGAACAACAACCCTTCATGGTCTGTTTAGCCAAAGATCTTGAGACATGCACTGTGGTCTTCGACACCCTCCTCCACCTCTGCTACCATCGTCACTCGTCACAGGATATGGCTATTGCACGGTTGTCCACAATACTGGCTCCTCATTTCCCCCACACTTCTGTCCCACATCAGGATTGGTTTAAACTGCTTAAGCTTATCCTCCAGTTACAGAGGTGCAGTTATATCCCAGTATCTCTACAATACTTTACTGTGTTGGTCTTGGTTAGGAAAAGCTTACTGCTAAGTCGTCTGCGCTTCGGGAATTTATAGCCAATACTCACCTCATCCACCCCTTTTTTCTCCTTCAGACTCTAGCTATCTCTGACAAGTTATTTTATGCAATTCATAAAACTTTTAAAAAAGGCTACATAAGCATATAAAATTGTCTTCAGTTTAAATGGAATAGAATTTCTGATATATTTTATGGTGCAGTAGAGACATCTAGTGACTATTTTGTGTTATTAAAATGCAAAGAATTAATGTAAGAGGGCAAAAGACCTCTTCCAAACCCTTGAAATATCGTTCTAGTAACAGGTACATCTTTACATGCTCTCCCCAAATTCACTGACAAAATAATTTTGCCAGTTCTGTGCAACTAGTAATATGTAGGATGGAAAACAGAGATCAAACATCACTGGCTTCCGTGCCCCCAGAGCCTCTTTTCTCCTTTCCCCAGGTGTCTTCAAAGGCCTTGGACTCTACAGCAAATCCAGAGTGATGCTAGTAAAGCCAGTCTAGCTTTGCAACCCTGGCACAGTTTAGTGCCAAAGTGCCAATACAAATCCTTTCCTCGTGTTATTTTGCTGAAGTAAAGAATCTGCCTTAGAACATCTTGGCTGCAAAGTCAGGCAGCAAATGTCTTTTCCAACTGAATCATCACCTGCCTGCTAAGGGAAGGGGAGGATGTTGGAACTAGAAGGGGAAGGATGTTGGAATAAGAAGGGGGTTGGATCTAGATAATCTTTAAGGTCCCTTCCAACCCAAACCATTCTATGATTCTGTGATTCTATGATTCTATGTTCCTTTGGCCAGAAATGCTTTAATCCTGAGATCTTCTGCTTGCTCATTTAGGTGCCTAAGGGTGCGTGTCTAAAACTGTTTACTTACTCTTACTTTCCAGTCAGCAGAGAGAAATAGGTATCTCCAGGATCCTATGATCTTATTCTGAAAGGTCAGAGGAATGGTCCCTGAGTGTCCCCCGACAGGACAGACTAGGCGAAGGAGGCACCAGGAGGAGGTATGTCCTCTGTTCCCACAGTGTCCCGAGCTGCTGCTGAAGGGCAGGACCTGGCTCCAAGGTATGTGCTTTGAGCGTGACCTCTCCACCACTTGTCATCTCAGGTGCATAAAATAATGCAGGGCAACCTGATGGTGCTTGTCTCCCTTGCCAGGACCCTCCTCTCTACCGAGGATGACTGTCCTGAATCATGAACATGAACCAGGCTGCTCATGATGGGCCAGAGCTACTAAAAACGCCCTTAGCAAGCAAATTCTTCCATTCCCTACAGAGTGCTCAAGGATGGCACGACGTCAAATGCAAACTCACCTGCAATCATCCTATTGCATGAACCACATGTTCCAACAGTCCCAGGCAACGATGTGCTACTACATAGCTTGACCAAAAGCAGAGGTCATGTATTTGCTATGAGTGCTTGTGGTCTTGTGCAGTGCATACCACCCAGATAAGGAGCATGGTAGCACAGCGGTGTTTGTGCATGGCACAGGTGAATTGTTAGTGTAGTACATGCTGGAGAAGCATGTGGGATACAGTTTCACCAACTAATATACAGCGTGCATACATCCTGGTGCCTCCAGAGTGGTTGTCCTTGAATGGTGTAGGCATGCCTACAGTGCCAGCAGGCAGCTGGAGGCCTGGCCTGCAGGCGAGGGCTCATTCTCTGGCACCGTTAATAAAAAGGTTGAAAACTTACTCTGTGTTACCATGTCATTATATAGGAATATGTGCTTAATTTACACATGTATTAAATGTATATATATTTATTGAGGCACATGTACAACAGTTTCCTAAAGATCCTTCAAACAAAAAGTAGTTGCATTATGTACCAGTGCTGTTGTTATGCTGGCCCCATAGCATATGTCTCATCTAGGGACTTTCAGTTTCTTCTTTTTGTCTCTGAAATGGCTATTTTTCTGCCTTCCTTGTTTTTTTTCCTTCTTCTTTTTTTCTCTTTCTGGGAAATCATCTCTATGATTATCATTGTTTTTCCACTTTCAACTTGACAGTTTTCAGCAAGTCCTCCAGTATATTTACCCCAAATCATTGGAGTAGAAGAAAAAAAGCTTTGCCTTAACTTGTCCTCTTTTTCTGTTCCAAGTATATGGTTTGGCAGGCTGCATAAAGAGCTTGGCCTTAGCAGATAAGACTGTAGCACATCATCTCACCTCAAACCCTTCCCTGGAAGAAGAAGGAATTATACAGAGCCTTTTAGCTACCAGGATTGTGCCAGCCCATTCTCGAAAGAGTTTAATGACTTAAGCTGAAAAAGCCAAAATGTTATTCATCTTACTTCCATGGCTGGTCCCAGGAGAGCAAAATATTGCACTTCTTGACTTGCCACCATGATAACTACATTGACTTCATCTTGAACTAACACCTCTACTAGAGGAAAAAAAAAAGAAGCATGTTGTCTACCTTTAATGAGAACACGTGATGATCAACACGCAGAGCAGTCACAGGTCAGACTCAGCCCTGGTTTAATTCTGAGCTTAATAATCCCCTGGGATGTGAGGATTGGCACATGGACTAGAGCTGGCTGAAGAGCAGAAATTCCTCTGGGAGAAGAATTCAAAGTTTTGGCATCATTTTAAGTTACCATAAAACAAAAAAAATTCAGAAATTTCTATATAGAGGAAAATCTGAAGGAAAAAGAATGTTGGCCTAATAGCAACATTTTGTTTCAAATCCACCTTTAAAAATTACTTTTATTCAGTATGAAATAAATAAAAAAAATAATTAAAAATACAGGAAAAAATTATCTCAGAAGTCTTGAAACGAGATCTTTCAGCAATGTCAGATATTCCCTCCATTCCTCTCATCATCATTGCTTTCTGGTTTCAACCCTAAACTAATGAAGTTTAGGAGGAAGTGATCTAATAATCACAAACCAAAGCAATCTAATAATCACAATCTGAGTATTCTGTTGAAATATGTTTTAGTGTCTGGTTGGTTCGAGGAGAAAATGTACATATTTGGCATGTTGCCAGCTCAGGTTCCAAATGAAAATTATGCGTGTGTTGAAGGTCACAATTTATGAGAAGTTGATAAAAATCGCATATACTGTTTTTAATAGAACATACACCAACAGAAGGGACTAAGAATTAAGAACTGTTTATCGAAAGCTACAAGGTGAGAATTTACATTTGAAAAAAAAAATAAAGTATCTAGTTTCCTTCCGTTTTACAGACATCTAAACATTTCTTTTGACCTAATGTGGTGTGATGGGGGGGGGGGAAGCCAGAAAGGATGTAATACGGGGTACTACTTCTTCAATGAGTCCATTTTGATTGCAGATCTGAAAGCATCTTTTCAAAATGGCAAGTGAGGTGGTTTATGCAGAGGTATCGCCCAAGGAAAGAGTGCATTTTACTTCACAAACTTCAGATACAGGTAAAAAATGGTCATCTTAATATTACTTACTTTTCCTTTGCTCAGTGACACATTCTTGTAACTTTCATTCTTTCTTAAATCAAAGCATTCCTACGAAGCTGAAGGCATGTTGAAAGCGTTTTTATAACTATTAGTATCCACCTCTGCTTATTATATATCTATTTTCTTGGCAAATTCATGTTTATTAATAGAAGGAATACTGAATTCTAGGAAAAGTAAAGAATGACCTTTAAAATCCCATTCTGGATTTCAGTAGCATGGCTGAAATGTGCTGTTTCTGAAACACATTAATGATCAGACATTGAAGATACTAACACAGATTATTAGAAACTCATTGGCAGTTACAGTACACTGATGACACTGAATGGACTTCTCTCTCCTGCAGTACATTTACATTTTATATTTTAATTTGATTCATTTTCATAGACACCGGAAATATTTTTAAATTGTAAAACGATAGGTCTGTTTATCTTTTTTTTCTTTCTTTCTTTCTTTCTCTCTCTCTCTCTCTTTCTGTCTCATTCTTTCTCTTCTAAAAGTCAAGAATCAATAGAGGTTTCTATAATTTTGAAAACTGTTAGTCTACAATTTGTGTATGACCTACTGATGTCTTCAACTATAAAACTGCATTACTTTAAAAATTTATTTTCAAGAAATGAAGTGCAAAAGATAGCTATTAATGGATATAAGTAGGAAATAATTCATGTTTTTAAAACAAACGTATCAAGTTATATTTTTTAGATTCTGATTTAAAAAAAGATCTTTGCTAGTTATAAGACTATAGCATGGAAAAATTATTTAAAATTATAATATTCAGAGGTCACAGTAAGAAAGAAAAATGTGTCCTGAATATGCTAGCAAAGCAACATTTATTCTATAAAAGTAAGTTTTGTAGATTCGCTCCTTGGGACACAGTACTAAAGCATCTGTAAGGGTATGATGTCTTTGTCTCTTATGTGTTAACTGAGTCTGCCCCTTAGATTGTGGGATCAGTTCACTGTAGAAGAGCTGCATTGCCAGGACAATCTTTGGTACCCCAGTGTAGAACTACCCCATAAGTACTTATTGGAGATGCACACACATGCCCACTACAACCATCTGTACAAAATGTTTCAAAATTTGACAGCATAGAAGTCTGTTCCACCTAATTTTTTTTTTATTTCGTCACCTGAGACTATCCTTTAGATTTCCAGTTATATTTTATAGTTTTAAGTGCTTTCACACAGCTTTTAATATGCTTCGGTGAATTATGCTTAGAAATTGCTGCTCTAAGTTATCCTGAGAACTCTCTAACCCAATAACGTACTTCTGAAAGTTGCCAGTATGAGGTGCTTGGAAAGACAGTGCCTAAAAAATTCTGATGGCCAATTATGAGGCTAATTAAGTAAGCAAATTTCAGGCAAAATGTTTTTTCTTGTGCTTTAGAGTATGATGGCTTGTGCTTTAGAGTATGGTGTTTACCCTGTCATAATCTTTGTGAAAAATCTTTTCAATTGTAACACCGATATTCTTGTCACTTCTGTGAATCTCTCATCCCTTTTGGTGTCCTAATAACTGCTTTACTTTAATAACATCCTAAAACAATGACTTCTACAGGCTGATTCTAATACCTTGCATGAAGAAATAATTTAAATCAATCTTGAATTTGCCACCTATTTATATTGTCAGTGCGTCCTAGCGAGATATAATGAAAAAACACCTATCTATATAATTAATATTTTTTTGTGTTCTTATATATATAAATTTCCATTATACATTCTTACAATCTCTCTCTTCGATTTCTACATGTGCTCCATTGCTTTCATAGTTGAGAGCATGAGTGCAGGAAACCGTGGTCCTCATCTTCTGCCAAACACTGTTAACTGTTCTGACTCCTTGGCTGCTGCGCAAGAGAGATGCTGCGTTCAACACAACAGGGATTTGATAATGCTTGGTACTAAAAATGGTTTAGATTCGACATTTTTCGTAAGTCTAAGGCAGATCTCAGCAGCTCTGGCACCCTCAGGACGTTGCTTGTCTTGGCTTGGTATTTGCCATGCAACAGTGAGTTCAGAGCAGTTGAGTTAGCTATGACCCACCTGCCTGAAAAAGCTCAAAGGAAGCAGTTGCTGTCTTACTCCAAGCATATTTTACATTAGATGTTTGATAGAGCAAGACTTGGAAAAGGCCAAAGTTGCTCCTGTGAGACAGGAATAATAGCCTAGGCCAGCAAAGAAAAGGGGTTTCATACCTCCCTGCCTCCGAGCATTTTTTTGAGTTACAGACTTCAAAGTATGTGCTGTCTTATCTGATTACATAGCTCTAAGTTTGGTCTGCTTCCCCATGGCCACTATGCCCATCCCCGACTCCACACTCTGCTTCTCCTCTCCTTTTGCCCCCCCTCCTCGCCTGCACCGCTTCCTTGAGTTTTGCATGTGGTGGATAGGGCAACTGATCCATGTTCCTGGACTTCTCCTACATTTTGCACTGCTGAAGTTTGCATTTGTTTGTCTTCCCCATGGCACTTCGGAGCAAAATCTGTTTGGTTTCTCTCTTAAGAAAAAAACCCATCTTATTTCATACACTATCAGCAAGCAAATTTGATGTAAGTAGCTCCTGGGAAATGAGGCAAAACATGCAAAGCAGGCAACCTACAAGGTGGTGTGTTGCAGTTGATATAAAAATACAGCTTCTTCCTTCCTTCCTTCCACTTGCCACACCTACCAAAAGCTGCTGGGGTCAGTCAGGCATGTCCCGTCGCTCGCCACTTTCCCTCTCCCTCCTACTCTGACGGTTCATCTGCGGATTTAATATCACAAGATGGAGGAGAAACTGTGTCATAGGGCAGTTCCCCACCTTATTATACCTGCAGTCATCTTCCTACTTGTACCTCTCCCCTGTGAGCTTTTCTGATTGTACGATATTGCTGATTTGGGCCAATAGTCCTGTGGAGACCCTCTGGGCAGGGAGATGTCTTCTGGGCGTACCTTTAAGTATATGAATTTGAAAGCACTGCCTACATCATTCAGCTTGACTACATAATAGAGGTCAGGTACCTAAACATCATCTTTGGCTTCCTTGAGCTTTACATCTAGCACTGGCCACTGAACTAAATAGCCAAAGGATGCCATGCGCTGCTTTTACAGTGATAGTGAAACAGATCTCTTCTGTTATGCAGATGGCCAGTGTAAGCATCCATACATAATAACAGACAGGTGTAGGCAAGGCCTCCAAAGATAAGGAGAGCAATGCTTAGCTCCTGGTGTTAAAGCAAAGCAATGTCAGCAAACCACCCGCTTTCTTGGGAAAACGAATGGCTGCTGCTGAAATTCCTGTGGCCAGTTCCTTTTCCAGCCCAGCTTGCACTATTGTTAGCGAATCCACCAGCACTCCTGATCAAGCACTCCCGATAGTGCAGCAGATGGGAATTCTCCCCTATTGAGGCTGGGAAGGCAGGGAACGTGGAGTTTGCCAGGCAATCCCACCCTGACAACATCTTTTATGCTCTCCATTAGTTGTAAAAATCTTGTAACACATGCTGCAAACATTTTTTTTAATGGTTGCAACCATGAGTGTCACAACCATGCTAGTGGTTACCAGGGCATATGAGGGTTTTCCCTTGACTGACCACCAGATATGGAATGGGGAGATTTCCAGTAGCCCCCAGTATGTGCACTGATCTCTGCCATGCCACGTCTGAAAGCCTAATGTGAGACAGTGCTACAAAAAGTGCTGGAGTGCTTGCCACAGGCTCCATGCATAGCAACAGGCAATCCTTTTGCACTTCGAATGTCTCCCAGTAATAAAAAAGCCATGGTTTATTTTGCCTGAATGTGCTTTGTCTCAGGGCAGTTCTTTCAGTGCAGCCATGTCTTAGTCTGGTATAATTTACATAGGCCGATATCGCCAAGCAGCCAAGCAGATGCTAGGTAGTTTTCGGAGGGAACGGGTGCGTGCTCTGAGGCACGAGCATCTGACAAAGACTTCTTCCTGATGCGTGTAAAGGCAGTCAGATCAAGTGTAAGGATAAAGGAGCTTTTTTTGCAAAATAAGTCTTAAAAACATATCTGAGAACAGGGATGGTCTGGGAAGATCTTTATCCTGATGAGCAGCTGACAAACGGGAAAAAAGTCAGGACGGAGCATGACAAGTAACACTTGGAAGAAACAGAAGAAAGCGGTGACCGGAGGAAGACCAGTTGTTCCCTGTGGTTTCTAGACCTCATTACAACAAACAGCGTAAACGTTCACAGTGAGAGAAAGACCTGCTCCGTTGCCTTGGTTTGCGAAATGGGGATTTCCAAGCCTGGAGGAATGGGTGTCTCGACTCAGCGGAGGTGAAGGCTGGTGCAATTTGAGCGGTCGCGCCAGCTCTATATTGAATATGGAAAGCTTCCCTTGCAAATGGTTCTTAGTCACGGAAAGCATCTGTCCAGGGCACTGATGTAAGGGAGGAGAGGGCCTCCTCTGCTAGCAAATGAGAATGGTCATAAATTAGCGAGGCAATAAAGATTCAGATAAGTCTATTTTTAAGTCTTCTCTCCCCAAGTTTCTGTCTTCTGTGATTAACTACGTGGGGCGGCGGGGGGAGGGGGAACTGCTTTTGGGCTATTCTGGCTGAGAATTAACTGCAGACAGGCTTTCCTTTCCCATTTTTGTAGAGAAAGTTGAATTAATGGTTTGTACTGAAAATCTGTGCTCTGTCTGCAGTGGTGCTTACCAACCTTTAATTAAAACCTCATTTAAATATTTGGAAGAATGAACTTGAGGAATAAAAATCTGTGGATGAAATGAAAATAGTATGTTTATATTTTGCATAATGTTTTACATTTGGTGGTTTACTCTGAATTGTTAAAAATTATGTTTAATTCATAAGTGATTGATTGAAAAATAGCTTGTCTCTGCTCTATGCACATGCAGTACAGCTTAGCTTTGTTCCAACAGGAACTGTGCTCCTCTCTGTGAAAGAAAAAACAGCAGCAAACAGGCATGCTTCGTACCCATGTACAAGATATGAATTCACCAGGAAGAAAAAGTTTATTGAGAAGTAAATGGAAAAAAATTAATGATGTAGCCAAAAAAGTTTCCATTGATTAACTTTTGCTTAAAGATGGACAGAATGTATACATGTGTGTGTAAGATATGGAATAATAAGAAAAAAATAGAATTAATAATAGAGTAGCTCAGTGTGTGATAACCTACAGTCACCTAGAGGTTTTTTTTTAATTTTCTAAAATTTAATAACTGAATAACTTTTTTTTTATTTCTTTGGAAAACTGTACAGTATGATAATTATTTGCATGAACTCTTCTAGTAATTTCTTTTTGGCACATTCATTCAGCGACATGCAAGTCTTATCAGAAAAAAAAAAAAAGAAAACAACCTCTCTTGCATGTTCTTGCTCTTCCCATTTTCTCAGTCTGGTGCAGCAAGGTGCTGGATGCAATGAGAATAGCAAGGGCTGGCCTTGGGCAGGTTCTCTAATTGAAGCACTTTTTGTCTCTACAGGTGATCCAACCACATACGCTGAGGTGAATGTGAAATGGAGATCTGACAGACCTGACAGCACACCCGAGACTACACATACAGGTACTGCAATACTGCAGGACACTTCACATTTTCTCATTATATTTTATCCTCTTTGTACACCATCATAGTTACATATTTACATATAGTGGAGGAGTTGCTTAGGGCTAGGTGCCCAAAGAGATGTTGATATGATCTAGGCAAATTAAAAGACCTTCAAAACCTTTCCCAGCTGCTGGTTTTACCTGGGGGTGCCTGAAGACTGCTGGTGACAGTGTTTTCAAAGTTAGCAGGTAGAGTCACAGGGCCCCAGGTTTGCATTAGGCTAAACTTTTTGTCCCTCAGCCGCAGCTAAGCCTGTGAGGATTCACAGCGTTGGGTGTCCCTTGCCTCTGGGGCTCAGTCTAGCAAGCCTTTGGCTTACGTCTATGCTGCCAGGATGGATTGCACCTGGGAGCAGAGGGTGGCCCCAGGAGCCGTTGGTGCAGACGGATTTGTGTCCAGGCTTCTCAGTGCAAGCATCTCTGGAGCAAACAGGCTGCTTCTGCATAGCATAGCCCCCGGCCACTTACATCCTTTGGGCCCCATGAGACTTGTTTGGTTGTGGCGTTTTGGTTCATAAATTTTAAAGGCTGTGTTGCACCTTGCCAAAGTAGTTTTTTTTTTATAGCATGGCACAGAAAACATTGCAATATGCTGCTGGGAACATAATAAGGGGTCTCATGTAGGCCATAGGAATGTTCACTGGGGATGCTGCTGGAAATCAGTTCTGGGCAGAGCAAGTAAAATTTGGCACTGCCCATGTCTGCACTGTTGGAAGGAAAAGGTTCTCTGAAATACGACCAACTTTCTTCTGAGAAGGGACCAATTAGTTCATCCCAGAAGGATCCCAAAAGCAAATGAGCATGCACCATGCAGGCAGTGTGGTCCATTGGAGGACCAGGACCTGGTAGCAGGACAAACTGCCATTCCGTGCCTCTAGTGAGTAGACCCACACAAAACACAGCAGCTCTCCACCTGTTCAGCAGCCAAATAGCACACTTTTTCCAGGGCATGGGACAGTATCACTTTCTATCTTTGCTGCAGGTGATTTTGACCCATTTTCCCCTGCTCCCCACTCCTGAGGGATGCTCAGAACACACAGTTAAAATTTATTCTGCAGTGGAGACACTCGCAAACTCTTCTGTTCTTTTTAGCAACAATTTCCATGTATTGTTTTTCATTTCCAAATGCATTTAGGGTGACTGAACAGGTCAGCAATGGTATTTAAAGCACAGAAACTGAGTAATTTTTAGAAAGTGATAGCTAGGGAGCAAAAATTAGGTTTTGAACAGTTATCTGACAAGTTCAGATAACTTGTGTCTATCTTTTCTTAAGTAAAAATTTTAAGGTACATTAAACTATTTTCTCAAACTGTAACCAGTCTTGAAAGTAAATTATGCTGCAAAGTGAAATAATACATTGGATATGAGTTTTAACTCTCTTGTATGAGGTGAAAACGAAGAAGAGAAGGGAAAAAAAATTGCATTCGTTTGATGCATAAAAACAATTCAGGTATTTATAGAAAAAATGTTAGCTGCAGAAAATGCTAGGTGAGAACAAATGTTTCCATTGGTGGGTTAGTTTGGTCTTACCACAAGGAAAAAGAAACTAAAAGCTTCAGACGGTCCTTCTGATTAAAAGGGGTAGTCCGGCAGACAAGAGAGTGCGCCAAGTGGAGATCTCGATCCTGCTGTTACAAAGGCAAAACCGATTTACTGGCTTCATTTAAATGTCCTCTGATTTTATGCCAGTGAAACCAGGATTGGACTGCAGCATGAAAATTATTGTCCGTAATGCAGTTTTGATATATCGCCATCGGCCCATCTATTTGTTGGCTGCCTTTTTATATCCCAGTCCTCAATTCCTCCCGTCCTTTCTCTGATTCTGCCTACACTGCCTGTATTTCCAGGTTTTCGGAATTTTGTTCTAGGAATATCAAAATCCATATATGCTATACACATGGACAAATGCTATAGGTGAGCTCTGTCCCTTCACATTCTTCACTGAAACCTCTTTAAAACCACAGCAGTCAGATGTTCTAATTCTGGTTTAGATTGGGGTTTTTTTACCATAGAGATCAGCCTGGGAAGTGTTACGGAATGGGGATCGAAAGAACACAGAGGTCCTGGACAGGATTACAGTTGGAGCAGAAAATGATGAAGGCAGGGATTTAACAACTAATTAAACACGTGTTTCTTTGTTGTGCTTAAAAAGGATGATAATCAGGAAAAAGAAGTCTCTAGAATTTCAAATTACCTATAAAACCTTTTTTTAAATCCTGTATGTGAACTTCAGGATTTCCTTGTGGGTCTTCAATTGTATAACCTCAGAAAAATAACCCACGACAGCACGACCATTGCAAGCCATTCTCCAAGGGAAAGGCACGGCACATTCCAGAGCGAGAAGCACTGGCAGCGCTGTGCGGGCTTTGCAGGGAAACTGCATGGCAAAATGTTGACACAGCAGTGTTGGCAAAGCTGTGCGCTGGCACAGAGGGCGAGAGGTCACATTTTTAGACATCTTCTCAACAGCTATGATGATAAAAACTGGGACTGGCCAGGAAAAGGGTTCTTCTGACCCTGAAAATGTGGTTTCACATGTAAACATATATATATACAGGTTTATATACATATACATATAAATCTATATACAAATAAACCTATATAAATACATGAAGGCTTTATTTTCAATTAATAAGTAAAATGCTAGGACCCACAGCTTTCCAGTTTTCAAGAACGTGATTTTTGGTTAAGAGAAGAATTTCCAAAGCAAGATTTAGCTTCTACAGGTACATGTAGCTGAAAAAAAACCCAGAATGTTTTCAGTTGCATCTGCAGCAGAGGGTATCCTCATAAACTTGCTGTTCAGTTTCCACAGATGCTAGTTCTATAGCACACACAGCAACACATTCCTGCTGAAGGCCCAGCTAAAATGATTTTGCATACTCCCATAACTCAGAACAAAGGTTGGCTTGCTTCTGCCGGTGGTGAGACCCCTCTCCCTTGTCCCTTCGGCAGCGACCTGCTTGGAGAACTCGCACTGGTGTTACGTTGCTCTCGCCCTCTACTTCACTGCAGTGATTCTGCTCATCGCTGTCATCCTCTTGGCAGTGAAATGTCACCACCTCTGAGGCGGATTCTGCCATCCTGCTGACTTACAGGGTAAGCCATTTTTAGCCGTGTTTGTATTTTCATACAATACGTTTGCGTTTCTCAGAGGAGGTGCAAGGAAGTGTCCCAAACCAAATGCTACAGTCACCGTCACAAATTCAACCAGCCAGCAATTCACAGTCACGCTAGGTAACATCCAGCTCCCTGCTGCTGATGCATACTGCACTTAATGGAGCATGTCTTAATATGCAGCAGCTTCGGCAGAACCCCCTGCCAGAGCAAGTATTGGGCTCTGCTGCTTTTACTCCAAGAAAATCCATCACTTAATCATAGGTGTCTCCCAGCTGTGGAGTGAAATAACCCCACAAGCCTACCATAACATGAAACAAGCACATGGCTGGGTGCAGCTGGCGGTGATTCCCATAACCTCTAGCCAGGCCAGGACTGAGAGTGACAGGAGACAGGCAAGCTGTGTTGTTCAGTCTGGGATTTGAAGGAAACCAGGAGAACAGTTGTCTGATTCGGACTAGGAATAGCAGTGAACAGCCTTCCAGGGAAAACCTTGCCATCCACACCTAGTGCTTCTTGTAGAGCTACAAAGCATGCTGAATCACTCCTCCAGGTTGCTCTCCCTGGAAGCCATCACTGGCCATGCTGAAGACACCATGTCCCATCCTGTGCCAGAACTAGTGCCTGTGTCACTGAGCAGCTCACCAGTCATAGGTGCACCACCACCCCTCCATCCCCAGGTGCGGCACATCTTGCCATGGTCCTCATGGCATACAGGTGCCCTCTCTTTACTCACAGGACACTCACAGCAGGTTGAATATCAGTAAGATACTCTACTTTTATTAGCTTTTGTCTCTTTTACTCTCAGATAACTCGGCGTAGGAAGGCTCTGCTTCTTCAACAAAACAAGACATAATGCTTGTTTACTTTTACATTATTTTCTCTGAAGATACCTTTATGAAAGAAGACATGCCATCAGTCTGGTCACTCTTCAGTTACGTCTTCCAGGATCTCCATTAAACCTCTAACCTCTCCATATATGGACAAAACATATATTACTAGTTTTATTTGGAATTAGCTTAATCCTGTAATACCAGCAACCATCCAATTATATTAGTGCGTGTACCAAGGCATGGGCTCAAGCTGCTGCATCAAAAGTTGGATTTGGGTCTTGTCTAGACAACACCCATGACCAGGTGGACCGGTTTGAGGCATCACTTTTAATTCACATCTGACTTGATTTTACAATAATTTGCAATATAGGTAAGCTTTTTGATTCCATATGTGCAAGTGCAAAACATCATGGAGAAGGGACTGTGAAAGGTTGCACTGAACGTTTTTATGAAGCCCCGGTTTGAATGTGATTTTTCTTCTCCTGACAACCTTTAGTGTGATTTGTATGAAAGGGGTATTGAAGTTGCAAGAAACTATATTTGTTTAGTAGAGAAGTCTCAGTCTCATCCCCCCATTAGCTTGAATAAAATTATTCTGATCTAATTGTCCAGAAGAGTATCTCACAGAGATACAGTATGTCGTTTCTGTCTTAGGGTAGTAATTAATTTTGTATTTGTTTGGGTTTTTTTTTTCCCAAAAGCTGTAGCTTCAGTTAAATCAGTCCTCCACTGGAACTAAGCCACCTCAGGTTCAAATGCATTTGTCTGTAATTAATATTTTGCTGTCTGTTTTTATATTTTTTCTAGTTCTCATCAGTTATGTTATAACTCCTTTGGGACAGGCTGATATCAATGATTTGCAGACCCTGAGTAGGAGGCATCTGTATAGCAATTATTTCTAAAATTGTTCTCTATAGCTAAGCTTATCTGGACTTAAGTCATGTTGTTGCTGTTGATAATGCACCACATTTTTATAGCATATGCACCAGAAATCAATAAAGAGATTCAGTAAAGCTCTTGACATGCTGGTGTTTGTTCTTATGTTAGTCAGATTAGAAGAAAAATAACATTTAGTATTTGTATGACTGTAACACCTCTGAGCTGTTGTCATGAAGCAGGTTGCTGCTCTGCTAAGTACGGTCTAAAGACAGAATCCCTGCCCCACAGAGCAGAGCACCAAAGGAATAGTAGAAGAAAATGGCTACGTTTTTCTTGAGATCATCCTTTTGTTTGCCAGGTGCTCTGGGATAAATCCAGGTCTTCAAATACCAGTGGAGAATGAAATGTTTAAAAAACAGAGATAATGAAAGAAGAGGTGGCAGGTGACATTTTGACCTGAAGTGGACCTGCATGTTGTTATCATTCACTAACCTGATCTGATTTTAGCTGGAACATTCTTAAGATAGTTGTCTTTTGCATCAGACTCTCAGATAACCCCTACAACCAAATGAAATTGCCAGTCCAAATTAATTAGCTCCAGCTTTCTTTAGAAGCAAGAAAAATTCCGAAGTCATTGAGAGCTAAAGTGATGTGGTTTTGCATATATAACTTGTTCAATAATAGCAGGTTATTGAAAAGGGACACGCAGCAGCAGCAGTCATTAGTTCCTGGCATACATGCCCTACCAAGTAGAAAGTCTTCATTTCAGAACAAAGAGCTGAACGCACATCCACCCAGATGCTGCGTATGCAAACACAGCAAAGGGAAAGGCATTTCAGGACCATTTAGAAATCATCACTGATTATAAGCCCGTCAGGGACTCACGCAGATAACCAGGTCTCCAGTTGCTGCAGGCAGATCTCCAGGAATTTCAGTGGCAGGTCCTAGCATCTGAAAGGCAACCATTTGCATTGTGTAGACAACTGGCTAAGAAGCATGCATATACTGCCCGGTAACTCTGAAGGCGGGAAAGTACTCTGGCTAAAATAAGAACTTGTTAACTAAAACAGAAGCGACTGTTTTTTTCTGGTTACTGAGAATTTGGCACACTGGCCTGTGGTTTTGGCAATGCACTATAGCATTTAAGGCAAGTTTAACAACTTCAATCTGAGTTTCATGCTTCGCAAGCAGAGAATATAATTGTGTTCACTGAATTTGGGGGAGTTTGTCCATGTTTACGATCTATTTAGTGTCTCTGAAATGTCGACAGGAAGTATTTCCCGGCTGATGGCTCTTGGCAGACAGAAAGCTATGGATGATGGATGGGCAGGTGTGCAGCAAGTTCTTGCAGATCCCTGCTGGGCTCTAGTTACTTCTTGGCCGGTGGAGCTGCACCAGCTGATCAGCTCTGTGCTTCGTCAGCCTGGTTGCTCTCAGCGACAGCTTGCGATGGTTTCTCATCCTAACAATACTAAGGACATGGGCAAGCAAAATTACTCTCTCCTTCCATCTGTTTCATGCTCACACCCTCCTGCTCTCAAACATAAAGGCAAAATCCTTCTTAGACACTGCTTGAAAGGAAAATAGCCTATCTGTTACTGAACTGTTAAAACAAGTTTGCCTGGTCATTGGTTATAAATATGACATTATACTTATTACACATGACATCTAAAAAATCATATGTGACTAAATCCAGCACTAGGGAGTCGTCTCTCCCCTTTGTTTCTGTCCCCTTCCTTTTCCCTGGAGCTTCCCCAATTCCTTATATTGCATTCTCTCTCCTTCTGGCTTTAGGCACATCCTGGAGCTATGAGTGACACTCATTCCCGCTGTTCTGGCTTGGCGTTTTTTTTCCTGGCCTTTCAGCCATTCTCTCAGCCCTTGCTGATAAGCACCATCCCTTTTATTCATGAACACAGCAATGCATGGGTAAAGACTGAAGGAGATAATTAAAAGAACGCAAACAAGCTATTAAAAGGGTGGCCTTGATTAAATTGCACAGGCTAGAGAAAACATTTTAGGATCTTGATGAAGGTGCATATAAAATTGTAAAAAGAACAACTAAAAACCTAAACTAGGGATAGCTTCAAACCATTTTCTTTGGAAATTCAGCACAGCCTGCGGTGTGGGAATAGGAGGGACAGGAGCTCATCTGCAGAAGGAGGTTCATCTTTTCAACCCTGTACACGTTCTTCCCTAGATAGCCAAATTCTGAGCTAGCAGAACACACAATATTCACTCTGCCTAGCAATTCTCACCATTGCATTAATTTCTGAGAGAAATTGTAACAAAGTCTACTTATGTGGAAAGCAACAGCTGTTCTGGCTAATACCTAGCATCAAGTCACCAGTGTGAGAAGTTGGTTAGAAAAAGCTCTCTACCTGCCTATGTAGGAAATCGTCCCAGAGCAAAGCCATCTTTACAGGCAGAACTTCAAGGTGGGAGATCGGATCTCAGTTGTGTCCTGCCTCCATGTGGGCAGAAGATAGGAGACAGCTGTGCATCCCCCCTTGGCTGCTTGGGCAGCAAGGGAGACATGGTGCATCCCAGCAGGTCTTCCAGTGGAAATGCTTGGGAGACCAAGGATCTGATTAGGCCCTAAGCCATGAACATGGAGGAACTTCTGTGAGCTATATTGGTTCATTTTGTACCTTCTCATAGGACTTATTTGCCTGCAACTGGGTATTTGGTGTGCACGTGCTGGAGATGTGTTGCTGTTCATCAATAAGCCAAAGACTCCATCACTTCTTGGTCTTCAAGTGTCTTGCAATGGTAAAACTCACAGAGTTCCTCCTAAATGACCAAGATATACCATAGCCCACTGTCTTTGAAATAGATCAGCTAACCACCTATCTGCATAGCTGGGCTCTCCAGTCCATATAAGCAACCTTCCTGTGATGTCGAAGACTTGACTAGCGCATTCTGAAAAGTCTTCTTTTTGCTACAGTAAGGTTCACTAGGGAGGAGAACTTTCTTCAAACACATCCTCTCTATTCTCTGCCTGCGATAGGGGCTTCATTCAAGATAGCAATAACACTGGAAAAGGTGGTGATCCTGCTGGTTTTCCTTACGACTTCTCTGATACAAACACAAGGTAATCTTAGCGCATTTTGAAGTTCATTTCAGGGGAGTGATTTCGCCTAGAACCCTTTTTTCTTCAAAGCTGCCAAGAATGTCCACATTCCCAAAGCAGCAAATTCAAAAGCAGCAAGTTCAGCGACTGCAATATTGTCGTTAGTTGTTAGCATGACCAGGCTGTTGATGTACAAGATGCTCAATGATGGACAAGAATCAGAAGGCCGTAGATGCCTTACTCATCAAACCTAGGTTTTCTTTCTGGAAGTTGGTAGCACTGAAATATAGCTGAAGTCTCAAATATACCTTGGTCTGCATTGCTTCATGATGGCTCTGGTGAATCTAAGTCACCCTCTGTCTGTACTGAACAGAAAACTACCTCTGACCCCTGAGGTCTGGACTGGGCTTGAACTCAAAGGAAATTTTCTGAGCTGTATCATCACGGTGTTACAGTTCCGGTCCATTCAGATGAGCTTCCTTTGCTTTTACGGAGGACAAGCTGGGGACCAGTTCTGTGGGTGTATATCTCCTTCAACAGTCCATATGATTTTTTTTTTCCTTTTTCCTAATTGCATAAGCTAGTCCTACATCTGGGGGTGCAAGTTCGAGATGATCCTCGTTTGCAAGTAAAGCATGCACTGTCTTGCATGTTACTGTACTCCTCAGGAGGTGGGAGGAGGGAGACAGTCTCCTAGTGCTTTTAGCTCTAATGTTTCCAAATGCGGTTTTGACACAAGGGTGAGGAAAACCAACACTAGATCCCATGGGTGTGCTAGAGGATGATGAAGAAAACCAGAACATCACACAATTTCGATATACTTTATTCTGTAATCCCAAATGATTTAGGAGCTGAACAAAGCATCAAAGAAGAGAACAGTGTTATGGGGGAGAAATATCACCTCATTTTGTTTGTTGTAAGCACTTATACATGAATGTTTGCATTCCTCTTTGTTTCTCCAGGGGAATCTGGTGTCTTGGAATCTGGAAAACCAAAAGGGGACCTTAGTGGAGAAGCTTAGTAGAGAAGTGGTTTCAGTGAGGAAGGACACTGGGGGTTAATAAACATGCATTTCCACTCCGTTTAATTCTCCCTTCATAATTTCATCTCCTTTCTCCCCAGAGGAAATTCCTTTCTTTTTTTCACTGCTTCCCCTCTGGGACTGCATCAGTTACATGACAGAAAAGCTGGGGGTCAAGGACACCATGTCTGCTCAGAGTCTCACCGAGAAACACTAGATTGCTCACCTTTTCATTCGCCGCGGCGCACGCTAGCTGAAGCCCATGGCCCCTCTGACACAGGCTGTGCTGAGCACTCTGTGGTATCCACAACAGAGCTTGCACAGGGTCTATCAGATTCCAGTTTGAAGCCATAGTCTGCAGATACTGCTGTTTACTAGTGTCTCCTTATTTTGGATTTCCATTAAAATGCTTCAGAACTTCTGTGTGGTTAATCCAGCATCCAGGTTTTGGGGGTTTGTTTCTTTTCCTAAGAGTTGAGCAAACAGGCCTTGTAGTCCGTTACAGAGCATGAAGAAGAGACGCTTTCTGGTAAGCAAAGAAACCAAAACCAGGCTTTGGCATCACAGTAAATCTGCCCTGAGGTCTTCTAGTGTCACATCAAAATATCCTTACTTTGTGCTGTTTGAAACCTCTTACAAATATTGAAGGCTTAATTTTGTACCGCAGGACCTGATGCCAGATCAGTCATTATCTGACCTCTGACAGCTGGAAAAAAACACCAGCTTAAATGCTGTCCCAGGTGGATTCATCAGAATGTGCACAACTCTGAACTGCTCCCTAACCCTGCAGGGCCCGGGTTTGGTATTAATGACCACACAACTATCACCTCACCCTGTCTAGACCAGGAAAAGGTGTCTTCTAAAGAATACCTAGCCTTTAATTAAGACATTTTAATCACCCATAGTGTCTCATGCAGGCAAAGTCTGCCACATTGAAAAGCATGTTATGCTGTTAATTAAGATAAGTCACTTGATTTCTAGCAGTTGCTTTTCCCAAGGCAGAGAGACAATTCCTTCCTGATGAGAATTAGAAGGTAGTTCTCTGAAGGTGCTCACCTGTGTGGATTCACGGATGTCTAATAGGGGGTGTAGTCACACCGCAGCAGATGACTCCTGAGATGTTCACAGTTTGGGAAGACAGTCATAGAATCATAGAATATCTATGAGCAATTCCACTGAATTCAATGGGGCTGCTCATGAACGTAAAGGCAGAAGGATCAAACCTGGATGATCTAGACAGGCTCTTTAAAAGAAATGGGAAGGAAGTCTGGAATTGTAGTGTGATGAAGGCTGACTTCTTCCTTTTCCTCTAGAAAATAACAACAACAAAAAAAAAAACCCTAGTTTGATTTCAGGCCAATATAATAATGTGCAAAAGAATTACTAAAAATAAAGAACCGTCCATAAAACTTCACACGTCCTCCCAAACTGGGATTATACAGAAACGTATTAAATTCTGCTGGAGGAGCTTACAGCACGCAAAAAAATCCCTATCCGTGCTTTGAGGGATGCTGGCCCTTCTTCGGGCCTGGCGCAGAGGCTGGGCGCACCAAAGCCGAGACCCAGCCGAGAGCAGCTCCCGCGGGCCGGCCCGAGGCGGCGGGCTGCCCGCCACGGGCAGGCCCAGCCGGGCCCGGTACACCCGGCTCTCGCCGCCCTCCCGTTTCAGAAGGGCGCGGCCCCGCACCCCGGGGGGAGAGGGCCTGTGGGGCCGGCGGGGGCGGAGCGCTGCCCCGGGCTACGCTTTTGCAAAGCAGTGAACGGCGAAAGACGGGAGTTTTCCACTGCCCGTAGAAGGCGGGAATGCGTTCCTGGGTGTCCCCGGCGTGCTCAGCCTGTCCCCCCTCCGCCCCCCCGCCCCCATCCCCCGGCTGCTCCTCAAGTAGCGGCGGGGCCGCGCTCCCCTGCCGGGCTCCCGCAGCCGGTAGGCCGCGGACCATGCCGAGCGAAGCCCTGCTCCTCCTGGCCTGGCTGGCCCCGCTGCTGGCCTTCCCCACCGCGGCACCAGGTAACGGGGGACCGTCCCTGCCGGGTGGGCCGGGGTGGCGCGGGGGGGACCCCGGCCGGCATGCAGCTGAGGGGCAGCCCGCCATTTGGGTAGAGGCAGGCAGGCGTGTAGCCAGCAGCCTCGCCGGTGTGTGTGCAGGCAGCAAGGCAAGGGCGTGCTGTCCGTCCAGCGTGATGGGTTTTGTTTGGGTAGAGCATCTTTCCCCAGACAACCGTATTTGGGGGGGGGCTCACAGCCTTAGACCATGTTTTTGCTAGGGGCTCTTCCGTGGAATCTCCATCTTCACGGTTTTGCTTGCAGGTTGTGGCCTGCTGAGCTCTGCCCTCCCACCCCTCAGTTGAGATAAATGTTGCAAAAGCTGAATCCTGTTTCCTAAGATGAAATCTGCGCAGGAGTTTTTTCTAGTGCACTTACCAGGTGCTGAAAGCAGCTCTGAGCAAGGTCAGGCTGGACGGGGCTCTGAGCAACCTGATGGAGTTGAAAAGGTCCCTGCTTATTGCAGGGGGGTTGGACTGGATGACCTTTAAAGGTCTCTCCCAACCCAAACCATCCTATGATTCTATGATAACACAAGTGCAGTGCAGAGACCCAGGATGCTGTTGGGAAGCAATGATGGAGTACTCAGCGGGTCTCACCACTGTGCGTGCCTGCGACCTCTGGAGATCAAAATGGCTTTTAGGGACCCACAGCTGAAAGTCTTTCAAGACAGTGGAGCGTGCTGGGTTACTCAGATACATGATATTTGCTGTGGAGATTAAAACTTCCAGAAAGTGTTTCATGTCCTCTGAGTGTACAGGAGATATTTAATTATTTCTCCTAATTATTGTCTCCAGATATCACAGCTTCTTACCTGGAAGGCGCAACTGCAGTAGCTACTGGTGAGTTTTTTTTTCCCCATAACCTGTAACAAACTACAGAAGGAATGGACACCCAGACCAGGAGCCCCTAGGAAGCCATGCAGAGGGGTGGTTTATGTATGGCATTGCATGCTGGCTCGCATGACACTGCTTAAAACCCCTCTTTAAGCAGTGTAAACTTCCTGAGAAAATTAACCCTAAAAATGGGGACAACTGATAACTAGAATGCTTTCTAGCATATGTCAGCCCTCAGGGCATATATTTCAATGAGTTTGAATGGATATTATTGACAGAAACTTCAGAACTGATTCTTAACATTCAAAAAATGGGATGCAGCTCCCTCTCTGAGCCCTGCTTGCTTTTAATCCAGGCTACTCACATGCCCTGCATCACTGTCATACAATTTTTAATATATTCATCAACACTCATTTTGCACATGGGTACTCGTGCACACAAAGGCTTTATATCTTGCCAAGAGTCACTCAGGAATTCAGTGACAAAACGGGCACTGGAACTTACTTCTTCCAGATTCTACACCAGGGCTCTAACCATCTGCTCTGTAAAGCCCATAGGAGTTAAAACAAATAAATATTAATTACTGAAGTCAGCAGATAAGACTGTGACTGAAGAGAAGGAACCAGCTTGCTGGGGAAGATGAAAATAATGATATGTAGTTACACATAAATTCATAAAATACGGTTTTACTTCTTTAGTATATGGAACTTTATGCCTAGACCCATCCAAGGAGTTTCTTGACTTCTTTTCCTTTCTAGATTTTGCTTGGGCTTCACTACCTTTTATGTGACATTGAAATTGGCTCCAGGTCTCAACTGCATCTCATGAGTGTAGTGGGCAGCTGTGTGGATTTCTTCTTATATAGTGGAAGCAACATCCTAGACATGCTGAGTCTTGTTTTACTTTGGTTTACATTTTATAGTATCCAGTGTAGTTAAAAGTCTTTAAAAATGCTCAAAAGAAGCAACACGGTATTCTAGAAATTGGATATGTAAGAGATTTGATTGCGTATGGTTTGATCCCACTGTGGTCTTTGCAGGATTGATTCATACAAGGTGTGCTGTCACTTAATATAGATCAAGAGACTTGAGTAATGTAAATCACACCACTTCCCAGAGGAATGCTGTCACTAGAAACTAACTCTTTAGAAATAGGTTCATAGGCAAAATTTCCCTGTGTTCATTTCATCTCATTTAGTACTCACCACACATGACGAGAGTATGAAATGTCTGATAGACGTAATTAAGATAAATTTAATGATTTTTTTCTAAAATGTTTCCAACTGTTGGTGAGTCTTTCTTTGTTTCACCAGGTTTCACCCAATCTTTTACTGAGGAAGGAATAACAAAGATATTTGGTGAGTTTCCACCTAAATGACAACATTACTTAATTTCCTAGAAACACGGGATCCCATGGAAGCATGCTAATGCCTCTAAAATATCCCAATGTTAGTGATATTAAAGGAGAAGCACAGCTATGAAATGATGGATCTTCTCCTTTCCCTGTTTGGAAAAAGAACGTTAAAATCTTGCACTTAGGAATAATGAATTTCCACTATTACAGAAGTGAGTTTTTGAATAAAAGACTTTTTTCCCAGTTCTCCAACATGTATTACAGGTTTTTAATGAAAGCTAGTTTTGTTTATCCTGCATTTCAGCTCTTCTGTAGAAGAAATAAGCACAGAAAAAAAGGCGCGACTCCATATCTGAGCTGTCCTAATTCTTTTCTAAAAATGCAGTAGTTCAATTCCTAACCTGTAACATATTCATTAATAGCAATATGCATTTCTCTGGTAATGCTGCTTCTACTTCTTTTTTTCTAAGAAAATTTTCCATTACCCTCTGGTGGTTTGCTATAGGTAATTACATTCCTTTTTCCTTTGGTTTAATCAAACTGTACACTGCATCTTCCGTACTGTCAGGAAATTTGTTCTTTTAGAGATGACATTGTTGTGGTTCAGCTGTCCACCGGGACATTGCTCATTTTTTTGGAAATAAATTTTTATCAAAGACTTTCTCTAAATCTACACAGGGAAAGAAAAAGCAGCTTCCTGTAGCTGTGTCTCTATCTGTTATGTTCATTGTCAATGACTACATTAGAGAAATTGTCAGGAAAAAATAAGGAAATATAAAAAAATATTTGCAAGCATTTAAAAATAATCTTTAAAACAACAGGGAGAAGTCTTTTTGTGAAGTCTGGGTCTCTTTCATATTTTGCTCTTCGACTAACACTGGCAAGTGTACTGACTGCAAGACTAGAAGAAATGTAACTAATTTGTCTGCTTTAATTAGCTTTCCTAAATATCACCTTTCACAATGAAGACAGCTGGAAAGGCAACAGGTGAATTAGTGTCATCCTTCTTTTCTTCAAAACCCTGCTTAACCTTGATATCTGTTATCTCTACCTGATCAATCGTTAGAAGTTAGACAAACTGAATTTTTTTCAAAAAGTGTAAGCCTTCTTCTGTTTGCCAGTGGTCTAAGGAGTAAATTAAAATTACTTTAAAGCGTATTAGTTCAGTTTTAAAGTGTGGTATTAAAGGGTGAAGAATATATGCATCGAGTCCAGTGATCCTAAAATAAGACATAATTTCTATTTTAATTTTGTTTCCACATACCTCTGCCAGGGCTTTGCACTCCCGCCCTGAAGCCCCACTCCTAGCCCAGCCCAGGACTCCCCCCACAGCTTTATTTATACATTTCAGTATGTTCCAGGGCAGTTTTAGGTCTTTTTTTTAATGCTTTGTGTTGCTGTGCTGACACACTTTACTTCTACCCTGCAGCAGTTGTTCCATTCTGGCTTTTGGTGTGGTTACAGGTTAGTCTGAGATGGCGTGTTACACTGAAATGCTTCCTTAGCAGATGATTTTAAAGCATTTTTAAGAAAAAGGTATCCAACATAAAAGAATAGCAGTAATCAACAGTTATTCTGGGCAATATGTATTTGTAATGTTTTCTTTTTGTCTAGCTGAACTCACCTTTGACCCAAATGGAGATAAGCTCAGTGAATATCCTGCAACTTAAATATTTCTTTCATGTTCTATTTTTTCTTTTGGTGTGCTGTATTAGACCCTTCTGTTTTCAGAAAGGGGCTACCTGTTAGCCATGGTCTGTGACTGATTCTTTAAAGCTCTGGATTGATTATTGGAGCATCAGCTGCAACCCCAGCTTTCCTTTTTGCGTTTTTTTTTTTTCCTATTTGGATCAGTTCTCTGGCCTGGGCTCACAGCACAGTGTCTCAGATAATTCAGTCGTCACGACTGAAAGGTGAACTTTTTCTGGTACAGAACAAGAAAGAGCCAAAACTTACTGCAGAGGTAACAGCTTGCACAAACTGGCATTGCTGCTGCAATACCAGCGATGCAGCGGAGCATCTCTTGGATGTCATGTTTTCCCTTTTGA